>NW_016811463.1:261734-299449 GCF_001698545.2 Rhinopithecus bieti | reverse complement strand
CATTGGTTTCAAAGAACATCTTTATTTCTGCCTTCATTTCGTTATGTACCCAGTAGTCATTCAGGAGCAGGTTGTTCAGTTTCCACATAGTTGAGCAGTTTTGATTGACTTTCTTAGTCCTGAGTTCTAGTTTGATTGCACTGTGGTCTGAGAGACAGTTTGTTATAATTTATGTTCTTGTACATTTGCTGAGGAGTACTTTACTTCCAACTATGTGGTCAATTTTGGAATAAGTGCGATGTGCTGAGAAGAATGTATATTCTGTTGATTTGGGGTGGAGAGTTCTGTAGATGTCTATTAGGTCTGCTTGGTGCAGAGTTCAATTCCTGGATATCCTTGTTAACTTTCTGTCTCGTTGATCTGTCTAATGTTGACAGTGGGGTGTTGAAGTCTTCCATTATTATTGTATGGGAGTCTAAGTCTCTTTGTAAGTCTCTAAGGACTTGCTTTATGAATCTGGGTGCTCCTGTATTTGGGTGCATATATATTTAGGAAAGTTAGCTTTTCCTGTTGAATTGATCCCTTTACCATTATATAATGGCCTTCTTTGTCCCTTTTGATCTTTGATGGTTTAAAGTCTGTTTCATCAGAGACTAGGATTGCAACCCCTGCTTATTTTTGTTTTCCATTTGCTTGGTAGATCTTCCTCCATCCCTTTATTTTGAGCCTATGTGTGTCTCTGCATGTGAGATGGGTCTCCTGAATACAGCAAACTGGTATTCTCCTGAATACAGCAAACTTGGTCATATATTCCTAGTAAACTACTTCCTCCTTCACCTTTCTGTAATTTTATTCATACTGTCCTTGGTCTAGATAGAGTGTTGTCTAATAGAACATTTTCTGTTGATGGACATGTTCTATATCTACATGGTCCAGCACAGAAGCCACTAGTCATATATGACTAGAGACTAATATATTGGACAGCACAGGTCTAGAATCTTCTTTCCTATTTTCAAATCTGTTGAAATTCTACTCTTTCCTTTCAATGCCCATCACTGTAGGGAACATAGTCAATGTTTCACCCATACCCTCTCAGATCTCTTTTACCACTGTTGTTTGTATTTCCCCTGGCCTCTCAGATTGTTCTTCTAATAGCTTGTACCTATAACTCACTTCACAGGACTGTCCTGAAACTACTGGAGCCATGGTGCACACAGAAGCAGAGCTCAGAGGGCCTGGGAGTTTATGTCCTGCCCCCTCCCCCTAACCTCACCCCAGGGCAGCCCTTAGCCCCTGACTGACTGGTACAGGAGTATGAAAATCAAGCTCACTTCCTTTTGACTCAGGCCAACCCTGAGGTAAAACTCAAACTCTAGGGTCCTCCTGCAATATCAGGCTAAAACTGCCTCTCCAGGACTTTGCCTGAAATCACACCCTTATGCTTGGCTTCTTTCCTTCCCCTGTTCTGCTTCACCCTTTTCCTTACTAGTTCTTCTGCGAGCACTTCATCACCTGCACATGAATCTTCATATCAGGGTCTGTGTCTAAAACAAACGAAAATGCTAATTCTTCTGTGAAACTTTGATTGGGGACCGCAGTCCCCAATCAAAATTAAATATAGCACTTCATTTATATCTTCATATGGCACAATTTAAAAGTTAGATAATTATATTCCTGACTGGTTCCCTGTGAACTGTGTCCCCCTAAAATTCATATGTTGTCCCAACCCCCAATGATTATATTTGGATATAAGACTTTTAAGGAAGTACTTAAGATTAAACAAGGTCATAAGCATGGGGCCCTAATCTGATATGACTAGTGTTCTTGAAAGAAGAGACACCAGAGATCTCTGTCTCTTTCTCCCTCTTTCCCGCCTCCCTCTCCCTTCCTGTCCATGTATATCCAGAGAAAATGCTATATGAGGACACAGCAAGAAGGAGGCCATCTACCAGCCAGAAAGAGAGGCCACACCAGAAACTGAATCCACCAACACCTTGATCTAGGACTTCTAGCCTCTAGAATTGTGAGAAATGAATTTCTGTTCTTTAAGCCACTTGGTCTGTGTTCTGTTATGGCAGCCTGGACAAACTAATACAGTCCCCAACTAGAATGTAAGCTGTCAATGATTAAGAATCATGTATTCTCCTGCTCAGTGTTTTGTATGTTAAAGGTTCTTTAAAATATTTGTTGAATGTATTGACTATAAAGGAAAAGTGGACATAATGGTTTTCCGATCATTTTTTATAAAATATTGTATGATTTAAAAGTATTAAAGTTGTAGAAAAGAGCATTTGTTGCCATGAGGTATTTATCTATTATACTACAGATTCTTTACATACTAAATAGTGATGGCTAGTCATTCTTTAAGTGGAAAAAAATTAATATAAAAGTGACTCACATACTCACTGACAAAAACTATGATCATATCTACTGATTTTTATGAGTTCTTCAAATTTAAGAGTCTTTAGAAACCCAATTAGGGATAACTCAGATGTATCATTGAGCTGAAGCAGTGACACACATACAAAAGAAACAAAAAAGCTATATCCCTCCCATCCTTTGTTGATCGTAAGTTAGTAAAACACGGACCATGTTGAATATCTTGTAATGACTTAGAAATGTATCGTTGAAAGCACTCAATAAATACTTGTCAGATGAACAAATATGCTTAAAGACAAGCAATAAAATGGGTCACATAATAGTACTTTTTTTAAAAAAAGAAGTATATAGTTACATAGTAAATAAAAGAAAAAAAAACAAGAATCTTACATATGAATGACGCTGAGTGGTGAGATTTTTGGATGTTTCTATTAACTTCATCATAATTTGTTAGCTTTTCCCATGTTTTCTACAGTGAATATATATAATATTTGAAACCAGAAAAACATTATATTTTCTAATCCTTTAGCCACATCCACATCTTCCAGCCCTGCCTACACCAAAAATCAGCAACAGTAATCAAACAAAAAAATTAGGTTTGGATATGGGGAAATAAAAATGAAAATAACAGTTATTTTACTCATTGAGATTCCATTTACAATTCAATCCATTACAGAGTAATCAGCTTCTGAAAGCTTGAGCTTATGAGTCAGGCAAACCCAAGCACTAAGCTGTTATGATAAAGATGTAACCAAATACAAACGATGTGGAGCCAAGATGATTGCACAACTTGATTCTTTCCTTAGCACTCTCATAAAGCCTGTGACCTGATGATGAAGGGCACTGATGATCAGAAATAAATAATTCAGAGAATCTTTGCTGACCCAACTGCTCAGATTTCTCAAGGAAAAGTCCTAACTTTTCTCCCTTGGAAATTCACCTTTGGCAATAAAATAATTAGAAAAAAAAATAAACCTTACCTCAACCTCACCATAGGGAGAGAGAGATGGTCTATAAGGCACAACATTTTTAGGGAAGCTTAATATTAGCCTCCGTCTAAACTTATTTGAAATGCTTAGCAATATTTCTTTTTAAAATATATTTGTCTTTATATCCATATATTATACATATAATAGCACTGAGAAATTGGTAGGGCAGATATTATTATTCTTAATTTACTAAGATAGAATCTGAAGCCACATTCAGTCCCCTTGAAGCCTAGCTGCATTTTGAGCACAGTCCTTTTGACCTTGTATTCCAAGTACATTCCAGTAGGTGTGGGCTTAAACACCCAAGGGATGGTCTGTGCACGTTGCAAGCTGAGAGAAAATAATATTGTTCTACCACCTCGGAAAACTGCTGAATGCCCTGATCTCCTGAGAAATTCTCCCAAGTGTTTAGCAGAAATGTCCCACCCCCGAGTGCAGAATGGAGCCACGTGACCCCCATTCACACTGTGGCCCTGCTTGCTCTTGCACCACCCATCCATCTGGGTGGTCTTCAGGGGAAGCCCTCAGAGGAAGACTGATTGAAACCAGAGTTGCTGTGCCAACCACACCAATTCTAGTGTCTGAACGCAGCCAGCTAAAGCATATTTGCTATCCTAAAATAATAAAAACAAATTGATGGAATTGACTCAAGGGAAATCAAGTTTCACTTATAGGCCTAGTGGCAGAAACAGCTGTTAAAATTCATTAAATTGGAAGTTCCTGTAGTAGCTTCTTAAGAATGTTTTTCAAAGTCTTTGGACCACTACTATAAAATACCAACTTAAACATTATTCATCAGGAAGTGTTTTTGTGGAAGGACATGGAATGCATTTGGAAATCTGCATAGCGTGTAAGATTGTGGCTGGATCATTGGAAAAGTTTGTATTTCATTAAGCTTTGATAGATAAGCCTGTTGTAGTTTGAAAATTAAGAAGAGATCAATCGCTGCATTAAAATCCACAAAGCATTTCCACTGAGTATGAATTTCCTTATCATAGAAATTTCTATAAGATATTTACAGATTTTTACAAGTCTGGCTCTGAATTCTACAGTAAAACTCTTAGGTAATAATGGCAACGATTTAAAACCTACGTTATTTTTTAAAAACTTTTCAAGAGTTGTTTATATACCTTTTCTTCCTTCAAAGGTATTTCTATGCTGTTAAAATAATTGTACTTTTTATCTACATGAACTATCTTAAGAATTTCTATAATGTTAATAATAAAGGAATGTGTCTGATAACCAAAAAATAAAAAGTACAGTTTGGATTGGATGACATCCAAGGACTTCTTTTTTTGATTCTAGAAACTAGAATTCCAAGGGTGCTATTCACATTGGTAGCAGCCAGCTCTCTAGATGCAGAGTTAAGGCCAACCAAAATCATTCTGCAAGAATTAAGGATGCTAACACTGGATAACTGAGTTCCTAAATGTACCCATTGAGGTGGTTTGATTACAAATGTTAAAACTCAAATCTGACTAACTACAGGTAAAAGGGAAATAATTACAAGGTCCTGGTGGGAGCTCCCAGACCCAAAGGGAAATCTACAAAAGCAGAAACCTAAAAGGACAGGAATCAGGGCATTTGGAGGATCTAGGCAGCTAGTCTTCAGGATACTGCAAGAGGATCCACTGGCTCCAATCATTTTTCTTCTGCTCTTTAACCACTGGGCTCAAGAGCCTGGGGAGAGAGTCCATTGTTTATACGGTGGATTGATATTCAATATCTATTCTGCCCTTATTCTAGAGTTCCTTCAGTCATCGTTAAGGCCAGAAAGCAAAACACTATATTCCATAGTCTAGTTTGCAGACAGTGTTCCAGAAGGTACTTAATAATATCCAGCTAGTCACATGTGTTCATGTGAGATCAGAAAGGCAGAAGTGAGGTGGAGGCCACATTTGTGCTGCTTCTGCAATTTCTGGTGCAGAGCATAGATGGCAAGGTGGTTGATTTTTCTGCAACAGCTTTAACTGAAATCCCAGTAGCTAACCACTTATTAGATATTTAGAGGATCGCATGGCTCATCCATTTTGTTGGTGCAGTCCCAGTAGGCATGTCATGGCTCTGGAGCCAACGATTGTGGCCATGGTTTCTAATCTGTCAGTCACAGCTAACGTGCATATTTCTGGTAGCAATGATTACAGCGACAATCAGAAGTTGGCATCATAGTTCCCACTTCCTCGGCTTCCTGATGTTAACAGTTCTCTTTGCAGACTGTTATTTGTTATATAACAATTATTTTTTTCTGCAAATAATTACTGGAGACTCCATTCTCTGTAATAAATTCCCTTCTGCTTAAACAGGTAAATAGTTCCATTTTAGTCCAACTGGCCATCAAAGCTCATATGCCTACACCTTGGTGGGGCTGAATTGGCAGTCCCACCAAAATTGGCAGCCCCACCAAGATTGGCAGCCCCACCAAGTACACACAATGGAAGAGGGATAATTTCCCAGAAGAAAATAGATGCCCTTATCAAAAAAAACAAAAAAAAAAAAAAGGATCAATTGATTGTGGGTGTGCAGAAAATAACAACCAACCATCCTGTAAATTAAATACAAAGATAATTAATCAACATCATTTTCAGGGTGTCTTGTAGGCCCATTACACAAAGCAAAGTTTTCTGAAGTCCTGAAATATTAATTACCCCAAGGGAAGGAGTCAGGGAATGCTTCAGAAAGAGACATCTGATATCAGTCTTAAGGCTCAAAGAAATATGAAGGTCTTTTTAGGTAGTGGGAAATTAATGACTTAATTGGTACTCTGTGTCTGTATGTGTGTGTGCACACATACTCATGCACATGTGTGTTGAGTATCTAAATAAAGATTGAAGAGTTGATTAATTAGTAAAGAGGAAAGTTTCATTTTGAGCATTTCTCTCACTAGTAGTTATACATTTCATAGTCGGAAGGCACCATAAAAGGGCATGGCAAACAATCAAGACACTGTAGATTCAGGTTAGCTAGCCAGAGAGTCCAAGAGTCCATACCCAGAGGACACACAGAAGCAGACAGCTGCCTATCGCTACCCTTTTAATTGCCCTATGCATTCTGACCTCCTTAGATAGAAATTGTATTTAACACCTGAACATGTTCCAAACGCCAAGGTTCATTATCCATGGACTTCCACATCATATGACTTTTTTTTATGACTTCCCAGCATTCTTCCCTGGGCTTAGTTTTCCTCTCATAGTCAGGGTCACTAGCTCATGGATTGGCCCCTGGGGATGCTAGGTTTGCACTTCCATTTACTCCTACTTTCCCAAGAGAAGCTAGACCCCTATTATTTCATTCTCAATGCCAGGTAAGGGTAGAGCTTTATTTCTATCCTGATCTGTGACTTTGCTATTTTTCTCACTCAGCCATTTCACACATTGAATTGAATTCAACTTTTACCTGCACTGAAAGTGCTACTGAGACAATATTGTCACAGTGACGCTTTGACCCAAACTCACACAATCTGTTTTATGTGCCACCTGGTAGCACCATCAAGAGCAGGAAGGGAAGGAAAACCAACACTAATTGAATTTCCATTATATGTTACATATGTGTCTAAGACCTTTCCCATGTGTTATTCATTTCATATAATTTATACAGTGGTTTGTGTCCCAGAGCCAATCATCCTTCAGTCTATGTCAGCATTTGCCAGGAACTTGCTACAGCAGACTTCAGCTTAATTAAGTATCTTCCTTTCAGCAATGTCCTCTCTCCCACTCAACCTGCCTTTTAATCCAGGTGACTCTCAAATACCATCTCCTCTGCCCTTGTTTTCACCACAGCCATCCTCAGAAACCACTTCAATCCTACCTCCCTGCTTTCCTATTCTTTTCTTTCCAATCTTACTATAGTGAAAGTTGGACACCAGCCCCAGTGTTAAGCCAGCTCTAAGTAAACCACATCTCTCCCCTCAGATACCAGTACTGACCTCACAGAGAGGAAGAACTTATGATAGGAACCAAATTTCAAACATTCCTACCATTTTTCTGAAACTACGTCCACCTGTTTTGAATCAATGTCGTATATTAAGTGAATGTGCTTCTTTTTCCAACAGGATAAAATGAGTAGATGTTACCTATCACACAATTTTTCAAAGCTTTTCTTCTCTTCTTGACCTTTCACATTTTCTTTCCAAGTAGCAAGAGGAGTACTAAAAGATACGGTTTCAAAATATGATAAAGTGTTCCTCAAAAAATTAGAGAGTAAAGATAAAACATGAATAGTGATGAGGCAGCGCTGAGGAGACCTCTGTGCACTGCTGAAAAAAGAGAAGAGTCGTGATTTCCCTATGTACAAGCTTCTGCATGCACAAACCCACCCACAAATTTACCATTTACTCTTCTCATGCAGCATTTAAAAGTCTAATGTGTTGCATTGCCTCCATTTTTCACACACTGGATTCTTAAGCATAAAAGCTGTAAAAAAAAAAAAATCTATTTTTGCAATAGAATTTCTGATATTAGGTGCTGGATCAGGCTTTGCCTTGTAAAACAACTATGGTGGTAGCCAAGGGGAAAAAGAGTGCTAAGTTCCTGAAAGAACCGTGAGAAGTGGAGTCCAGACACCTTTCCAGGGTTTGAGGTGTTAATACAAGGCATTCCTACTTCTCTCCTCCCATCCGGCAACACTATAAGAGGAGAAATGGGAGCCAGATAGAGTTCCCTTTTAGGGAAGTACAGTGGGTTTTTTAATAAAAAGAAACTATTTCCTCCCTGCAGCTCCCCTGCTGGAAAAGGGGATTTTCCTCCCTGAATGTTGTGGGTAGCCCCACCAGATCTCTGGTAGGATTTAGGGTGACGGCAGCAAGTGGAGATTGATGTTTCATTCCCTGGTTACAGTTCTGCGGAGGAACTGGGCTAGTTTGTCTGCCCAGCGCTACTCAAGTCCAGACATGGGACACTGGGGAAGGTGGTGTGTTGGGGAGGCCTAATGGAGGGAGCCAGTCCTAGTATCTGTCCTCATTCACCAGAGCCTTGCCCCTGAGATGTCATAGGGGATAGGTCCCAGAGGTGGGACCTGCAGAGGGTACACTGGGTAAGCAGTCTTGCTGGAACCACAGCAACATGGGGGCAAAGATAACTTCTTAGAGAAGTACTAGGTAATGCCATCAACTACATAGCAGAATGTGGTAAGAATGAAGATATTTTAGCTTGTATGTATCATTACATATCAGACTGAAATCGTAAAACATGTGTGTGCTTCACGAATATTTCTCTGAAACTATTTTCAAGAAAAGGCTTCAAAATGGATTTGAGTAATGACAACTAAGTGGAATGGGTTCATCATTTTTCATAGTGGTAATTTTGAAAGAAGATCCATTTAGATGTACCTATTTTCTGGCATCTGTTAAAAATAATTTCTCTCCGTACTTTATAGTTTCAGTTTATGTGGATTGTTACATAACTGAAGTAGCTCTACTATTCTCGCCAATCAGGAACGCTTCTAAAGGTGAGTTCTCTTGATTAACTTTTGCCCTCCTACTCTCCATTTATTGACCACAGGCAGTGACATGTTGACAAATGTTTAAAACGGGGTCTTTTGGGAGAAAAAACACACCAGATGTCTAAAGATTGCCAGTTTCTGTGGTGGAATTACTCCCACCACAGCTAACTTCAAACTACCACTGTAACCCCACTAAATGTGAAGTTAGGAAGTGGTGAGCATAATCCACTCTCAAGAGCCAGGGCAAACCATCTCTAGCACACCAGTGACCTGAAATGTGATCGTAAGATCCACTCCATCTTCACCATCACTTCACTTAAAACCATTGTTGAATATTACTTTTTATTTTGTGCTATATGCCCTTCCTCAAACAATTCCAAATGGCACTGAAAGAACAAATATGGAAACCAAATATAAACAAGAAGAAGGAAAAGAAAATAGAGAAAATGAAAATGTCATTTTCAGAGAGGTCTTGATAGATGAAGTAGCTAATTGTTCACAACATGGTAGATAAAATCATGTTTTAATAAGACAAAACAATAGTCCCCCAGTTTTAGATTCATGCCATATTGACCCCTACTGTAGCATATCTTAAAACATAGGGCTTTTGGGTGGGTTTGCTGACTGTGGCTTATAAAGTACCTAGACAATACAGGGTATTCATGGGACTTGCTCTTCCTTTGTATGGGAAGTAAGCTTATCAGCCACACAAGGAAGCACAGTTCTTTATATTTCTGTAAAGGAGAGAAGACCAGAGTGAAAAAGCTGGTAGAGGTTTTCTCTAAAGAAGAAGGTGTTGTCCTAACCTGATGGAAGGGTATACCAGTGGCATGCCAAAGAAGCCCAGAGATTGTTTAGGGCTGGTAGTTTCTGAAATAAGGTTTCCACCCAGACCTCTGAAGTTATTCTGCATACATTCAGATCCTCAGCTAGAGCGAAGTGGAGATAAAAATGGTCATTAAGGTGCACTCTCAGAAAACGAAATAAAAGGATTATGACTACCAGCAGTGCCCTTTCTTAGAGGAAAACACCAAAAAGTTCTACCGTTTTCAAACGAAAACAAAAGTGCTTAACAGCATGGCCTCAACTTCACATCTGTGTTAACAATTCAAGAAGAGCAATTTTGCAATCATCTGTGACTAGAAGATTCTATCACTGGCCCAATTCAATTACATGTTGAACTAAGGCCAGGTTCATAAAATAAAAAAAAAAAAAAAGCATAGCAAAGAGTTTCTGAATTATCACACAGAACTATTATAGAAGGCTCACTTTGATTTTGATGTGCTACATTTACACACTCCAATTATGCCTTTATAAAGCTCAGTGAGCAGCATGAAATCAACCCAATTAAATGGCAGCAGGGGCAGCAGGAAGACCTTTCACTCCCAGGTCCATTCCTGTCCAGCTCCAATCATCTCATTTTATAATAACTAAACCCTTAATATAAAGCTGAAATTTAGAGGTCTTCCTATTTCTCTAATATATTAAATAGATGAGGAGGCTGATATAATGGTTTTATTTTAAACCCATTCTATGTATATGTAATATAATATAGTTTCTCATCGCCAAATGGATAGGCCAAAGTTACAGTACCATATGTACTCATATTTTTCACTTGTCATAATCCATTCTCGTTTTTGTCATGACAGAAAAAGAGAGAGAGAAAAAAGACAGAGAGTCAGAGAGAGAGAGAAAGAGATGAAGGTGTGCTATACTGCTTCAGGGGAATCTTCCCATATGTGAAGTTTCTTCAGTCATGCAGAGGGAGAAGCAGTCCCTGCAATGTGTCAGAAAATTGTCGATCCAATATTGCACAGATAGACAAAGAAGAAAACCTAACCAAGAAGGCTCACATTTTTGAGATGATAGCAGGCAGAATGTGATTTCAGAGCTTAAAGCCCGAGTCTGAACATGGTGAGAGTGACACCTACCTCAGAAGTCACTTCTTGCTTGAGCATTTCCAACAGCATTCTCAATGAACCTATTGAACAGGAAATGACCAGCCAGGGACTCCAGCAGTAAAGTGACATTCATCTTGGCATGGCTTTAACGAACTGGCCCCATTTGGAAAACAGATGACCACCAAACACTCAAGGAACTTTCATAATTGTGAGCTAAGTAGGGCAGCCACAAGCAGGGTGGGACAGAAGGACTATTTTAAGGATTCCCTGAAGCACAACTTCAAATGATGAGGCCCAGCTTTGTCACATTGGCATGATGAGGCTATGCTTTTGAAGACCTTAGACTGACTCAGGAAACTCAGAGCAAGCAAAAGGCTCTGATTCTGCAAATAGCAGCTGCAACCACACTTCCAAGAACAGAATGAATTCTTTCTGCCATGCTTATTCAAACTATCCGTCTCTGTCACTGTCTTCTTGGGATTGAAAAGTCTACATGGAAGTGATGTGATCTAGATAGAGAAATTCATTCGGAATAATTCATCCCAGTAATATACATAGCATGCAATGAGTCAATATATAAAGAACTGTTATAGGTTTCTTAAAGTAAATCTACAGTAGCCAGTGAATATATGAAAAGGAAATTCAATCTAAATATCGAACAGACATAAAATTACACCATTAACAAGATATCAATTTTTACCTATTTGAAGACTTTTTAAATGATAATAGCCAGTGCTAGGGAGATGATAGGGAAACAGAGATTCGTATACATTTATTTATTTAATATTTATTGAGCATATACCATATGCCAGGCACTATTCCAGATGCTAGAAATATAGTAAAGATCAAATCAAGCAAAATCTTTGTCTTCATGGACCTTACATTCTATAGCTATGAATAAATCATTAAACAAAGTTCAGACAGTGATAATCCTATAAAAAGTAAAATAAGGTAATTGGATAAACAGTGACAGAAGAGGGATCTATCTTAGACATGTTGGGGAAGGCCTCTCAGAGGAGTTAGCATTTCATTCATGATGGCAGCATAAAGCAATTTTACCTCTAAAAACATTTGTTAAGGAAATAATATGTCTAAAACTATTATATTGTGAAGATCTTCAATTGCACTCTGTATTTTTTTAGTTGACACATAATAACTATGTATATTTATAGGGTACAGTGTGAAATTTTGATAAATGTATATATGTGTAATGATCAAATTAGCTCAAACATGTATCATTTCTTTGTGTTGAGAACATTCGAAACTCATTCTTCTAGCTATTTGAAAATACACAAAAAAATTATTGTTAATTATATTCACCCTATAGTGCTATAAAACACTAGAACTTCTCCCTCCTATCAAACTCTACTTTTCTGGGTGTTAACCAGCCTTTGGCTAGTCCCCCTCCCCCTACCTTTTCTTACCTCTAGTAACCCTTATTCTACTCTCTGTTTCTATGAATAAATTGTTTAGCTTCTACATATGAGTAGGAACTTGCAGTATTTATCTTTCTGTGCTTGGCTTATTTCACTTAACATAATGTTCTTCAAGATTATCCATGTTGCTGCAAATGACAGAATTTAGTTCTTTTATGGCTAAACAGTATTCCGTTGTGTATGTATACCACATTTTCTTTATCCAGTCATCTGTTGATGGACACTTAGGTTGATACCATGTCTGGGCCATTATGAATCGTGCTGCAATAAACATGGGAATGCAGGTATCTCTTTGATATACTGCTTTCCTTTCCTTTGACTGTATACACAGTAGTGGGACTGCAGGATCATGTGATAGTTGTATTTTTAGTTTTTTGAGGAAACTTCATATTGTTTTCCATAATGGTTGTACTAATTTACAATCCCACAAACAGTATGTAAAGTTTCCTTTTTTTCCACATCCTCACCAGCATTTATTTTTTGTCTTCTTGATAACAGCCATTTCAAATGGCAAGAGATTATATCTCATTGTAGTTTTAATTTGCTTTTCCCTGATTAATAGTGATGTTGAGAATTTTTTTATACCAGTTGGCCATTTGTATGTCTTATTGTTTAAAATGTCTATTTAGCTCATTGGCCTGTCTTTTGATCCCATTACTTGTTTGTTTTGCTGTTGTTCAGTTATTTGAGTACTTTGTATATTCTGGACATTAATCCCTTGTCAAACAAGCAGTTTGCAAAGATTTTCCCCCATTCTTCAGGTTTTCTCTTTATTCTGTTGATTATTTCTCCTGCTGTGAAGAAGTTTTTTAGTTTGGTATAATCCTATTTGTCTATTTTTACATTATGAAGATGTTAATTGCACTCTATATTTTGCCTACACTTTTCAGATTTTCTGCATAAAGTCTTTGCCCAGACCAATGTCCTTAAGGGTTTCCCAACTGTTTTCTTCTAGTAGTTTCATAGTTTCAGGTCTTACACTTAAGTCTTTAATCCACTTTGAGTTGGCTTTTGTATGGTGAGAGATAGAGACCTAGTTTCATTTTTCTGTGTATGAATATTTGGTTTTCCCAACACTATTTATTAAAAGAGACTGTCCCTTCCCCAGTTAATGTTCTGGAATCATTGCTGAAAATCAGTTGACTGTAAATTCATGGATTTATTTATAGATTCTCTATTCTGTTCCATTGGTCTATGTGTCTCTTCTCATCCTAGTGCCATACTGCTTTGGTTAATATCACTTTATAATATATTTTGAGATAAGGTAGTTTGATGCCTTCAGCTTTATTCTTTTTGCTGGGAATTTCTTTAACTATTCCAGGTCATTTGTGGTTCCACACAAATTTTAGAATTTTCTTTCTATTTCTATGAAGAATGTCATTGATATTTTCATAAGAATTGTATTGAATCTGTAGATCACTTCTGATAATGTGGTTATTTTCACAATGTTACTTCTTCCAATCCATGGTCATGGGATGTCTTTTCATTTTTTGTACGTCGTGTTCAATTTTTTTCATTGACGTTTTAAAGTTTTCCTTGTAAAAACCTTTCACCTCCTTGGTTAAATTTATTCCTAGGTATTTTTTTTATAGATATTGTAGATGAAACTGCTTTTCTGATTACTTTTTTGTATGCTAATTTTGTATCATGAAACTTTACTGAATTTGTTTGTCAGTCCTAAGAGTTTTGGCAGGGTTTTAGGGTTTTCTATAAATAAGATTATGTTGTGTGCAAGCAGAGCCAATTTGACTTCCTTCTTTCCAGTTTGGATTGGATGCTCTTTACTTCTTTCTCTTGCCAATTGTTCTAGCTAGGACTTTCAGTACTATGTAAAATAAAAGTGGTGAAGGTAGATATTTTGTCATTCCAGATCTTAGAAGAAAAGCTTTCAACTTTTCCCCATTTAGTGTGATGTTGACTTTGAGTTTGTCATATATAGCCTTTATCGTGTTGAGGTACATTCCTGCTACACCTAACTCGTTGAGAGTTTTTCTCATGAAGAATTGTTTAAAATATCAATTTTCTGCATGTGTATATTGAGGTGATAATATACTTTTAATCCTCCATTCTGTTGATGCGATAGGTAATGTTTATGGGTTTTCATGTGTGGAAACATCTTTGCATTCCTGGGATAAACCCAACTTGTTCATGGTAAATGATCTTTTTAAGATCATTTGATCTTAAAATCAGTTGGCTAGTATTTTGTTGAGAATTTCTGCATTTTATGTTCATCAGGGAAACTGGTCTATAGTTTTATTGTTGTTGTCGTGTCCTTATCTGCTTTTGGCATCAGGGTAATGCTGGCCTCATAGAATCTGTTTGGAAGAATTTCCTTTTCTTCAATTTTTTGTAAGAGTTTGAGCAGAATTAGTATTAGTTCTTTAAATATTTGGTAGAATTCAGCATTGAAGTCATCAGGTCCTAGACCTTTCTATGATGGGATACTTTTTATTGTGGTGTTGATCTCATTTCTCATTATTGGTTTGTTGAGATTTTCTATTTCTTCATGGCCCCATTTTGGTAGGTTTTATGTGTTCAGGAATTTACTCATTTCTTCTAGGTTTTCTAATTTCTTGGTATATAGCTTTTCATAATAGTCTCTAATGATTCTGTTTCTGTTGCCTCAATTGTTAGGACTCTTTTTTCATTTCTGATTTTACTTATTTGGGTTTTCTCTGTTTTTTCTCAGCCTACTTAAAAGTTTGTCAATCTTTCATGTTTTCAAAAATCCAACTTGTTTGTTGATCTTCTCTATTTTTTTAGTGTCAATGTCATTTACTTCTGTTTTGATCTTTATTTTTTTAAAAAACAATTAATTTAATTTAAGTTCTGGGATATATGTGCAGGATGTGCAGGTAGTTACATAGATAAACTATTATTTCTTTTATTCTATGAATTTTGCATTTGGTTTGTTCCTGCATTGATAGTTCCTTGAGATGCATCATTAGTTTTTTATCTGAAATCTTTCTGCTTCTTTTGATATAGGTGTTTATTGCTATAATCGTCCATTTTAGTACTGGTCTTGCTGTATCTCATAGGTTTTGTTATGTTGTGATTCTATTTTACTTTAAGAAAGTTAAAATTTTTTTCTTCTCAATTTCTTCATTGATACAGTCGTTCAAGAGCATGTTTTTAAATTTCCATGTATTTACACAATTTCAAAAATTCTTCTTGTTACTGTCTTCTAGTTTTATTTTATCATGATCAGATAAGATACTTGATTTGATTTCAATTCTTTTAAATTTGTTAAGACTTGTTTTGTGGTCTAATACGTGATCTATCCTAGAGAATTTTCAATGAGCTGATGAAAAGAATGTTTTCTGAAGGCATTTTATAAAATGTTTTCTAAACATTTGTTAGGTTTATTTTATCTGAAGTGCAGTTTAAATATTATGTTTATTTGTTGATTTTCTGTCCAGATGAGCTATTCAATGTCGAGTGTGGGCTGCTGAACTAATACTGCATTGGATCCACCTCTCCTTTCAGAACTAAAAATATTTGCTTTGTTCATCTGAGTGTTCTGGTATTGAGTGGATATATATTTACAATTATTTTCTGCTTTCTGAATTGACCCCTTTTCATTATATAGCGACCTTCTTTTCTTTTTTTAAAATTTTAACTTAAAGTCAATTTTATCTGATATAAGTATAGCTACTCCTGCATACTTTCAATAGTCATATGCATGGAATATCTTTTTCCGTACCTTCACTTTCAGTCTATATGTATCTGTATAGATAAAGTGAGTTTTTGTAGGCAGCATATATTATTTTTTCGATCCATTCAGTCAATCTTTATCTTTTAAATCAGTAATTGAATCTGTTCACGTTCAAGGTTATTATTGAAAGGTGAGGACTTCTACCATTTTGTTAATTGTTTTCTAAGTTTTTGTGTATACTTTGTTCTTTCCTTCCTCTCTTACTGCTTATCATTGAGACTTGGTGGTTTTCTATAGCAATAAGGCTTGATATTTTCTCTTTCTCCTTTGTGTGTCTTCTCTACTAGTGAGTTTCATATTTTGGCATGTTTCCATGATAGTGATTTCTATCTTTTCACTTCCAAATGTAGGACTTACTTGAACATGTCTTGTAAGGCCAGTCTAAGTGGTGATAAATTCCCTCAGTTTTTGTTTATCTGGAAAAAACATTATCTCTCCCTCATTTGTGAAGGATAGCTTTGCTGGGTATTGTATTCTTGGCTGCATATTAATTTCTTTCTGCACTTTGAATATGTCATCCCATTCTCTCCTGGCCTGTAAGTTTTCTGTGGAGAAATCTGCTATTAGTTTGATGGGAATTCCCTTATATGTAACTTGACACTTTTCCCCTGCTGTTTTAAAATTCTTTTGTCTTTTATTTTGACAATTTGACTATAATGTGCCTTATGAAGGACATTTTGAGTTGAAACTACTTGGAAATCTTTGAGCTCTATGAATCTTGGGGTCCATAGCTCTCTCTAGACTTGGAAAGTTTTCAGTTATTATTTCATGTAATAGGTTTTTCCATGCTTTTCCCCTTCTCTTCTTCTTCTGGAATTCCCATACCCAAGTATTTATTTGCTTAATTGTATCCCATAAGTTTTACAGGATTTCTTCACTCTTTTTCATTCTTATTTTTTTTTTCTCTTATTGGGTAATTTCAAATGATCTATCTTCAAGTTCAAATATTATTTCATATGCTTAATCAAGGCTGCTACTGAAGCTCCCCATCGTATTTTTTATTTCATTCATTGAATTATTCAGCTGCAGGATTGCCTTTTGATTCCTTCTTTTGATTTCTATCTCTTTGTTAAATTTCTTGCTTATATCATAAATTGTTTTCCTGATTTTGCTGAATTGTAAATATTTTCTTCTATTTCATTGAGTTTCCTTCAGATCATTACTTTGCTTTGCTTTTCTGGAAATGCATTGATTTTCTTTTCATTTGGGATCTGTTCCTAAAGAGTTATTACGTCCCTTTGGTGGCATCATATTCCCTTGCTTTTTCATATTTCTTGTATCCCTGCATTGATGTTTATGCATCTGGTGAGACAATCACCTCTTCCAAATTTTCTAAAGTGGCTCTCATAGAGAATGACTTTCACCAACATTTGGATTTTAGTGTGCTGATTGGTGACTCTGTTTCCAGACTTCTTTAGCTGCATTACACATCAGTAATAACTGTGCACACTTCAGTGGCCTAGTCAATTACCTTTTGTTTCCTTTTTAATTTTTATTCACTATTGAATAATAACTACTCTCATAGTATGGGAGACTTCAAGAATGTCAATTAATAAAGCTGCTAAAATTGTGAGATTTGCAACATCATCTATGTTGGACTAACAGAGAGATGAATTGGAGTATTGGTTCTTTTGTAAATTTAAGTTATTAGCTACAGCCCTGCCTAGCCTAGGGTCTTAGAAGTTTGCCCTTCCTGCTTTCTTATTATAATACATTTCCAAACAAGGGTGTATAGGGGAGTCATTTTTCAAGCATTAAATTGCTAATTTTCCCACACCAAACTGAGTATCGGACTGCTATTTCTCATGACCCAAAAGCAAGATGCAGATGAACTGGGGAGGAAGAGAGTTTTTATTTTTATAACCAGTTACAGGGAGAAGGCCTGGAAACGATCACCAGACTAACTCAAAATTACAAAGTTTTCCAGAGCTCATATACCTTCTAAACTATATGTCTATGTGTAAGTGTGCATTCATCTAAAGACATAAGTGATTAACTTATTTTAATCTATAACTAAGGTCTGAGTCTTGAAGACCTTCCTCTGGAGCCTCAGTAAATTTACTTAATCTAAATGGGTCCAGGTGCTGAGGTGATTACCCTTATTTTATCCACTGCTAAATCATGGAGGTTTAGGAAGTTCCTTCAGACCCTCATTAAACTTATTTGTGGAGGCCTGGGAGTTTCTTCAGACCCCCAATAAAACTTGTTTAATCCTAAATGTGCCCTGCTAAGAATTCCTTTGTTATCTTGTCGTGCTTGGGCAAAACTCTTGGTGGGCTTTTGTTACATTCCAGCCTTTGTATAAGGACCCTGGCCCTTTCAGCTTTGAATACTTAGCTTAACAATTCAGTCAGTACTGAACCAGTTGTTATGGAGGCCTGCATTAGTGATACCTGGCCTGCCATACTACCGTATTTTTAATCCTTGCCTAGCTTCTCTCTACTATCCAGCTGACACCTAAATCCAGGATGCATGACTATTTAAATGTTAGCTTTAAGAAAACAAACAAAAAGGTCAGGCACAGTAACTCACGCCTGTAATACCAGCACTTTTACAGGCCAAGGTGGGTGGATCACCTGAGGTCAGGAGTTCAAGACCAGCCTAGGCAACATGGTGAAACCCCATCTCTACTAAAAATACAAAAATTAGCCAGGCATAGTGGCACACACCTGTAATCCCAGCTACTTGAGGGGCTGAGGCATGAGAACTGCTTGAACCCAGGAGGTGGAGGCTACAGTGGGCTGAGATCATACCATGGCACTCCAGCCTGCGCAATACAATGAGACTCCATCTCACAAAAAGAAAAAATCAAAATCAAAACAGGAATAAAAATCAAAACAGGAATAAATGATGTAAACCTAACGTTGTGCTTATTGACTACTTGATTATTGGTAATGTACTGCTTCCCCAAGTAATAAGCATTATGGAAAACTTAACTATAGTTTCTTCAAACCTTTTATCCTGTGGAAATTTCTATTAATTACTACAAGGCCTTAAAATAAACTCCAATAAACATGAACCCTTCTACTTATTTTAAATCTATCCCACCTACAAGAACAGGAGAACATATTGGTCACAATTCAAAGCCATGTTACACTGGAAAGACATTCTTGCACAAGGGTTGACAGCAATAAAACAGATAGACCTGGAGGAAGAAAGGCCTGAAAAGCCCACTAGTGCATTTGGGCTGGCAGTTTTAAATCTTGTGATGCATTCTAGTGAGGCAGCAAGAGTTCATTATCCCAAGAGTACCACAACCTACAATCTATGAGAAGACATCCAGTCTATCAACTGATATTCAAAACAATACAGTTTAGTGTCCTACTGCTCAAAGTGTCATCCCTGGTCTGATAGCATCAGCATCTCCTGGCAGCTAGTTAGAAATGCAGGATTTGAAGCCTTTTGTAGACGTTATTTGTTAGCTGGCCTATAAAACATATAATGATAATAATTCATAAAGATGCATCAAACTGAAAAATATTTAAAGACACACCTACACACAGGCACATACACACAAAAATAGAGCTTCCTAATGGTAATTGCAAAAGGTTTTATCCCACAAATGATAACCAACTTTTTTCAAAATGAGAAAGTAGGATTTCAGTTACCCATTTCTGTGTAACAAAATTCAATGGCTTAAAACAGTTATTTAACATGATATAATCTCTGCAGGTTAAAATTATGAAAAGAGTTTGGCTAGGTGGTTCTGGATGCAGTCAAATAGTGTCCAGGACTGAAATCATCTGCAGTCTCACTCACTCACATGTCTGAACGGGGCACCTGCAGCCTCTCTCTCTATCCGTGTGTGGTCTCTCTACTGGGCTTTCCAGGATGGAGTCTTCAGGGTAGCCAGACTTCTAATATGGCAGGGAAGGTGGCCATCTAATTCTATTAGAAACATAAGTGATATCGTTGGCCTTTCTCATTTCTTTTTTATTTTTCAACTTGTTTAGGACCCGGGCAGGAAATAGAGCTGCTATTGGCTAGGGTGACTTGTAGTCTCAACACTTCAAAATAACTTTCCTTTCGTTCCTGAAAAGTCTTCCAGCTTGGGGCCCTGCCTTGCTTGGTGCCCTACTGCACCCATATCCTTTTCTCCCCAGCCCCTGCAGGGCCTCAGTCTGCCAACTTTACTCCATCCACCCCTCATTCCCCTATAGGACCCTAAAGCAACCCTGTGGCTTCTGTCATGCCCTTGGCTATCTGCTCATCTCCTGCTAACACTCAAAATCCTGAGTATTAGGCAGGGCTAGGAGATGGCTTCCTTGCCTAGAACTCCAAAAGGGGAAGTCTGTATGATGGGGAGCAGTCTATAAAGTTTCCTGGGGGATGTGAGGTAAAAGAGTACAACAAGGAGTGGCTGTAACTTAACTATAATGGGGAGAGAAGAGCATACCCCTCCTGATTCCCACCCACCCGTAGTTCCAAAACAAGAAAAAATTTTTTTCTCTATCTACGTGAAAGACAAAATTGTTAAATTAAATGACATCAAGTATGTAACAGTGATGTCAATATCATAGTTCTCTCTGTGCTGTAACAGTATCAATAACTAGTGAAGCCATACGACCAACCGCCACCACATGAAGCCATCAGTGCCTTTCAAACCATGTTTTTATGCTGTGCTCGAGGTCAAAGAGCTGGAACCTCAGGGAAAGGGAGAAGGAGGGAAATTTATACAGGCCTGTGATGATACTACAGCCAGCCTCAACCTCAAAACACCCAGGTGATACTCTGCCTGATATATACCAGGTTTCTCAGAGCTGTGAGAAAAGGAGAGGACTGTGAGACCCTTGACTATTTGACTTGGGAGCAGAGGAAGAGATCTCTAGTTTCCACAGCATCAGCAACAATTTCCTGAGCAGTGGTGAACCTGGCTACAGAGAATGGGAGCCACACAGCCTCATGCACATGTGGCAGCACACAACAATCTGCCTGAAGTGGACGTATACAGCAACCTGTTCTCCTGGCCACACAAACCGTTGAGGGTACTGCTGATGCCGAGCTGTCATTCAAGGCAATAGATACAGTAGCAGGGACAGAGGCCGCAAAACGAGTTTCCTAAATGATGGCCGGGCAGGCAGCCTGAAGCATACCTCAACCAACTAGATGCAGGAGGAAAAAGTTGAATGACTCTATCAGGACTTTTCTTCCAAAGGGAGAGAATTAGAAGGGTTACAGCCCAAAATAAATCCCATTTACAATTATGAATATATTTAACCAAGTAACTAAAAGGACTGTACACTGAAAACTACAAAATATTAATTTTTAAAAACTGAAGAAGACAAGTGGAAAGATATACTGTGTTCATGACAAAATCATGACCTTTACAGCAATGTGGGTGAAGTTGGAGGGCATTATCCTATGTGAATTAATGCAGAAACAGAAAACCAAATACTGCACATTCTCACTTATAAGTGGAAGCTAAATATGAAAACAATAGATAATGGGGACTCCAAAAGGGTTAAGGGAGGGGGATCAAGGGTTGAAAAACTACCTATTGGGTACGATATTCACTATTTGTGTGACAGGATACGAAGCCCAAACTTCAACATTATTCAATATATTTATGTAACAAACCTGCACCTGTACCACCTGAATATAAGCAAGCAAACAAAAACAAAACCAATAAATAGTTTACTTTAAACAGTAAAAAAAAAAATTACTGAAGAAAAAAAAAAAAAAAAAAAAAGAAAAGACAGATATACTCTGTTCATGGATCAGAAGAATTAATATTATGAAAATGTTCCTATTTCCCAAAGTGATCTATAACCCGGGAAGGAAAGGGAAGGGAAGGGGAAGGGGAAGGGGAAGGGGAAAAGGAAGGGGAAGGGGAAGGAAAGGAAAGTCACCTGTCTTTTCAGGTGACTCACTCTTTCAAAATGCAAAGGCCCATCTCCTAATTCCTATGTGCAGCTCACTAGTCAACTTGATCTTTCAGGTAAACTTACCTGCACTATTCCTTAGGCCTGGCCNCCGGGAAGGAAAGGGAAGGGAAGGGGAAGGGGAAGGGGAAGGGGAAAAGGAAGGGGAAGGGGAAGGAAAGGAAAGTCACCTGTCTTTTCAGGTGACTCACTCTTTCAAAAATGCAAAGGCCCATCTCCTAATTCCTATGTGCAGCTCACTAGTCAACTTGATCTTTCAGGTAAACTTACCTGCACTATTCCTTAGGCCTGGCCAGTCCCTCTACAGTCCTTTCCTACTCCCATTGGACTTCCCAGGGAAATATCAATCAATGAAAACAAGATCTGTCCACCAGGGAAAGAAATGATTTACGTCTTTTTTAATACTATAAAGGCATAACTCTCTACTGTTTGAGTCTGACAAGTTAAGGAGAGAGAGGGATAAAAACAAAAAACACAAACAACAAACAACTCCAGCATCTTTGAAGGAGAAAAGAATTTCCAGTTTAGTGACGCAGCCTCAAAGACCTAAACATAAACATTACTGGTAGTATTTATCTGGAAATAATTGAAAGGATTTTGTTGTTGTTGTTGTTATATTTTTTCAAAGTACTCTGTAGATAAATCTTGAAAGGAAAGCTCTCTCAGATGTCTAATTTACAACTTAAAAGGATAGAATTTTTACATAATTCTTATGACAGTTACTTACAAAGTACCACAGTTTAAAAAAAAAAAAAAAAAAAAAAAAAAAAACTCTTTGTGTTTTCCTGTAATAACCTAAATGCTGCTTCTGAAAGTAACCACCAGCCCAGGAAACAATTTGTACACTCAGAAATCACAACTAACTTAAGAAGGAACATTGCTGTCCTCAGATAGGGGCTGGGATCAATCGGGGAGAGAGTAACACAACATAAAGGCAGGTGTTTTCTTTTTTCTGACCCAAATATCAGGAAGTGAAAAGTCTACAAAACACTGTTAACTCATCTGTTCCTCATAATTTGATTTGGAAAATGATTAAATTATTATTAACTACAATAAAGCACACAGGGAGCCTCTGTGAAACAACTATTATAAGATTCATTGAGTTCAAATTTCCCTGGACTTTTAAATTTTGAAGTTGTAAGCTTGATGTTTAACCAAGTTAATATTTCTCACTTTATTTTCTATAGACGTTAAAGCTGGAAAATATACTGTCCTTAGGGATAGCAAGAAAAGCACTTCCTTTCCCTCTCCTCACACCAAATTATCCCCTACCCTGTATTAAGGCCTAGGCTGACCTGAGTTGTGTCACTTCCATGCTTTGCAGTAGTTTACGTATATTTATCCACTTAGTCCACATGACAACCCTGTTAAATATGCACTGCCATCCACTTCATTGTATAAATAAAGAAACCAGCAGAGTGAAGTGAAGGACTTTTTTCTGTTCTCATAGGTAGTAAGAGTAGAGCAAGAATTTGATTTCAGGCAGCCCTGTTCTATAGTTTGTGATCAGGACTGCTAGGAATTGTCCAGGAGGCGCAGTAGATTTTGGTTTGCTTTGGTTTTTTTGGAGGATTTGTTTGTCGTTTGACAACATTGATCTTTATGCCTCCTTACCCTTTCCAGAACTTCCTTACCATCATCTAAAGTCTCCTGGCCTCTTGTCATAGGCTGGAACATTTTGTTGTTGTTGTTGTTTTACATTTTACTTTAAGTTCTGGGATACATTTGCAGAACATGTAGGTTTGTTACATAGGTATACATGTGTCGCTGGTCTGCACCCACCAACCCAAAATCTAGGTTTTAAGCCCCACATGCATTAGGTATTTGTCCTAATGCTCTCCCTCCCTTTGACCCCACCCCTTGACAGGCCCCAGTGCATGATGTTCCCTTCCCTGTGTCCATGTGTTCTCATTGTTCACCTCCCACTTATGAGTGAGAACAAGCAGTGTTTGGTTTTCTGTTCCCATGTTAGTTTGTCGATAATGATGTTTTCCAGCTTCATCCATGTCCCTGAAAAGGACATGAACTCATTCTTTTTTGTGGCTGCGTAGTATTCCATGGTATATATGTGCCACATTTTCTTTTCCAGTCTATCATTGATGGGCATTTGGGTTGGTTCCAAGTCTTTGCTACTGTGAATAGTGCTGCAATAAACATACATGTGCACGTGTCTTTATAGCAGAATGATTTATAATCCTTTGGATATATACCCAGTAATGGAATTGCTGGGTCAAATGGTATTTCTGGTTGTAAATCCTTCAGGAACTGCCACACTGTCTTCCATAATAGCTGAACTCATTTACACTCCCACCAAAAGTGTAAAAGCATTCCTAATTTTCTACATCCTATCCAGCATCTGTTGTTTCCTGACTTTTCATGATCACCATTCTAACTGGTGTGAGATGGCATTTCATTGTGGTTTTGATTTGCATTTCTCTAGTGACCAATGATGATGAGCATTTTTTCAAATGTTTGTTGGCCGCATAAATGTTTTCTTTTGAGAAGTGTCTATTCATATCCTTTGCCCACCTTTTGATGGGGTTGTGTTTTCTTGTAAATTTGTTCAAGTTCTTTGTACATTCTGGAAATTAAACCTTTGTCAGATGANAAAAAAAAAAAAACTCTTTGTGTTTTCCTGTAATAACCTAAATGCTGCTTCTGAAAGTAACCACCAGCCCAGGAAACAATTTGTACACTCAGAAATCACAACTAACTTAAGAAGGAACATTGCTGTCCTCAGATAGGGGCTGGGATCAATCGGGGAGAGAGTAACACAACATAAAGGCAGGTGTTTTCTTTTTTCTGACCCAAATATCAGGAAGTGAAAAAGTCTACAAAACACTGTTAACTCATCTGTTCCTCATAATTTGATTTGGAAAAATGATTAAATTATTATTAACTACAATAAAGCACACAGGGAGCCTCTGTGAAACAACTATTATAAGATTCATTGAGTTCAAATTTCCCTGGACTTTTAAATTTTGAAGTTGTAAGCTTGATGTTTAACCAAGTTAATATTTCTCACTTTATTTTTCTATAGACGTTAAAGCTGGAAAATATACTGTCCTTAGGGATAGCAAGAAAAAGCACTTCCTTTCCCTCTCCTCACACCAAATTATCCCCTACCCTGTATTAAGGCCTAGGCTGACCTGAGTTGTGTCACTTCCATGCTTTGCAGTAGTTTACGTATATTTATCCACTTAGTCCACATGACAACCCTGTTAAATATGCACTGCCATCCACTTCATTGTATAAATAAAGAAACCAGCAGAGTGAAGTGAAGGACTTTTTTCTGTTCTCATAGGTAGTAAGAGTAGAGCAAGAATTTGATTTCAGGCAGCCCTGTTCTATAGTTTGTGATCAGGACTGCTAGGAATTGTCCAGGAGGCGCAGTAGATTTTGGTTTGCTTTGGTTTTTTTGGAGGATTTGTTTGTCGTTTGACAACATTGATCTTTATGCCTCCTTACCCTTTCCAGAACTTCCTTACCATCATCTAAAGTCTCCTGGCCTCTTGTCATAGGCTGGAACATTTTGTTGTTGTTGTTGTTTTACATTTTACTTTAAGTTCTGGGATACATTTGCAGAACATGTAGGTTTGTTACATAGGTATACATGTGTCGCTGGTCTGCACCCACCAACCCAAAATCTAGGTTTTAAGCCCCACATGCATTAGGTATTTGTCCTAATGCTCTCCCTCCCTTTGACCCCCACCCCTTGACAGGCCCCAGTGCATGATGTTCCCTTCCCTGTGTCCATGTGTTCTCATTGTTCACCTCCCACTTATGAGTGAGAACAAGCAGTGTTTGGTTTTCTGTTCCCATGTTAGTTTGTCGATAATGATGTTTTCCAGCTTCATCCATGTCCCTGAAAAGGACATGAACTCATTCTTTTTTGTGGCTGCGTAGTATTCCATGGTATATATGTGCCACATTTTCTTTTTCCAGTCTATCATTGATGGGCATTTGGGTTGGTTCCAAGTCTTTGCTACTGTGAATAGTGCTGCAATAAACATACATGTGCACGTGTCTTTATAGCAGAATGATTTATAATCCTTTGGATATATACCCAGTAATGGAATTGCTGGGTCAAATGGTATTTCTGGTTGTAAATCCTTCAGGAACTGCCACACTGTCTTCCATAATAGCTGAACTCATTTACACTCCCACCAAAAGTGTAAAAGCATTCCTAATTTTCTACATCCTATCCAGCATCTGTTGTTTCCTGACTTTTTCATGATCACCATTCTAACTGGTGTGAGATGGCATTTCATTGTGGTTTTGATTTGCATTTCTCTAGTGACCAATGATGATGAGCATTTTTTCAAATGTTTGTTGGCCGCATAAATGTTTTCTTTTGAGAAGTGTCTATTCATATCCTTTGCCCACCTTTTGATGGGGTTGTGTTTTTCTTGTAAATTTGTTCAAGTTCTTTGTACATTCTGGAAATTAAACCTTTGTCAGATGAATAGATTGCAAAAATTTTCTTCCATTCTGTAGGTTGTCTGTTCACTCTGATGATAGTTTCTTTTGCTGTGCAGAAGCTCTTTAGTTTAATTAGATTCCATTTGTCAATTTTTGCTTTTGCTGCAATTGCTTTTGGTGTTTTAGTCATGAAGTCTTTGCCCATGCCTATGTCCTCAATGTTATTGGCTAGGTTTTCTTCTAGGATTTTTATGATTTTAGGTTTTACACTTAAGTCTTTAATCCATCTTGAGTTAATTTTTGTATAAAGTGTAAGGAAGGGGTCCAGTTTCAGTTTTCTGCATATGCTAGCCTGTTTTCCCAACACCATTTATTAAATAAGGAATCCTTTCCCCATTATTTGTTTTGGCCTCAGAAATAACACCACACATCTGCAACTGTCTGATCTTCAACAAACCTGACCAAGGCCTGAACATTTTCTAACCAATGTTATTTAAATATTTACATCCCATGTTCCCCAGGACACTGCCTTATTCTTCTCTGTAGCTCTCACAGAATTTAGTGTTCTTGTTTATGCATAGTAGGTTATATATATTTATATGTGTATGTGGGCTTTTTATATGTATATGTACAGTTGTGTGCATGCATATATGTATATGTGTGTATATATACATACATTTACTATATACCATATCTTAATTCTAATTCTTCAATAACACAATGTTTTGACTCTACCACTCTGTATGAGAAAACCAAGCCATTTCTCATGCTCAAATTTGACAATGCAACCACATAAATATGACAGCACTCTTGACATACCACAGATTAGTAAACATTCCGACTTTCCCAAGGTCTCATGCTATTTATCAAACTCAATACAAAATTTAAGCATTTCATGTACATATGTTTTCTAATATATCTGCCCCATTTTTGAAACACTTCAGCTGTTTCACATCACATGCTACTTACAAGTAGGAAATGGTCGCAGTATGATTTTAAAAATATAATACGCAGGTGTATTCTTGTAGTATTTCTACAGACTTCAAAAGACAATGGTGACAATTCACCAATTCCTTGCTGAAGACATTCCTTGCAAAGGCACACGTGGATTTCTTACCCGCACTAATCATGGTACCTGGTTAGCAAGAGTAAACTCTTTATGGCTAGTGAGAGAAGGAAGGGAAATTTCACAAATTCAAGAAAGAAATGCAAAGCAAAATAGTTAAGATGGAGGAACTGACCTAGTAAATAAAACATAAGATGCTCTTTCCAGAAAATTCTTTAAACTTAAAATTATAACTTTTGTAACTATAATTTTCTAAAAAAAAAAAAATTAATATGGGCCGGGCCCGGTGGCTCACGCCTGTAATTCCAGAACTTTGGGAGGCCGAGGCAGGTGGATCACGAGGTCAGGAGATCGAGACCATCCTGGCTAACACGGTGAAACCTCGTCTCTACGAAAACTACAAAAAATTAGCCAGGCATGGTGGCGGGTGTCCATTGTCCCAGCTACTCGGGAGGCTGAGGCAGGAGAATGGCATGAACCCGGGAGGCGGAGCTTGCAGTGAGCCAAGATCGCACCACTGTACTCCAGCCTGGGTGACAGAGCGAGACTCCGTCTCAAAAAAAAAAAAAGAAAAAAAATTAATATAGCAATTTTTGGCATTGTGCCTACACAATTCTTAGGACAACAAAGAAAGGCTAGTTCTCATATTCTTTGAAGAATACTTCCATGAATATTTAGACCCTTTTAGTCAAGAAATATCTCAGGTAACCCTTGTTTAGCAATGTTTCATTAGGTAGAGAACATTGCAGTATATTTTGGATATAATCCAAATCTACAATGGGGTGATATAGGTGAGAAGCTTAATATAACTTGAAAACACCTAGACTCAGATTCTAGTCCAGATTCTGCTAGGCATGAGCTCCTACATTCCTACTGTCCCTCTGGAGTAACGGCCATAATCACCAAAAAAGGGCTGAGCCTGAAGATTCTACAATTCCTTCCTTTTCCAGGATTCTATCAAAAGCCTCTGATTTTGCCAGCTCAAATTCCAAATGTGCCTTTAAAATTACAATTTATGTATCTGACTCAAGTAGAATAATAAATAGTACAGTCATTACCACATGTATTTAATCAAAAAACTATTTACTCTTATTTTTCCTCTATTGTACTAGCCAACTACTTCCTTAAATTGACTAAAACCAATCTGCTGTTTAGAAAGTCATATAGACACAGATTAGATGAAGTGAAGATGGCTTTAGTAAGTTAAAGTCTAAACAGGGATCAACAATACTCTTTTTCCTCCTAACATTACTGGCTTAGTAACATAACTTTATTCTGACTATATTATAAAGCAAGGAATATGGTAATTTGATTAAATTGTTATTATAAGCTAGTTTGGAATATCAGTATTATATAATGTGTGTTCAATAAAGGAAATTAGTATACTTGAAAACAATTACCTCTATTCTAGAGCTTATAGTAGAATAGATCTAACTTATTATTTTAAGCACCTCCTAAATTGTTAATAAGATTTGCTGATGACACCCTGAACAGAAGCAGTCAGTCCCCCAAGGCTAATTTTAAACATCTGCTTTCATCATTAAAGTTATTATTTATTTAATCTGAAATGGGAGTAATACAGCACTCAGCTATTCCAGAAATGGATCTATCGTTCCTAAATAATTACTGGTCGGAGCATTTTATTACAGATAAAGAAAATTTATATTCAATAATTCAATAAATAGATATATCCCAGTTTCAAGATAAACCACAAAAATAGGCCCTGCCATAGACTAAATTCATTAAAACGAGGACCATTGCTGATGTAATTAGTGATAAATGAGGTCATAGGGTGAAGCCCTAATCAGACAGGCTTTGTGTCTTTGTAAGAAGAGAAAGTGAGACCAGAGCTTTCTCCTTCTCTCTCCACTCCCAACAGACCAAGGAATGACCACATGAGAACAAAGCAAGAAGACAGCTATCTGCAAACCAGGAAGACAGCCCTCACTTGCAACTGAATTGGCCGGTGCCTTGATCTTGGACTTCAGCCTCCGGAACCATAAGAAATACATTTTGTTCTTTAAAGCATACAGCCTGTGGTATTTTGTTTTGGCAGCCATGTGGGCTAATACAAATGCTATGATGGGAGAAGGAAATCAATATTAAGATAGGAAAAGGGAAGAGGAATAATCCATTAAGTAAAAGATGAATGTACTTTTTAGTGTCCTCTTGCAGTTATTATTTGCTTGTTTCTTTGTTTTGCAGGAGTGGAGATTCCCAATATGGTCCATGAATAAAGAAAACATTCAAAAAAGGGCAAGAATCTAGTGTGTACATGCCATATAATTCTTCACAAGTTCTTTCTATGCTCTTCAGGAACCCAACCTAAACCTCTGACTCCCCAATTAGCAGATAGGCTTATGCCTCTTCTATCAGCCATGACACCTGTCCATGTTTTTTTGACCTGGCTAGAATTACTATCTAGTTTTCACTGACTCCCTTCCCCTGTTGAAGGGGTTAAGAATACTATAAATTTACAGATCTCATGAGATTGGCAAAAGTAAGTCCATGTGAACACTGCTGTTGTTTGAGGTCTGATGTCAGATTCATTTTTATCGTCCCAAATGGGAGTACAATAAAAATGTTCTATTAAAAAATAGTGCTTGTGTCTTCTCATAAGAGACATAGCAGGCAAAATAGCTGGGTGAGAGCTGAAAGAGTCATTGTAGAATCACAGAGATAGATTAAGTAACAAACATATGCTGTGAATAACATTTCTGGAACACAAACTATGCAATATGTACTCTGGGGAACTCAAAGAGGTAGAATCTGACCCTGCATATGGTGTAAGGTGATCTCATGAAAAAACACAGCACAAAATCAATCAACCCATATTTACTCAACCCTAACTATGCTTAAAGCATCATACTTGGTGCTATGGTGTATATTCAATTTTTCTAGATTCAGGGAACTAATAATCCAATTGGAGAGAGTCTGCACACAAATACAAACAGATGATTTGCAATAGAAAATAACAATAATTTACTAGACAGTTATTTACCTTACATGAAGACAATAATTCTTAAGCTCACAGCATTTTGGGTAATCAGGAATGAGGATTAAATGAAAAGCAAAATACTTAGGGGCTCCAGATAAACTTAAGTTTGATTCCCTGCTTTTCTGCTTATGAGATAATCTTAGGCAACTGATTTACCTTTTGTTAAGCCTCAGTATCTTCATCTGTAAGAACAGGTAATAGTAGCTTCACATGATTGTTGAGAAGATTAAAGAACATGATTTGTATAAACGTATTTAACACAGAATCTGACATGTAGTAAGTACTTAATAAATACTAGTTAATCCATTATATGCATTTAAATACCCAGTCCAGGAACTGGTTTGTATAATTGTAACAAATGCTATTTTCCATTCTTTTTTCCCTAAGTGTCAAAATAAGAAGATCATTAACAAGAAATAACATATACAACAAATATGTAATTAGAAATAAATGAACAAAAAAGTGAAGGAATTGGGACTATAGGCTTATCTAATCTGAACTACAAACAGACAAAACCAAAGGCAAAAAATATTAGAGGACTACTGCCCAAAGGGCGTGGCTCTGAGCCCTGCAGGGTCTGTGTAATCAAATCCATTAGGAAATCCTTTGGGCAGAAACTTTAGAAGAGCCCTTGCTACCACGACTGTTATTGCCAGGTCCAAGCTACATCATCTGGTAGCTGGGTTACTGAAGTCATCTCTTGACTACTTTCAGCCTCTCCCCTTCCCACTTTGTGCTCTATTCTTACATAGGTAGAGTGATTCTTGTTAACTGTGAGATAGCCTTAGTCTGTTCACGCTGCTATAAAAAAAAAAAAAATCTTAAACTGGATACATCTATAAACAATCAAAGCAATAGAAATTTGTTTCTCACAATTCTGAAGGCTGGAAAGTCTAAGATTAAAGTTCCAACAGATTGGGTGTCTGGTGAGGGCTTGTTCTTCACCAATGGTACCTTCTCTGTGTCCTCACACGGCAGGAGAAGGCAGCCCACTTCAACTTCTTTTATAAGGATACTAATTCTACTCATGAGGCTGGAGCCCTTCTTAAAATACCCCATATCTTAATACCACCAAAATGGGGATTCAATTTCAACATGAATTTTGAAGGCACACATTCAGATGACAACACAAATCATGCCATTCTCCTGATTAAAACCCAACCATAGCTTCCAATTTCACTTACTATAAGAGCCCCTATCCTTACTATGTCCTACCAGGCACTCATGATCAGCTGCCCGCATCTTGCACCTCTTCTTTTCTAGTTCCTGACCTCATCTTTCACGAGTCTCCTGTAGCTCCCTCTGCTCCAGCCGCAGAGCATCCTTGCTGTTTGTTGAACATGCCAAATAGCTCTTTGCCCTAAGATCCTTTTATGGGCTGTTCCCTCTACTTGGATCCTTCGTCCCCTGGGTAATTCCCTTATCTTCTTCAAGCCTTTGCTCAAAACTCAACTTCTCAATAATGATTACCTTATTTTATTTTATCTATTTTGAGATGGAGTCTCACTGTGTCACTCAGGCTGGAGTGCAGTGGCATGATCTCAGCTAACTGCAACCTCAGCTTCCTGGGTTCAAACGATTCTCCTGCCTAGGCCTCCTGAGTAGCTGGGACTACAGGTGTGTGCCACCACACCTGGCTCATTTTTTTGTATTTTTAGTAGCAACAGCATTTCACCGTGTTAGCCAGGATGGTCTTGATCTCCTGACTTCGTGATTCAATCGCCTTAGCCTCCCAAAAGTGCTGGGATTACAGGCGTGAGCCACCGTGCCTGGTCAATTACCTTATTTTAAACTGTTACCTACCTCCTAGAACCACCCCCTCCAGCACTACTGATTTATTTGTCCTGTTCTCCTTTTTTGGCTCATAGCACTTAGCATCTAGTTAACTTATTTATTATAGTTATGGTTTATTTTGTTTTCCCCCGGTAGAATATAACCTTCTACATTCACAGAGACTTGTATCTGGTTTGTTCATGGTATTGTTCATAGGACTAAAAGAGTGTCTGGCAAATAGCAAGTATTCAAATATTGCTAAATGAATAATCTAATATACTATGAAGATAATTAATATACTACTAATAATCCTAATATACTAAAAATTACTTATAAGTTTAATCTTCTAATATAGTACTAATCTAATAGAGACAGGTAAGCATTTGAAGTGTCACAGGTTTCCATGAAAGACACACATCCCTTTGAGTTTGTTGACTGGGCATCACTGCCAGAGGTAGGTTTCTTGTGGGCGTGGTTGGAACAGGCAGAGGCATTGCTGGACAGGAAAGCAATAAAAGGGAAAGAATCTTACTGGCCTTCACTATGGAGATGACCGGCAAACCCATTTGGGGATGCCGTGGTTATAGCTTAATGATCAAACTGAGGCTGTGAATTGGACTTTTAAGTGGATGACTTAAATCAGGATCATCTAGCAAGTGTTTCAAAAATAAATCCATTGGCCTGATAAATTATGTGATGGATCATTAATCTCTGGATGTAAAATTTCCAGAAACTGAGGGATGAATACACAGAGAAATGCTGCATTTGTCATGCTCCCCAAAAAGCAGAGTTGATAAAGTCAACATATTCATCATTATGTGTGTCTTTAGAGGAAGACCTTGGCTCTGACCCTGGGTGCTGTCATGCCTCTGATACTAGATGAATTTCTTTCCTTCTATGCCTCCCGCAAGGCCCCCAATCTGTATGGCATGGACATGTAGTCCCTTCATATGGAAGCAACAAAATTTCTCCCACTTCTTCCCCAGTTACATTGTTTATCATTTTCAACTTATACCTAAAGTGTAGAATATATATTTTCCTCTTACCAACACAAGATTCTGTTCTCAACAATTTGTTTCAATGGTCCACAGGGGAGAATAGGTGTTTCTTCACATAACCAGATGTGAAATGTGGATTTTTCTTTCAGCAATTTACTGACATATATTTTCTCTCTCTCCTCTTTTCCTTGCTTTTATGTCTTTTAAATCTCTTATGGTGACACAAAATTTTGCGAGCAAAAAATGTCTAGAACTTTGCAATGAAACTTACTTGAGGATAAACTTTTTCTAAACTTTAATATATATTTTCATTTCAATAAAATAGTGAATTCCCTTCAGTTTTCTTCATTTAGAGAAATGAAGACATTTTATTAAAATACAGGTAAGTTCTGCATTTTACTATATGCTGTAGAAAGTACTACATGAATGCAAATTGGAGAAAGCTATTTTCTTAGTAGTAGAAACCATGTTTAAGAAAAAAAGCTTAAAAGAAAATTCCAAATTCCAAACAATAACAAAGCATATATTAATAAATTCTCTGTTAAAAGTTTTATGTTAATGTAAGGGGTACCTTGTTGAAAAGGACTCTCTATTAGTTTCAGTTGCTAATGACTATGAGCATTATCACCTTATTTTGTTATTTCAGAATGATTTTGCCTCATGTTCCCTTATATTAACAAAAATCTCTGGCCTTTTTTCTGAGTCAGAGTCAAGGCTTAAAAGGAAAAGAGCTACTGCCTCCTCCTTTAAGCAAAAACCATCTTTATAGGACCTAAAGAGTCTCAAAACCATCTCAAAATTTTTTCAAGTGATGGGATATAAATAATAAATGAACACTGTAATCAAAAACATCAGGCAAGGTGGCCTAACTCTCTAATGGAACACCAGGCTCTGCACTCAGAGCTAGTGACAAGGAAGAGCCAAGAAGGCATTGATGGTACCTCTTTGCATCATTCAGGCTGGACTGTGTGGCATGCTTCCATAGTGTCTTGAAATGATATCAACCTCTATAGGACATGGCTAAGTCACACAAGAAGGACACATAGTTTTAGTTGCTGATAGACACATAGCTTCATATGGTGTCAGGGAGCCCTACACATGACTCCAGTTGACATTATGTTTTGGTTCATTGGCTTTTATCACTGAGCTCTGAGATATAAACCGGCATGCCAAGAGGAGTGAACTTTCCACAACTTAAAAAATAAGTTTTTGTGTCTTGCCTTGTTAAAGGTTAGCAACCTTCTAAGACCCACAGGTGTTAGAAGCACCGAATCTTGAATTTGTTGAGATACTATTGTGCTCTATAGATTTTTTCAACTTCTAACAATATCTGCAAAGGTCTTCTTTTACTGACTCTAGAGTTAAGGAAAATGAAGCATTTCTTCCAGATTTGGTCTAGGGCAAGTTCTTTTACTAAGAGGTGAAGTCAGTGAGGTTTCAATTTGACTTTCAGAGTAATTCAGGTTATTTTTAAAGAGCACACATTTTATTGCCATGTAGGGATTTGCACATCTGCCGTTAGGCATAGGATGAAAGAAAATGAGAATCAGTTTTGTTATCTCACTCTGGTGTCTCCCAGAATGCTTGCTTTCATGGGTCAGACTCACAGTTATTCACTACACCCTATTAGTAGTATTCAGCAGAGAAACAAAGTCACTGTACTATTCAGTTCATCATTGATACAAACTTGGCTTTAGTTACAGAGAAAAAGATTCCCACTTAGGTGTATGAAGGGACTGTGTCAGTCTCCTAAGAGACTCAAAACTGTTAAGCACAGCTTGAGGAAAACCTCCGCCATGGCACTTAGGATCTACAAGTCCTTAGAGATGTTGCTACGCCAAGTTCAAGTCCATAAAACTCACATCACTTTCCACCTGTTTGAGTCCATTCACCTTTAGTTTTCAGCCATGCCCGAAGGTTTCAGAAAGAGGTATTTTAACTCCACTTACACCAAGAGACTGATCTGGCTGGTTGGCATCCATTCCTAGAACTCTTTCTGCCTCCACGATTTCTCTGGCAGGAAATTCTCTAACGCTGCCTTGCTTTACCATGTAATTGTGTCCTATTCATGCGTGACCCTCCTCAGGGAGTCTGAGGGCTGGTGAAGTGTGAAGTCAGACCTCAGCTTATGTTGCTGGTTTTCCCTTCCCTTCCCTTCCCTTCACCCCTCCCTCAGTGCTCTACCTTGTATACATTTTGAGTAAACTGCTTTACTGAATAGGACTATCATCCTTTATAGGAAAAAAATGCCTTAAGACAAATTGGTTCTGTGACTCTTTGTAAGTGTATATTTTAGCCCCATAGGCAAGTTTTTCAAAAAAATATCCCAACTGTAATAAACATTTCTCCCAAGGAGTGATTAAAAACCAAATCTGAATGGACAATACTGTCTTATTAATAGACTGTGGAAAGTACAGTAGTGACACTTGTGAAATTAGCAGATTCAGGAATAATGTATTGTTTTAGAATTGTGTTAATTCATTTCCTACTTCTAATCATTTAGTGTGAAAAGGGTTAATGAAATGTTTAATAAATAAAGATTAATTTTAAAAGCTTTGCTGGCTCGATTCTATGTAAAAAGAGCACGTAAGAAAAGGGAATAATACAATATTTTATGACATACCCTCTGAGACTCTTTTTTGTCAAAGAAACAATTTGTAAATTGTCCTCACATTATAAACTCTTTGTCTTCTTAGTCTGACATGTGAGTGCCAAGCTTAGTGATTTGTAGCATGGAAAGGCAAGTGTTGTAGCTGGATAGTCACAGTCACACAAAGGTTCTGCTGGTTTGGAGAGCGAACGTTTCATATATTTGTCCCACAATTAAGCCAATGTTCTGCCCCAGGAACAAGTATATTTCCTCAATTACGAGAAGGAGCCAGACAGTAAGTCCGTCTCATGTTCTTTTTTTTTTTTTTTTTTTTTTTTTTTTTTGGCGATGGAGTCTCACTCTGTCGTCCAGACTGGAGAGCAGTGGCATGATCTCGGCTCACTGCAACCTCCGCCTCCTGGGTTCAAGCAATTCTCCTGCCTCAGCCTCCTGAGTAGCTGGGACTACAGACGCATGCCACCATGCCTAGCTAATTTCTTGTACTTTAGTAGAGACAGGGTTTCACTGTTGTTGCCCAGGCTGATCTCAAACTCCTGAGCTCAGGCAATCCGCCTGCCTTAGCCTCCCAAAGTACAAGGATTACAGGCATGAGCCACCTTGCCTGGCCCGTCCCATGTTCTTGAGAGGTCCTGGCTCGAGCCAATAAGACTCATCTTTGTCTGCAAGTATGGAGATCAATTTCAGTCTGCTGTCACACAGACTCTGGCAGCCAGAGACCAACAGGATCTCATAACAATAAACCTGCTGCTGTCCAGGACAGAGCCCCAAGTTGCTAACAGCCTCTCAGGCTTAAAAAAGTAAGTTCACATAGAACAATTGTATTCTCACAGTCAGCCTTGTGATCTTTGTAAGTTTATACTTAAAAAGTATAAGTTTGTTATACTTTGGTTCTTCACACCATCAATAAACCTTTAAAACCAGAATCCTGTGAAATGTTCCATCCCTTCCCACACACACATATCAGCCTCTTCTGCTACCTACCCATACACACTGATCAGTATTTCCTTTTATCTTAGGAATTAACAGAGTGAAAAATACAGTCTTGATGTTATCTTTTGAAGCAGATCTTCACTTTATGAAGAAAATTATTAAAATGTATTGATACTCTCTTGAGGTATATTGCTCCAGGGGTCTTGGGATTTTGTTGGTATAATTATATGCAGCAAATATAGTATCCAAAGTTCCCAGAAAGTGTAAAATTTCTACCAAAATCATTGATGATAAATTCTCTCATATGAAAATCCTGCTACAGTCATAGAAATCTTCACCAACTGAGTAATGGACACTGATCCTTGGATGAAGCATAACACCATGTCATACCATATTATATGAACTAACATCCCTTGAGTATGTTATGTGTGCTAGATACTGTGCCAGAGGATTTTGCATGTTGTTTCGTTTCATTCTACCAACAGTCCTTGGGCTTATGTATTACTCCAGTTTTGCCAATGAAAATGGAGAGCCAGAAAGGCTATACAAGTAATCAATAATTCAAACTCAGGAATCCAACTTAAGAACTTTTTTTCACTATGTCAAGATGCTTCTCATTTATTTAGCTTCTCAACATCCGTAACAAAATACCAGCAATTTCAAAGTTAAGAGATCATTCAAAAAGGACCAGGCTCTCTAGAGCAAAAGAGAATGTATCTGTTTCATTCGTTTAAAACCCAGGATGCCCTTTTGCTCAGAGCCAAAGTTAAATTGGTGTGTGTTCAACTTATATGCTTAAAATATAAAAACAGTGTTGGCCCATAGTAATTTTTTAAAAGAGTAAATTAATAACCTACTCTTACTACAAAATTAATGGGAAATGTCCTATTTATTTCCTGCCTTCATTTCAATCCTGTTTCCCATGGCTCACATAGAGGTCAGCAGAAAAAGCATTTTCTTATGTCCCTGAACAAACATCTAGCTCATGGGAGGACTACAGAATCCACTAAAACAGAAACCCAAGGTTGCTAAGAGAAGCTAAAAGGAAAAATTTGTGCTTCCATTGCTATTTCCTAAAGCCCCAATCATTCTGCCTCTGAAGAGCAGGGGTTACTTATTAAGTCATTTGCTTTACATCTTAGTTTTTAATCTTTCTTTTTTTTATTTATTTATTTTTATTATACTTCAAGTTCTAGGGTACATGTGCATAACGTGCAGGTTTGTTACATATGTATACTT
>NW_016811463.1:182501-258430 GCF_001698545.2 Rhinopithecus bieti | reverse complement strand
CCCCCCCGCCCCCCCCCAGTTTTTAATCTTTCACTGGTAAGACCACTGGACAAAGTTCATCAAGATTTATTGCCATGTCCAAAAGTTTATTCAACTGGTTGTATGATGTTAGAGCCATGCAGAGTAGCCTGTTTCCACAGATAAACAAAATAAAAATTTATAACTCTGCATGTCTTTTAGCAAAAGGAAATTGAATTGCATCCTCATGTCAAATGAAAGCACTCCTGTGTAATTCAATAAAGTAATATGACAGTTAATTATTTTGTTATAACTCATTGTTTAAGTGTCTTCTCTGATTTATTTTACTAAAACCAACCAGTGTGTCTTTCCTACAGACTGAGATTTCTGGCATTCTTGACTTCCCCATCTCCTCTGAAAAGCACCCTTCAGCAATCAGCATGGGAGCCATGGAAATGAGCATGTGGATTCTAAGAAGCCTTCAATATATGTTCAAAGGAAACTCAAATAGAGAAAAACAGCCTCAATGAACAACAACAACAAAAAAAAATGGAAACTTTTGGAGAAGAATGCTCTCTCTCTACTTCTTAGATGCAGTGAAGCACAAGGAATTTTATTTAGATCAGTAATTCTCAAACTTTGGAAGGTATCATAATCCCTTGGGGGGCTCGTTTGTAATTTAGATACCTACTCCGCACATCTTTGGATGTTCCGATTCAGTAGGTTTGGATAAAACCTGTGGTCTCAGTCCCTGTTGCCAGCATTCTCTATGCCCTTCTCAGCTTTACTTTCCTTCACAGTACCTATTACTTTCTAAGATATTAGACATAAAAATTATCTAATGTGTATGCTGTCTCTGTTAGTATCCTCCTATCTGTTTTGTTCACGAGAATGGTGTCTGGTACGCAGTGATGTTCGCAGGGAAGAAAGGAAAGCAGACAGGGTGATTGGCAATGTGATCTTCTCAAAGCCCTTATAGTCTAGTGTTAGAACCAGATGGCAATCCCAAGATGATAATGTCCATTTAAATCCATAACAAACAGTAGGCCAGGCGTGGCACAGGCTATCGATGATTCTTTTGAGGACCAGCATACATGCAACCCACTCACCTTATTCTTACCTCCTTGCCAACTTTCCTATCTTGCCTTATTACTCAGTCAAACTACACCCAGTCTCAGGAAAACCAGGAAAAGTGATGGAAACTTTGTCAACGACTGAGTTAGGAGTTAATTTGTCTCTTCTCATTTAAACATGAAGGAAGAAGACATGAAAGAAGAAAATAGGAGATAGACAAGTGAAAGAATTCTCTAGATCAATCCTGGAGATAATTGTTTAGAACTTTGCCAAGTATCTGTCTAGTTACAAGTGCTAATCACTTTCACATAAAAAGCCTTAATAAACTCTATACAGCATATTATTTTGGATCCACTAAATTCTAAATCAGAACTGTCTTAGATCTCTTCCTTCTAAGAAGCTCAATATATAGACCTGTATTACATTTAAAGAACATTATGAGAAATTTAGAAAGACTGAGAGACATTGATGAGCTGGGAACTTGGCTCAGACTCCTATGAGACTTATGATCTCAAACTCACTTTATCAGGCTAATTAAAGGGAGCCTGAAAAAAAAAAAAAAGCAAAATAGGACTAAATTAAGCTGTGTTATTTAACCATCTCTTGTTTAAAAGAAATGTAATAAGAAGAATGAAAATTGTGTAATAGATATTTTTGTTATCATCTTTTGTAGGCAACTTGTTTTATTGAACAGACAGGCTCTATTGATTTTGATCATAAAATAAATTTATATGAAGGAAATACTATTTTCTCCTACTGACCTCATTATAAACTGGAGAAATATTCCCATAGAAAAATAATAGTACAGTGGTAAGCAAGAATAACATCTCCTTTCAAAAAAGAAATAACTAAGGAAGTGCTTACAACTACCTTTCTCCTAGATCATGTTACAGCCTAAGAGGAAAGGCTTTCTAATGTGTTTCCACCATCTACTGCACACGTAAAAATTAATTTGGAGCAGTAAGCTATTTTTTAAGGCTATTCTCTGGATGAGCTAATCCTGCCATTGACTCATTCAGTAAATATTTTTATAATAACACCATGTACTGGAGGAAATTAAATAAATTAGGTTCCTGACAGTCTCTATAAAGCAAACACACAGTAGAATGTCTAATAAACAATATTTACTAAACCTACAATATAAATTCAGTATTATTCTAAGACTGTAGGTTTAGTGGAAGAAGTATGCAGAAATGAAAGATGATTGAGTCCTTAGATTATGAAATTAACAAACTTGAATACCATGCTGTATTTTTTAGAGGCATCATGTGCAGATTGAATAATCCCATCAAGTGCTTAGCAAAATGAATGAAAGTAAAGAGCATAATATAAAATTTTTAAAAAGTAAATTTAATTATCCATATATGTTATAGTAATAAATAAATGGTATAGAAATCACCTATTATAGCACAAAGACTCTAAGAGTATACACAGAGTAAAATATAAATAAATGTAGCATATGAGACATTTACAATAAAGTAATAAAGTGATTTGCAAAGACCTTTTAGACCATTTAAAAATATGGTGACTGAAATTTAAAAAATAATAATAATAATTAATAACATAGTTGGAAGATAAAATCAAGGAACTCTTCCATGGTAAAACTAGAGGAAAATGAAAATGCTCAATAAATGCCCAGCTCATTGAATTATAATACACACACTCACACAAACACACAGGAATATTATTTTAAAATGTTAGAATATCAGGAAAAATCAGAAAATCCACAAAGTTTCCAGAGACTAAAAGAAGGTTAAATACAAACGTACTGGACAACAGATATCCCAATAGCAACATGGGCTACTAGAATACAAAGAAGTTCCTTCAAAATTCCAAGAGAAAATAATTTCAATTTCTAGAATCAAATGTGGTAGAATGAAGTATTTTGATGTGTCATAAAATCTATCTACTATATACCCTTTCTTAGAAAGCTACTGGTAGGTGTAATACAATAAATAAATGGCTTAAACTAAGAAACAGGAAGACATGTTTTCTCAACAATAGCTCCAACCACAAAGCCTAACTATGTCCTAGGATGACACCTATGCAGCAAGCCTAGAGATAAATTGGTACAAATTGGATAAGGGTGGAAGACTTCAGGAGAGAAGACTTCAAGAATTGTTAAAATAGATGATGTGATAAAACATTTTAATATAAGTAAGTATATATGGAGAACAGAAAGAGAATCAAAAACAATGATAATGGTTAATATACAGTGAACTACATTTTATGGGGGTAAAGAGAATTATGCAACTAAAAACAAACAAGTATTCAATTATTAAATTTAGGGGAAAATGCTTTATAAACATGGAAAAAAATCGGCATACTGTTGTATCTACAGTTACCAAGATACATATAGTAATAATAAGATAAGCAATGATAGATTTAACTAAAAATGATCACTGACTTAGGAAGATTGTATGGAGAAAATAAGGGAGTTTGAAAGAGCAATGTTGGCCGGCCGTGGTGGCTCACACCTGTAATCCCAGCACTTTGGGAGGCCGAGGCAGGTGGATCACAAGGTCAGGAGATGGAGACCATCCTGACTAACACTGTGAAACCCTGTCTCTACTAAAAAGACAAAAAAATTAGCCGGGCGTGGTGGCGGGCACCTGTAGTCCCAGCTACTGGGGAGGCCTTGGCAGTAGAATGGCGTGAACCCGGGTAGCGGAGCTTGCCATGAGCCGAGATTGCGCCACTGCACTCTAGCCTGGGTGACAGAGAGAGACTCAGTCTCAAAAAAAAAAAAAAAAAAAAAAAAAAAACCAAGAAAAAAAGAAACAAAGAGCTATGTTTTCATCTATCATAATAGAAAGTTAATATATGATGTCCGTAATTGGTAATTCAGATAAAAGCAATGTAGAAATATTCTTTCTAAACACCAAAACAACTACCAGAAGAAGTTGAGTTAAGGGGGTTGCCACATAGAGTATGACTGTGTATCAGACTAGATTTTTTTAAATTATAAAGCCTCCAAAATAATTTACTTTTAAAATTATCAAATGTACTTGGTTTACTTAAAATGTTTAGTAAGGTAAATATAATGCATTACAAAATAAAGAACAAAGTGGTACTTTCAAAGATCTCCATTACTTAAAACACTCATTCCAGCCATTTTTACTCTATGATATATACCAAAGTGTGTTAGTACTAATTCCCAAGGTGTAAATATTCCCACTGCAGTTGCTTTCAAGCTGTTAACGTAACATCACTGAATATGGAGTTGAGAAGAGATGCAAAGTAACATACTATTATGTAGTATCTCCATCATACAAATACAGTAAATGCAAATAACCTTAAGAGCACAGATAACACTAAAACATAGTAAAATAATTAGGAACTGATGAGTTTTGAGTATCTATTAACTTTATTTTTTAATATAATGTATTTAATTTTAAGTTTATAAAAGTTGATTGTTTAATGGTTGCATGGAAAGCATGTAAAATTTTTAGAAATTTAACAATCATCACGCACAAGCCTGTATGAGTCAGCTTCAGCATACAGCTGACAGCTAATATTAATATGTCCATTATACTCCTGTGCAGTGGGATGGATATTAAATGGATAGGATGGATGGATGGATGGATGGATGGACAGATGGATGGATGATGGGTTAGATTGTAACTAACAGAAATGATTAACCATCCAACAGGCCATTCTCAGGGCTGAATTTCCTCTTCTGTGATTAATACTTCAAAATTAAAAACCATGTACCCACAATGACAGTCGCTCTGTGCAGTGGCAACAACAAGTGTTGTTAGTAATTCTTTTATAAACAGCACCATTGGTTATTTTATGACAGTTTTGGTCACACTCACATAAAAGAAAATTTGAATGTTTCATCAAGTAGTACCATCTTCAAATCTAAAGAAATTGTCAGTAATTATCAGTCACCATAAATCTGAGTATAGAGTAGCTATTTATCTAAATTACCTGATGAAACTGTGTAAGAATTAAGTTCTTCAAGTAAGTTACAAGTATTTGCAGATAGATTTTGTGTCTGGTTTGTTTTTCTAACTTGCTTTTAGCACCAATACAATGTTTAAAATTATGTTGGAATTTACCACCCAATATTATAGTTATTATGTGTTTTCTCTTCTAATTAACTGTGTGTTTTCTTGAAGGTGAAATTTTCATCTTGTCAAATTTATATACCAATGCCTAGTTTATATTAACCTCTCACTAAATATTAGTTTGGTTAGATTGAAGAGCTGTCCAATACATATTTATTGAATTAAATTAATTAGAATGGATCAGAATTTAATCTGATGCCATGTTAGCATAATCCTACAAAGACTGTCAAATAAAGTTTTGTATCATTAGACAGTATAATGTATTCAAGGTGGATTCAAATTCCAGCTCTATTTCTTATAAGCTTCCAGATCTTTATCAAGTACATAATCTCTGTAAACCTCAGTTTCCCCATTCTAACAACTAGACAATAATACGGTTGTTAAGGATTAAATCCATATAAAGTGCTTAGTATAATATCTGGCACATAGTAAGCTCTTAATAAATGTTTGCTATTATATTGTCATCCTTTATGTTATAGATAAACCTGAAATGTGGTCATAATATATAATTTGCCTGAAGAGTGACGTAGGTCTTTAAAACAGTGACACATTTGCAATTGCGCATCACAGGGCTTCTCACAAAATTGAACTTCACAATGCCATCAGGTTGTCAGAGTTTCCCTTCTAGAAAGGGAACCTGGGATTCATTAAGCTAAACCAAGACTGAGCATCAAGTGACTATTGACTTTTCATTTTTTCTTGCCTTAGGTTTGCCTTGATGATGCAGAGTGTTAATAGAAGCTGGTATATTGGTCTTCATGTTATCTCACTGGATTTCATGCCAACCATGAAGATTGATGGGTTTTTATTAGTCCTCACAGAAAAACTGATTCTCAAAGTCAAAAGTCTCAAGCAGAGAATACAGGATATTGACCCATCAATTCCCACTACGCAGTCTTTTCTAGGACAGAATACTGACACTCAAAGATTGCATATCTCATCTCACTTTTCTTACCAAGATTTCTCCCTTGAGATGTGCCATCCAGGGAAATCAATTATATGTGTTCATTCCTGATCTTCAGTTGTTAACATAAAGATGTATACTGAGGCAAGTTTAAACATAGCTGAAAATCCTTTGACATTGATATGGTTTGGCTCTGTGTCCCCACCCAAATCTCACCTCAAATTTTAATTCCCATAATCCCATGTGTCAAGGGTTGGACAAGGTGGAGGTAATCGGGTCATGGGCATGGTATCCCCCATGCTGTTGTCATGATAAGTGAGTGAGTTCTCACCAGATCTGATGGTTTTATGAGCATCTGGCATTTCCCCTGCTTGCACTCACTCACTGTGTCCTGCTGACATGTGAAGAATGTGCCTTGCTTCCCTTTTGCCTTCCACCATAATTGAAAGTTTCCTGAGACCTCCCCAGCCATGCTGAACTGTGAATCAATTAAGCCTCTTTCTTTTATAAATTACCCATCTCAGGTATTTCCTTACAGCAACGTAAGAACAGACTAATACAGTAAATTGACACCAATGTAGTGAGGCCTTGCTATAAGATACCTGAGAATGTGGAAGTGACTTTGGAACTGGGTAACAGGTAGAGGTTGGAACCATTTAGAGGGCTCAGAAGAAGACAGGAAGACATGGGAAAGTTTGGAACTTCCTTGAGACTTGTTGAATGATTTTAACCAAAATGCTAATAGTGATATAGACAATGAAGTCCAGGCTGAGGTGGTCTCAGATGGAGATGAGGAAGTTGTTAGGAACTAGAATAAAGACGACTCATGCTATGCTTTAGCAAAGAGACCGGCAGCATTTTGCCCCTACTCTAGAGATTTGTGGAACTTTGAACTTGAGAGAAATGATTTAGTGTATCAGGCAGAAGAAATTTCTAAGCAGTGAAGCATTAAAGATGTGACTTGGGTGCTCACAAAAGCATTTGATTTTATACATTCACAAAGATATGACTTGGAATTGGAACTTACGTTTAAAAGGGAAGCAGAGCATAAAGTTTGGAGAAATTGCAGCCTGACAATGCAATAGAAAAGAAAAACCCATTTTCTGAAGAGAAATTCAAGCCAGCTGCAGAAATTTGCATAAGTAGCAAGTAGGCAAATGTTGATTACCAAGACACTGGGGAAAATGTCTCCAGGGCACATCAGAGGTCTTCATGGCAGCCCCTCCCATCACAGACCCAGCAGGTCTAAAAGGAAAAAACTGGTTTCCTGTGTTGGCCCCAGGGTCTTGCTGCTTTGTGCAGTCTCAGGACTTGGTGCCCTGCATCCCAGCCATGGCTAAAAGTACCTAATATACAGCTCAGATTGTTGCTTCAGAAGGTGGAAGCCCCAAGCTTTGGCAGCTTATACATGGTGATGGGCCTGCAGATATCAAGAATTGAGGTTTGGGAACCTCTGCCTAGATTTCAGAGGATGAATGGAAATGCCTGGATGTCCAGGGGTACAGGGGTGGAGCTCTCATAGAGAACCTCTGCTAGGACAATGTGGAAGGGAAATTTGAGGTTGGAGCCCCCACACAGGGTCCCCACTGGGGCACTCCCTAGTGGAACTGTGAGAAGACAGCCACCATCCTCCAGACTCCAGAATGGTAGATCCACCAACAGCTTTCACCGTTCACCTGGAAAAACCAAAAACACTCAACACCAGCCCATGAAAGCAACTGGGAACAGGGGGATCTATACCTTGCAAAGCTACAGGAGCAGAGCTGCCCAAGGGCTTGGGAGCCCACCTTTTGCGTCAGCATGATGTGGATGTGGGATATGGAGTCAAAGATTATTTTGGAACTTTAAGATTTAATGACTGACCTGTTGAATTTCAGACTTGCATGGGGCCTGTAGCCCCTCTGCTATAGCCAGTTTCTCCCATTTGAAATGGGAGCATTTATCCAATGCCTATACCCCTATTTTAACTAGGAAGTAACTAGCTTGCTTTTGATTTTACAGGCTCTTAGGCAGAGGGGACTTGCCTTATCTCAGATGAGACTTTGGACTGTGGACTTTTGAGTTAATGCTGAAATGAGTTAAGACTTTGGGGGACTGTTGGGAAGGCATGATTGGTTTTGAAATGTGAAAAGACATGAGATTTGGGAGGAGCCAGGGGCAGAATGATATGGTTTGGCTCTGTGTCCCCACCCAAATCTCACCTCAAATTGCAATCCCCACAATCCCATGTGTCAAGGGCGGGACTAGGTGGAGGTAATTGGATCATAGGGGTGGTATCCCCCATGCTGTTCTTGTGATAATAACTGAGTTCTCACCAGATCTGATGGTTTTATGGGCATCTGGCATTTCCCCTGTTTGCACTCACTCACTCCATCCTGCTTCCCTGTGAAGAAGGTGCCTTGCTTCTCCTTTGCCTTCCACCATGATTGTAAGTTTCCTGAAGCTTCCCCAGCAATGTGGTACTGTGACTCAATTAACTCAACCTCTTTCCTTTATAAATTACCCAGTCTCAGGTATTTCTTCAAAGCATTGTGAGAACGAACTAATAGAGGCATCTCTTAAATTGAGAAGTGAGATCTATGCTCCCTTTCTGGAATCTGTATAAACTTGTAATTGCTTCAATCAGTAGAGTATGATAGAAGTGTCACTGTCACTTCTGAGACTGTGTCATAAAAGGCCATGCATCTTCTACCTCGTTCACTACAGCACTTGCTCTTGAAGTACTCAACTACTATGGGCATGCCATATTAAGAGGAAGCCCAAACCATATGACCACAAGTAGACCATCTGGTCTGTAGTTCCAAGGGAAGCCAAATTTGAGTCATTCCAGTCCAGAAGTCAGATATGTGAGTGGAGAAACCTCCAGATGACTCCAGCCTTCAGCCATTCAAGTCACCATCCACTAGCTGTTCCATTATTGCCGGCTAAGTCCCCAGACATGAAGCAGAGAAAAGGAGTACCTAATGTGCTCAGTCAAAATTTCTGTCCCCAGAATATGTGGTCATAATAAAATGGTGGTTTTTCTTTACCACTAAATTAGAAATAGTTTGTTATGCACCACAGGTAATGGGAACATTTAACATGAACCACAAGGAAAGTCATTGAGATGGAAATTCACAGAAAACAGGAAACACTGAGATGTGCATGAAAGGACATTGTTGCCAGGAAACTAGACTCGAGTGTTCACTGTACATGTATATATAGCATCTTCTATACTTTTTTTTTAGTATCAGTGAATGCTGTCATTTTCTTACTAATTCCCAGCCTCTATCCTGTTGTCTGATCTCTGAAGCTATGCCAAGTACCACCAAAATACAGGCTTTAAGGCAATTTCCCTGATTAACTCCATGTGAAATGCAGCTATGCAAGGGAAGAAAATTTTCAAATATGAGTAAAGGAGAAATGTCTCCTGCTGAGGTAAGAAAGTAAAAGAGCACGAGTTTGGGAAAGACTTTTTCTAAAGATTATTATCTGTCCCTATTCTTTGGGGATAAATAAGGTATTAAATAATAAGAAATACTATAGACTTTTAAAGAAACCTGTAGAAAAGAAAGACACTTTATTAATTCATCTTACCAAATTATGCTCAAAAATCTTATGATGTCTAGAAGGTATTGGACATTTATTAGTGCCTACTATTGTTTCTTTGACCTGATGTGCTTTCACATTATAAATGTGTCAAAATCATTAAGATATAGCTATATGAGGTATTTCTTTTTCATAATCCTCAAGCTAAAATGTCAAAATACCATCAATTACAAAACCAAAAGACAGTATAATTTTCATGGCTGTGAAATAAGTGAATATCACACAAATGAATGTACAAAAATAATAATACATTTTAATGAAAAGCAATACTTTTTTTTTTGAAATGGAGTCTCACTCAGCCACCCAGGCTGGAGTGCAGTGGCACAATCTCGGCTCACTGCAACCAGTGTCTCCTGGGTTCAAGCGATTCTCCCATCTCCTGAGTAGCTGGGATTACAGGCACCTGCCATCATGCCCAGCTAATTTTTGTATTTTAGTAGAGACAGGGGTTCACCATGTTGGCCAGGCTGATCTTGAACTCCTGGCCTCAGGTGATCCACCCACCTCAGCCTCCCAAAGTGCTAAGATTACAGTCATGAGCCACCGTGCCCAGCCAGTAAGTTAATTTTTAAAAAGTCCCTGTAACTCCCTCTAGTTCTTCAAAGGTATTATTTGATACCGGTCTTAGTAATGACTAACAGTCATAATTCACTAATATTAAGAGACATCACCCATTTAATGCTTACAGCAATCTTATGAGTTGGGTATCTTTCCCCTCTTTTTAAAGGTGAGGAGATGAATAGGCCCAGAGATATATTACTCATAAGGTGGAACAGGAATAAAACAGAGGTAGCCTATTTTCAATGCCTATGTGCCAAGGTGACCATCTAAATAGCACCCGATAATTCAAAACATACTTCCACATGCATCCTTTATCCTCTTTGAATCCCGAAAGTGTCCCTGTGAACCAGCCTGTTCTTTCTATTTTATAGATAAAGACTTATCAGCTCTGGGAGGCTGAGCAAATTTCCCCAAGGAAAACCACAGGTATGAAACACGTTTGTATATCACAGCTTCTCAATAAATAAGACTTGAAACGTGTTCATCTGTGAGAAAGACAAAGAATGTATTACTTGAAAATATGGTGCCTCATGAAAAAACACATTTTGGTTTTTTGGTGGACCATTTATGGAAAAGAATACAAAATTACAATTACAAAATTTGTTCAGAATGAGAAAATGAGTCATCATAAATTACAAATTTTAAAAAGCTGAAAATATCTCTAACACTGCGTAAGTCTTGAAAATAGCAAAAGGAGTTTTATGAAATAACTGCTAACATGGTTTGGCAATAGATTTTCCCTACATTTTTGGTTGCGTACTCCCATATGACCTCTTCCTATGACAATGATTTTTAATATATTATGAAAAGAGAACTAAAAGTTAATTCATTCTTTCATCTAATATGATTAAAGTCTTTTATTATTGGCAGTTGAGAAGACTTAAGCCCATGACCTCACACATAGACCTCACTGTTCGTCAATTGTTACAAGTTTGTCCTACAAACACAGGAACTCAGATATGTTCTATTTTGCTAGTTCCTGTCCAGTGTATGGGGGTTGATAATTGTATATGTTACATTGTTGATTATATTCCCGACATGACAGAATGTCCGTTTTGACTAGGAATCAACAAGAACCAAGTCCTCTACAGTGCTTACAACTGTATGCATCCAACGACTGGAATACTTTTTCACCAATTGGCTTTTGAGTCTCTGCACTTCAAGCCTTGTTTCTCTTCCACTACCCACATGCTTCCAGTATTGGGCACTGGTGTATCACCAGCCACCACTGGCCCTGCACCTTCTGTGGCACACCATCACCCAAAAACCACTCTCACAAAGAAAATATTGGCAACAATTTAACTGACTGTAAACCATAAATACATACACTATTTGGCAAAAAGATTCCCCAAACTTTTCACAGCCCCTTAAAGGCCACCTGACTGGAGAGTAAATATGACTGAGAGGAAATCAAAGAGTAACAAAACTAAGGCCCCAAGAGGTTGCAGTTAGATACTACAGTGTTGCAAATTTTACAAAAACCCATGTCCATAGGAAAACATTGCTTGACCCATGCTCCAGGGCACTGGCAGGAGCCTGTCCCAGGGAGGGAGGGACCTTGAAGTTTCAGCTTCACTGGTGTCACAATGAACCATCTCTGTCTTCCTGAAAAAGAGTGATAGAGAAGAGTCTTGCAGAAAGATCTAAAATGTATTAGGAGCTCAAAAGCTTCCATTGCTTTTTTGACTTTGACTTTCATTAATTAGCCAAGAGAGAGTCAAATTCTAATTGTCTAAGGATTTTCCTACAGTGTCTTTTCTTTGCCAGGGAAATGCTAAGACAACGACTGGGCTATAAAGGGGCAAAATGAGGCACCTAGAGTTTCCAAATAATTTAAGATGCAAAACCACTTCATTTAGATCAATTAAAAATGTTCTTGACTAACTTCATTTGCATGTTTATATTAGTTCTCCACTTCACTTGGATTATGTAATTTTAAAGCTGCATTTAATTATAGCACAAACCTTTATTTATCAACCATCACTGATGTTACCGGTAAATAAGCATTATCTTTCTATTCAGTATAAAAAATACATCATAATAAACAAAGAGGAGCAATCTTCAAGCTGGAAAGGTTTGAATGAACATGATGGCAAGGGAACGGAAACCCAGGATTAAGTGGAAAGCAGTTGGGGAGAAAAAAAGCTCTTCGTTACTTTAAATAAACTAAAATCTCCAGACAGACATGATTTCCCTCTCAAAGTACTGAAAGAATCTGCAAATGTGAACATTGCTCACTTTCATAACTTTTGCATAATTACAGAAAACAGAGGAGATGTTGAGAATATCAAAATGGAATAGTTGCCCATTCCAAAGAAGAGGAGAGAAATGTATTTGAAAAAACACAAGACCAAAAATCTTGGAGTCAATTTCTAACAAAATGTTAAAATATATTATGATTTTCTCAGTTAGGAATTCCACAATCAACAACTCATTATAGTCAAATCTGATTTCTGGCTCCCAGCCCCAGTTTTATCTGACAAAAAATAATCTAAATTCTATTAAACTCCACCACTGTCTCAATTATTCAAGTTTGTAAATCAGAAAGGGGTTAAAACCCTCTCTGAGAGATTTTTCCTCTCCCTTTCCTCCATGAGGTTGATTCTAAGCTCTAGGGGAGGGGCATATATTATAAGAAATGCCCACATTGTCTCTCCTTCTGGTACAGAAGGAGCTGATTTCATTTTGAGTTTGCTCTTTCTGCCTATATCCTGTGTGAGCCTCCTGCTCCACATCCACAGAAAGTCCTTTAGGGGACAATGGACACAGCCCCCTCCAGTAGCAGCCTTGTGGGTCTACATGGAGTGAGTAGGCTGCCACTGGTCTAGGAAATCAACTTCAGCCTGATACGAACCAAAGGCTCTCTTTTCCGAGAGGCCACATCAGTTGCAAACTCAATTGCTTCAAGACAGCCTGCTCCAGTTCAGTTGGTGTTTGTAAACAGCCCTCACAGCAGATTTATGCTGCTCCTATGAATTTGCAGTGATCTGCCATATGCAGAGGTGAAAATTACAAGGCACAAATTTTGGTGTTCCAACATGAGTACAAATGGCCTGAATTGCCTGAGAAACAGCAGAATGCGCAATGGTTTTCTTTGATTTTGGAAGATTACACTGTCCACTAGGCAACAGAATGAAGGTTCAAGAATAAAGTGAAGCTTAATTTTTAAAAAGCCCTATTTTTGCACAACTAAGCTTGTAGCCTATACAATTCACACCTGATCAATATAACACTGTCTTTTAAGCACTAAGTAAAGGAGGCATTTATCACTAACAGCCTACATGTGCTTACAAACAATAAGGCTCACTAAACCACTGCTTTTTTGGGTACTTATATTTGTACATATTTTTGGGGTACATGTGAAATTTTGTTACATGCATAGAATAATGATCAAGTAAGGGTATTTAGGGCATCTATCATCTGAGTATTTATCATTTCTATGTGTTGGGTGCATTTCAAGTCCTCTCTTCTAACTATTTTAAAAGTATAAATCATTGTTAACTACAGCCATCTTACTCTTCTATCTAAGATTAGAACTTACTTATTCTATCCAACTGTATGTTATGTTATACTCATTAACTAACCTCTCATGCTTTTTTTTTAAATTTGAGAAATCAGAGAAAAACTATAAACCTGTATCTTGACTGAAAAAAAATAAAGATTTTTTTTTTTTTTTTTTTTTTTTTGAGACGAAGTCTCACTCTGTCACCCAGGCTGGAGTGCAGTGGTGCAATCTTGGCTCATTGCAATGTCCGCCTCCCAGATTCAAGCAATTCTGCTGCCTCGGCCTCCCAAGTAGCTAGGATTACAGGCACCTGCCACCACACCTGGCTAATTTTTGTATTTTTAGTAGAAACAGGGTTTCACCATCTTGGCCAGGCTGGTCTTGAACTCCTGATCGTGTGATACAACCGCCTCTGCCTCCCAAAGTGCTGGGTTTACAGATGTGAGCCACCACGCCTGGCCAAATAATACATTTTTTATAGCATCTCAGAGGCAAATGACATAGGAGAAGAACTATTTCAAACTCCAATAATTCTAATGAGAAACATGAGGCTCAGAGAGGTTAAGTGACATCTTCAAGGTGAAACTGTCACATGGTAATGAAGAGCAAACTTGAAATCTGGGCTCTCTCAAATCATTTGCAAGCATGCTCTGTGTCACAACCTGTGCTAGAAGTTGTGGATATAAAGATGGATAGTAACAATTCTAGCTTTACACAGCTCAAAGCTGAGTCAGGGATGTTAAATAAACCCCAGTTGGCTTCAGTCTCTAGGCCCAAGGGAAATCCTGTCAATTTTCTTTGAAGGGGTGTCCTGGAGCTGGCCTTCAACCAGCTCACAAAAGCGACTTGCATCATCTCTTCCCAATTCCGTGTTCAGTGACATTATGTTGGTATACTGAAACTGCCAGTGGTGTGAATATTTACACTAAGGAAACCAGCAACACTACGAATCAGAGCTTTCCCCCACCCCAGGACCATTTTTTAAGCATTTACCGGTACACCATTCAGGTACTCTCCTGCATTTCACTCTTGTTGCTGGCACTAATCTTCTCCAGCCTGTGGCTCTGTTTTCCCTAAAAGCAGGGTTTAGAGTAAAAGGAGGGTTTCCTACATTTTCTTGTGACTCTTAAAATGACGATCCTACCATTTTAAGGAAATTGAAGCTATTACAGAGGTAAAAAGAATTAAACAAGCACATGAGGAAGTTACAAAGATTCCTATAGTTTACATTGTACCATCCTGACCTCAAGTCTCTTTCCTAGTTCTCCACTGAGTTCGTGAATAACTAAGCTAATGCACCTAAAGCTCCTAGTATAGTGCTTGGTACATAAGATGATACTCAGTAAAGATAGTCATTGTGATTACAGTAGTAATAAACAGAAATATCTTTGGGACCTGGTCCTTGGTCTTTGTTGGGCTGAGGTTGGAAAACAACAGCCCTCCTGATCAACCCTCTTTCCTCAGGTGAATAGCTGCCCTCCCAGAAGTTTTCCTGGGAGAAAAAGGAAGCCTGAAGATGCAATTAATGTGAAACAATATATACCCTGATTTTCTGATGCCCTTTTTTTTTTTTTAACGTCCCTAACTATATATGTAGACTGGATCCTGGTCTTGCACTGGGACTCTGATCCCCATAAAGATGCCCCCTCCTGCACACACACTGTTCCACAGAATTTTCTTGTCAAGAAATATAGTTGAAAATAAGTCAAAAAGGTTCTGAGAACACTGGATATCCACAAGCAAAAGAATAAAATTGGACCCTTAGTTTACACCATACGCAAAAATATCAACTCAGAATGAATTAAAGGCTTAAACTAAGTAAGACCTGAAACTAAAACTCCTAGAAGAAAAGAGGGGAAAAGTTGCTTGACATTGGTCTTGGAAATGATGTTTTTGGATATCACACCAAAAGCTCAGGCAACAAAGCAGAAATAAACAAGTGGGGCTACACCAAACTAAAAAGTTTCTGCATAGCAAAGAAGATAATTTTTTAAAAGCCAGTCTATGAATTGGGAGAAAATATTTGCAAACTATATATTTGATAAGGGATTAATAGCCAAAATATGTAAGGAATTCATACAACTGAATCTCAATAAGACAAATAACCTGATTTTTATTTTTGTTGGTTTTTTTTTTTATTATTATACTTTAAGTTCTGGGATACATGTGCAGAACATGCAAGTTTGTTACATAGATATACACATGCCATGGTGGTTTGCTGCACCCATCAACCCGTCATCTACATTAGGTATTTGTCCTGATGTTCTCCCTCCCCTAACCCCCTGCCCCCGACAGGCCCTGGTGTGTGATGTTCCCCTCCCTGTGACCATGTATTCTCATTGTTCAGCTCCCACTTATGAGTGAGAACATACGATAACCTGATTTTTAAATGGGCAAAGGACTCGAATAGATATTCTTCTGAAGAAGACATAAAAATGGCCAACGGGTACATGAAAAAGTGCTCAACATCACAAATCATAAGAGAAATACAAATCAAAACCACAATGGCATGTGATCTCACACTTGTTAGAATAGCCATGATTAAGAAGATGAATGACAACATGCGTTGGCAAGGATGTGAAGGAAAGGGAACACTTGTACAATGTTGGAGAAAATATAAATTGGTACAGACCGTTATGGAAAACAATATGTAGGCTTCTCAAAACATTAAAAAGAGAACTACCATACAATCCAGCAATCCCACTGCTGGGAATACACACGATGGAAATAAAATCATTATGTCAAAGAGATATCTGCATGCCCGTGTTTATTGTAGCACTATTCACAATAGCTAAGACATGGAAACAATCTAAGTGTCCATTGACAGCTGAAAGGATAAAGAAGATGTGGTATATGTATGTTACAAATGATGGAATATTATTGATCCTTTAAAAAGAAGGGGATCCTGCCATTTGCAAACACACAGATGAACCTCAGGGACATTATGCTACATAAATAAGCCAGACACAGAAATAAAAATAATGCATGATGTCCCTAACATGTGAAATCTTAAAAAGCCAAATACATGGAAACAGAGAGTGAAATGAGGGTTGACAAGGGTGCAGATAGGGAGAAATGGGGAGACGTTGGTTAAAGGGTATAAAGTAGCAGATATATAGGATGAACAAGTCTAGAGTTCTGGCCAGGCACAGTGGCAGCTCACACCTATAATCCCAGCACTTTGGAAGGCCGAGACAGGAGGATCGTTTGAGCCCAGGAATTTGAGACCAGCCTGCTTGGATAACATGGTGAAACCCTGTCTCTAAAAAAAATCCAGAAATATTAGCCAGATGTGATGGTGTGCATTTATAGTACCAGCTACTCAGGAGACTGAGGTGGGAGGGTTGCTTGAGCCCAGGAGTTCGAGGCTGCAGTGAGCTGAGATTGTGTCCCTGTACTGCAGCTTGGGCAAGAGTGAGACCCTATCTCAAAAAAAAAAAAAAAAAAAAAAAAAAAAAAAAAAAAAGGAAGAAAAAGAAAAGCAAGTCTAGAGAGCTAATGTACAACATGACTACAGTTAATAATATTGTATTGCATTCTGAAAATTTGCTTAGAGAGTGGATTTCAGGTGTTCTTACTATGAAATGAAGGCAACTATGTGAGGAGATGAACATGTTTATTTGCTTGATTATAGTAATCATTTTACTATGAATATGTATATAAAAATATGTTGTATCCCACAAAATCATATAATAAAAATGAAATGAAATGAAAATAAAGTGGCAAATACCACAGTAAAGCACAAATGCAACGTATGTTAGCAGTTTAGGCTGGGATAGGGGCAATGTGGAATGTGAGAAGGCCTCATAAGTTCTTTCCAGGCAAGATGTGTCTGTGAAGCAGATGAAGAAATGTGAACATAAGGACAGTACATTAAGGAGGATTTATTACTAAGGAGAAAAGGTGCCAGGAATCTGTGATAAAAAAGGTCTCAGTCAATCCAGATGGAGATCCCTAGTGCCAGGCATATGTCTTTCTACTTGGCCCTAGGCTGGTTAGCCATCTGACATAAGAGAAGATGCAAGACATTTGCTTATCACATTTTTGGATGGCATAAAGTTGGGAGTGAAAAATAACACAGCCAAAAGAAGAACAGAAGTCCACTTGGGATGATAAGATGAGCTCCTCCCAAAAGCAAGGTGAAGTTTAGACATGATATAAGCAGACTCTGACTCTTAGGTGTGCACATCAATAATGAACATAGGGAACATTCTGTCCTTCAAATATAATCTGGTTAACACAGGCCTGTGCCAAAGAGCTTGGAGTCTACCTTTCTCACATGTTATCTCTTTCAGATCCTGTGAGATTGAGGATGTAATCTGTGGCTGTGGCACTAAACATTTCTTTCCAGATGGTTATCTGACCACTGAAGTGAATGAACCTGATTTTTAATGTTAAATGAAATGTATTCTAACCAAATCAGCTAACCAGAATTTAATATTTGGATTGGGAGGAAAATTTGTATTGAATTATTGGGGCAATTTCTTGATTCTTTATTTAACATTGCTTAACTTAATAGTAGCAGAGAGAATATCAAGGACCCTTTCATCCCTTTCACTAGTTAGTGAACATTCCATTAGTGGTACAAGACAGGATCCAAATATGGCATGTAAGAGATGTCATCTAGAAGAAAAATTGTTCTTAATTTTGACTGTCCATAAAGATGACTTCATGACCACTTCAAGAAAATGCTTCAGCAAATAACTTCATAATATACTAGGTATCATTTCTAATGAATGCATTAATACATTTTAAATATCCTAAAAATACATTCTTTAGTGAGTGTGAAAGAGTTTTATATTACAATCCATTGACATTATCTGCTTCCCTCAAACATGTAAATAAAATTTATTATCCTATTAATGAAATTTTTCCCATAAAGGTATATTATTACACCATATATAATTAAAAGCACAGGCTGTAAATCACACTGATTTTTTTTCTGAAATGCACCTACTCTAGATAATGCTAACAATTGTTCCTTCCATACTGCCCAAAGCAATTTACAGATTAAAAGTTATTCCTTTTTTTTGAGACGGAGTCTCGCTCTGTTGCCCAGGCTGGAGTGCAGTGGCCAGATCTCAGCTCACTGCAAGCTCTGCCTCCCAGGTTTATGCCATTCTCCTGCCTCAGCCTCCCGAGTAACTGGGACTACAGGTGCCTGCCACCTCGCCCGGCTAGTTTTTTGTATTTTTTTTAGTAGAGACGGGTTTTCACTGTGTTAGCCAGGATGGTCTCGATCTCCTAACCTCGTGATCCACCTGTCTTGGCCTCCCAAAGTGCTGGGATTACAGGCTTGAGCCACTGCACCCGGCCTAAATGTTATTCCTATCAAAATACCAATGACATTTTTCACAGAACTAGAAATAACTATTCTAAATTCCATTTGGAACAAAAAATAAAAAAAATAAAAGCCTGAATAGTGAAAGCAATCCTAAGCAAAAAGAACTGAAGGCATCACACTACCCAACTTGAAACTATACTACAAGGCCACAGTAATTAAAACAGCATTGAACTAGTACAAAAACAGACACATAGACCAATAGAATAAGTTAGAGAACCCAAAAAAAAAGCTGCACACCTACAACCATCTGTTCTTTGACAAAGTTGACAATAACAAGCAATGGGGAAAGGATTCCCTATTAAATACATGGTGCTGGAATAGCTGGCTAGCCATATGCAGAAGATTGAAACTGGACCCCTTCCTTATGCCATATACAAAAATCACCTCAAGATGAATTAAAGACTTTAATATAAAATCTGTAACTATAAAAAGTCTGGAAGAAAACCTAGGAAATACCATTCTGGATATCAGTCCTGGCAAAGACTTCCTTATGAAGACTCCAAAAGTAATTATAATGAAAATAAAAATTAAAGGTGAGACCTAATTAAACTAAAGAGCTCTTGTACAGCAAAAGGAACTACCAACAGAGTAAACAGACAATCGACAGAAGGAGAGAAAATATTTGCAAACTATGCATCTGACAAAGGTCTAATATCCAGACTCTATAAGAAATTTATACAAATCAACAAGCAAAAAACAAATGACCCCATTTAAAAATTGGCAAAGGATATGAATAGACACTTCTCAAAAGAAGACATACACGCAGCCAACAAGCATGTGAAAAAAATGCTCAGTATGACTAATTATTAGGGAAATGCAAATGAAAACTACAATGAGATACCATTTCACACCAGTCAGAATGGCTATTATTAAAAAGTCAAAAAATAACAGATGCTAGTTAGATTGCAGAGAAAAGGGAATGCTTTGACACTACTGGTGGCAACGTATGTTAGTTCAGCCATTGCAGAAAGCAGTCTGGAGATTCCTCAAAAAACTTAAAATGGAACTACCATTCAACCTAGTAGTCCCCTTACTGAGTATATACCCCAAAGGGATATAAATGCTTCTGCCATAAAGACATATGCACACATATGTTCACTGCAGGGCTAATGACAATGACAAAACAGGGAATCAACCTAGATGCTCATCAATGGTGGACTGTATAAAGAATGTGTGGTACATATACACCATGGAATAATATGCAGCTATAAAAAAAAAAAGAATAAAATCACGTCCTTTGCAGAAACATAGATAGAATTGGAGGACATTAGCTTAAGCAAAATAATTCAGGAACAGAAAACACAACACGACATGTTTTCACCTTTAAGCTACACATTGGGTAAACATGGACACAAAGAAGGGAATGACAGACCATGAAGCTTTCTTGAGGGTGAAGGAGGGAAGATTGAAAAACTACATATTGGATACTATGCTGATTATGGGGTGATAAAACTATCTGTACAGCAAACCCCCATGACATGCAATTTACCCATGTAACAAACCTGCACATGTACCCCTTGAACCTAAAATAAAAGTTGGAAAGAAAAAAAATTGTTGCTTTTATACAAAGAAGATACTAGAAACCCCTCATGGTTTTTGTGACACAATTTTATCCAAAATATTTAAAATTTAACATTTTTAAGATGTATTAGAAAATGTATCCACTCAATAGAATTAAAAAACTTTTTCATAAATCAGGGGAAATATTAGAATAAATACATGCTTACTGTGAGGTTCTGTTCATTTAATTCTGAATTTTTCAGCCAAGAAGAAATCAATCAAATGTTACATTCACAGTGTTTGTAAGATAAACAACACCCAGTTAAGAAAAGTACAGTTTTAGTAAATATAAATATTTGAGAGACGGTCTTCTCATGGATGTTCAGCTCATCATAAGACAATCTGCAGTTCAATCAGTTTATAGGCTTCTCTAGTAATTACAATAGCGTGGGTTAGTCTATCCTTACGTTCTATCACCATTCATCTTGTGACCAATGATACTGGTGATAAAATCTGTGACAAAAAGAAGTGTTAATGAAAATCTGATGATCCTCCCTGTGGGTAATGAACAATTGTTACAAGGATATAGAGAAAGAGATAGAGTGTGAGAGAGATGCAGATAAACATAGCGATATGGAGACAGAAACAGGGAGGAACATAGAGCACTGGAGCTGACCTTCTCATTGTATAATACTCACTGCTCCAGGTGAAGGGAGAGAGACATGTTCTTCCTCAAAATATTCTGAAAAGCAGTGATTTCTGATGAAAAGAGGATTTATTTGTATAGGAACCTAAGGATTTGGAGGCAAGAAGGCAGACATAATCCCTAGTTCTCTGAGACTGTAAGTTAGAGAATCCAGTGGGCCAAGTGGCTTTGACAAGACAAGAAAGATCATCAAAAACTTCACATTGTTCAAGGGAAGTCAGTTTTGATGACCCTCATTCTATACAAGGTATTAAGAATTGGTGGAAGAGCTGGTTCCAGCAGAGAGGGTAACTGAAGCCAGAATCACCATGTATCTTAGCTCAGTGGCTGTCCTTTCAGAAAAGCTTCTGGCCACATGGGTGTGAAATGAAGAGTTTCAGCCTAGGATTCTAAGAGGGCACCAGTGAGTCCTGGACAGACAGCAGGCCATTCACCAACCGTCTGACAACTGACTGCAGCAGCAAGAAGCAAGGGCAGCAGTGGACTCATCCACTATTCTGGTTTGCTTTGTACTTGACATTTGGAAGCAGTGCTAATCCCAGCCCCCCTTCCCAAATTAATCAAACCCTCAAGGTTGTGGAAAATTTGTTGTGGAAAAGAATTAAGAGAGTGATTCTGGACTTTCTGTTAGTAAGAAAAGTGGTCTTCTCAAACATTTATTTGGAAAAATGCATATTTATTCCCCAGGTGTATGAAGCAAGTAGAAACAATTCCATGGGGCTCAGACATCACATTGAGACAAACAGGTTGAGCTGATCAGCCACAGTTAGTCCTAAACTTGCCAAGTGACTTCTGTTAAGCTTTGTACAATTGAAGGGAGAGGATCCAGAAAGCACATGTATCCAGTATCTATGCCAGGAAAATAAATGCAGCCCTTGAAGAATCTTCAATATGAATTTTGGCATCCTTAATACCCAAAGTAGCTTTCCATAATTGAATGTTTATTAAGTATCCTGGAGAAGTCATTGCTTTCCTTAATAACATCTGGTAGCCTATGGCCATCCAAAGTACTTAATTAGTGATTGTTAAAACTGTAAACATACTGTTTATTGTGTACTTGTTATTTCCCTGCTACACATCTTGTAAAACTGCCACCAAAGACAATGTCCACTATAATATTCAACATTCCTGGGTGAAAAAATCTCTTCTAGTTAATGCTAAAAAGAAAAAAAAAATGAAAAGGAAACATACTTTTCTTTATATTCTGGTATCCATTCATTCATTCATTCATCCATCCTGTCTATTATTTCAATTATTCACTTAAAGTACGAACTATGTGACATTAATTTGCTATGTGATGGAGATACAAAGATGTGTGAAATGCCTCTCTAATCTCTAGAGATGCCCAAATACAGTGGAAGCAGAAAATATGCACATAATATGTTAACAGGATGCAACTGAGGAAGTATTTAACCTGGAGGTAAAGGGAGACTTGTAAAGAGGCGGTGTATGAGATGAATCTTGAAGAGTGAGGGAGAAGCAGGCATCAAGATGGGTCCCAGGTTTCAGACTTGGCACGCATGAATCCTGGTGCCGGTAACTAAGATAAAGAAAGAACAAAGGAAGACTCATTTCTGGGAGACCATAAAGAGTTCTGTTTTACAATTGCACCTTGATACTACTGCCTTGGTTTTGATCACAGTGTGGCATAGTTGATTGGCACCTGCTTTCAGTTCAGCTGAACCAGGTTCATATCCTGGCTCTACCACTTACTAATGACATTACCATGGGCAAAGGTCTTAAATTCTCAGAGCCATGATTTACTCACCTAGAAAACAGAATTAATGATACATACTTCTTAGGTTGCAAGGAAATGTACAATACTAGCTAAATTGATAATCCTTTTAATAATCCTTTAAAATAACCTCTTGGTCAGGTACAGTGGTTCACACCCGTAATTCCAGCACTTTGGGTGGCTGAGGCAGGGAGATCACCTGAGGTCAGGAGTTCTAGACCAGCCTGGCCAACATGGAGAAACACCATCTCTACTAAAAATACAAAAATTAGCCAGGCATGGTGGCACATGCCTGTAATCCCAGCTACTCATGAGGCTGAGGCAGGAGGCAGGAGAATCGCTAAAACCCGGAGGCAGAGGTTGCAGTGAGCTGAGATGGTGCCATTGCACTCCAGCCTGGGTAACAAGAGTGAAATTCCATCTCAAAAACAAAAACAAACAAACAAAAAAACCCTCGAGTCCAGTGTGGACCCAAAATGAATCTATTTTGCTTCTCTTCTTGGTCTTGGTCTTTGCTAATGAGTGGTGCACTTCTTTCTGTTGACTACTCTGACCTTTATGCCGTGCTGGCTGGTTTCCTGGTGCCCCACCTTTTTTCTGTCTAGAGTTGAATCCCCTTATTCCCAGCATGTTTCATAGCCAGTGTGGAGAAGTGTATGCTATCTCACTGTTGTCTTTAAGCCTTGAGAGAGTGAATAAATAAAAATAAAAGTACATGTTATCTCTGCTGTTCAAATATCTGTCACCTGTTAGAACTACACCTTGCTGATGGATGGGGTGTTTACAGCTATGAACTTTGTCCCAACTTCCTTCATTCGTCAATCCTCCATCATCCAAGGGGAGTAATGTCACCCCCCAGTCTTGGAGTGAAGCCAGGGTACACAGGAATGTCGTTCTGCTGGACTGCTCACGTGCATTGGAGGGTGACAGCTGGATCCCAGACAGCTGTTGTGTGACTAGCTGAAGTGGGATAATCATGAGCTGGGAGGAAAGAGGAAATGCTTTCAGGATTCACTGAAGCGCAACTTTAAGAAACACAGAAAAACTGGAGCCAATTAGGAAACTCAGGCTGACAAGCAGCTATCAGGAACCAACTTTTTAAACAAAAGCATCAGGCTAACTGAGAAACAGTCACAAACAGCAAAATATCTTTCAGATGGACGTGGCCAGTGGTAATTAAAGCACATTTCCTGCATGCTCAGTTTAGCAAGGACTGCCGAACCATTGAGGATATTTTTGGTTACATGCTCATCCAGATTTCAATGCCTTCTATTTGAAGAGGGATGATCAGATGTCTTTCCCCTAATCTATCTGTTTTGCAGGGCATACAGAAGTAGGGCCTTCCAGCCATTCTTTATGCAGATAAAAAGACTTTAGCAGCTAGAAGAGAAAGAAACATAGCACATGAGGTTAGTAAGCCCCATAGTTGGGTCAAACAGTGAGTGATCTGACAGACTGACACTGAGAGGTTCAGTACGTTGTGACAAGGAGTCAGAGCTAGATTCATATCCCAACTCTGCAACAATGTGAGGATTTGCCTCCTGGTCATTAAAATGGAGGGAAAGTACCTCTTATGGCTATCTAAATATTATAAGAAATAATACATAGTGTGCTTATAATAGATACTTTAAAAACAATTAGTTCCCCACTTTCTTTTTCCTGTGCTAAGGGAAAACAGTCAGATACAGAAGTGGGACTTCAGTTATGCCCTTAGCTATGCCATCTATGACTTTCTCATGTTCAGTTTCCTTTCTGATTAAAGAAATGAACATGATGTTTTCATAACCTAATTTTGGTATTTCATTTATAAGTTAACAAGTAATTAAGGCAATTACTTTACCATCTATTTCCCTCTGTGAGGACATAACCTTGCATAATGCTCTCACTTATGGTATATAGTTTTTTTTTAAAGTAAGCTCCAAGTCGAATTTTCCAGCTTGATGTCAGAAAGGGGGAAGGACAATGAACAGGTAAGGTTCTGAGGGTTTCCCCAATCAGAGCAGCCTTACTTTGAAATATTTCAGATATTGGCATTCCCATAAGGTTTTTCTACACATAAAGGATCCCATAGCTGAATAATTAAGTTCAAAGTCATTCTTCCATAATATTTATGTTCAGGAGAAGACTTGGATAAAAAATCATTAATTTTACACCTTGGGTCAATTAACATGGCCACCCCTCTCATTTAGTCTATGCAGGGCCAGAAATTGATACATAGTGTGGAAACAGTTCTCTGTCCCTACCAGAAACATTTATGCAGTGAACTAGCCCCTGAAATGACTCAGGGAATAGGAAACATTTCAAGGATACTGAGTCGGGGGTTCCCAAGACAACCCTCAGGTTTGATGATTCCCTACAAGGACTCACAGGACTCAACCTATAGTGATCCTAGTGATCCTCATAGTTATGACTTATTACAGCTAAAAGATACTAAGCATAATCAACACAGGAAAAAGATTCAAGTGGCAAAGTCTGGAGGAAACCAGGAGCCGGCTTTCAAGAGTCTTCTTCCAGAGGAGTCACATAGGATGGGCTTAATTCTCCCTGTTACGACAGCACGTGGGAAATGTTAGCCCAGAACAAGTACCTGTTCCCAACTCTGTGTTAATTGAATTTGTGCTATCACAGGGTATGTTCTCAGGGAATTTTCCCCACACATATTCAAGTAAGCTTTGACTTTATGTGTTCAATATTCATATAACTTGTACTTTTACAGATTCTATACTGATTTTCACAAATTTCCTTTCCTTGGTGGATTTCAGTGTTTCATCCATGATTGGACTGAATTAAGCCATCACGTGATGTCTCTAACCTTCTACTAGAAGAGAAGACTCAGGTTCTAAAGAGGCAGAGGGGTGTGTGAGGAAGGAACTGGCTGGCATTGGGGTCTGAGTTGAGGAAGATCTTCCTTCAACTCTTCCTGTGTTCTCTCTCGACCCCCTTGGTTTAGCAAATGGGGCTGCCTTTCAGGGTGAGTATGATGGGCTATTGCCCAAACTCACCCTCCATGTCACCTCTCAGAAGTCCTCACTCCCTGTAAGGGAGAGGGGTTGGAATGGCATGGCAGGCAGAGCAGTGCCTCCCTAGACACCTTTATATAAGATGTTAAGAGCTATTAAAACGTCATTTAAACTCTGAAGAAGGAACAAGAACAAGAAAAGCATATACTTAGTTTTGGGGAATCGATAATATAAAGAATAAACTACCAAATGTCCACTCAAGTTTCTCTATCAATGCAAGTGGTATTAATGGAGCAAAGTTCAATTTTGAGAGGAAAACAACTGAAGTTCAAAAACAGAGAAAGGAATTGTAAATTGTATGCAACTCTCCTTGGTCCTCATGAATTATATTCTCCTGCTTGCAAACAGCATGGAGTACCCACAGGAGAGCTGGGTTTTTGTTTTCTGGTTTTTAGAGACAGACAAAGAGGACAGATATGAAAAGTCTACAGATGGGCAAATGTTGTTTTCATTTTCAAAAGGGAGAGAATGTAGTTATAGCAGACAAAAGACTTCTTGAGATTCATTCTGAGCAAGATCCTATAGAAGACAATAATAAAAAATTGCGATATTCTACTGTATGCCAAGCATTGTTCCCTGTGCTTTACAGATCTTAGCATTTCACACCCACAATGGCCTTCTGAGGTAGATATGTCTGAGGTTCTCACTGTGCAATTTCCTTACTTAGGGTCTCACCTTCTCCAAATGGGCTAAAGATTTCCCCTCAAAAATCACATTCCTCTGCTAGAAAATAATTCTAATCATTACAACTCTTTTCTACCACATATCATAAAGGATAGGGGTGAGGTGGAGGGAAATGGGCTTCTTCTCTATTAAAAATTATTATTAAAATCCTATTCTGTGTTCTGAATGTGCTTCCTTTCTCTGGTCCAGACAGCGTGAAATTTGTAGGAGAATCACCAAAGGACCAAATCAAGGTTCCCTGAGTGCAGTTACTGAGTCAGCTGGTCTCTCTGCTGCCCCTATCATCCATGAGACTGGGAAAGTGAGCCTGGCCTCTTCCATTCCCAAAAATCGATAGACAGCCTTTTCCAAACTTCATCCAGGGTTGAGAAGGGTGTCCTCATCTTTGAAAATGTTGAGTGTGTAAGGTGCTTGAGCTGGGATTAGGGAGAGACTATATAAACCTTTGTTTATTCTGAATATCAGCCTATTTCATACCATTCGTCCAGGCCCACGTTCAAGTATTTATTCTTTCACGTAATTTGCCTGTTCTTATGTAAACCAAGATTGATGGAGAGAGCTACATCTGTTTCTCAGATACAGTCCTCTTATTCTCATGGTCATTTGCAGTTCTGAGATTCTAATTCTATTCTCTTAGCTTTATGCTATTTCCTGGAACTCTGGGGTTACATCTGACTAGGGACAATACAGTCCTGTCCTGCTTTACTAAGAACTTCTTCCTTGCTGATCAAATTTTCTCTAGAACAGTAATTCTCTTCATGGTTTCCTTCACCATCTGGAACTTGATACAGACAACAGACTAGGTTAAAACATTTTTTCTTTCTTTTGTTTTTCCAGCTGAATGGGATTTTCAAAAACTATACATATGTTCAAATTTTAACTTTATTGTAATCAGTTTGAGTGTGTTGTTTGTTGTTTGTTTTATGGTTTTTATGTATAAATATGAAAGAGCAAGAGAATAGGGGAATGGAAGTGAGAAAGGTATTTCATTGCTTTTGTTTGGTTGAAAATGATGCTAATTTTAGTGGTTATTATATATGAGTATTGCAAAAAAGACTGCCTAAAAGGCATGCTGAAAATCTGAACTCAGTTTTTTAGCTCCTTTAAGGACAGAATAAGGTTCTTATGGTTGAGAGCATAAGCTCCAGAGTTTGATAAGCCTGGTTTTCAGTGCTGGCTTCTATACTCACCCACTCTATGACTTAGTGACTTTAGTCTTTCTCACACACAACTTATTAAAATATCTCATTGTGAGGTGGAAATTATATAATTCATAAAACATAGTAAATACCTTAAAATGGTAGTTGTTATTTTAGTAGGAACTAGATAAATCCTTGCATTATTTTGGGGCTAGCCTCATGAATAACAAGAGTAGGCTTTGCGGTCTAATTTGAGTTACGCCCTCATGATCCGCTTGCTCATCCTCCCACTGGCCTTCAGGAAGTAAGGCTCTTGAATCTAGTCTATTAAATAAGCTGGATTCAATAGGGTGCAAGCAAAAAATCAACTTTTTTCCTCTTGCCACTGTCTCTTCAAACCTACACCCTCAACTTGTTCTTTCTCTACCTCTGAGTGAATATTGGACAGAACTCATAGTTCACATGATTACTACTAAGTAATAAGGCGCTAATAAATAAGTAAAAACCTAATTTCATCCAAATTTCACATAAGTCTAAACTTATTCAATTTAAATCTCCCTCACACCAGCTCAGGTCTCCTTTAGGTTTCAAAGCTGTGGAGGTGGAGAATGGCTGCTGGCTGCTGCTTTATTTCCTTTCTTTGTTCTTCATTAAAGCCTGTCTGCAAGAAGGAAAGATTGAGCCAGTGTTAGCTCCCAACATCTCAATTCAAATGTTATTAAATTAGTTCTCAACTCCTGACTTCCCCATGGCAGCCTCAGTGGGCATCACTGATTCCCTCTAGCTGTGGGTACAGTTGTGCCCATTTTGGCAAGGAGAGAAAGAGTAGGGACCTCAGCCTCATCAGTCTGACTCACCTCTACCCAGGGCCTTAGCCAGGCTGGTATTTGGGGGTAGCCATGGCAATGGGCTAAGTTGGCTTGTTGTGGCTAGGTGTCACAGACAGGACAGGTTACATAAATTGTGGAGTCATTTGCAAAATGAAAATGCATGATCCTTTTTCAAATATTATTAGGAATGTTAAGACAGCAACAGGAGAGCATTAAGCCAAGCTCCAGACAGGTCACCTGCCTCTGAACTGTACCCATAGTTGAGAGAATCATCTCTAATCATTAAACAAATCCAGGAGAACGTGTGACAGGAAATCAAGTTAAGAATTAGGGTTCTGTATCCAGGGAGGATTGGAGACTAAGAACAAAGTCCAGAGCTGGAACAATAAAAGGAAGTGATTCAAGAAGAGGCTGAAGGATTCCCAGAAAGAGACCTGAGGGCGTTGGCTGGTTCATAAAGCCACTAACTTGTGATGTTATCTACACCAGTGTGCAGGATGCCTGGGTGAGGCACCTGCACAAAGCTCTGAAAGCTCCCAGTGCACAGAGTGAGGGACAGCCTTCCTCTAGATCTGGCCCAGGAGCCCTGCCTCTATTTCCCTGTGAGCACAGGGTCTCCGATCAGGGTCCCTCATCAAAGCCCCAGCAAATTTTCTTGTGGGAGAAGACAATGTTCAATGGTGAAAGACTGATGAAGCAGTACAGAAAGAAAGGTACCAGATGTACCTACTCCTTAAGAATAGTCAGCAGATCATAATGCATTGAACTTCAGACTTTCAAAGCAAGTCTGCATCCATTGTTTCACAGACATAATATCTGTGCCCATAGAATCACAAGGCTGAGTTTCATTGAAAACACTTCTGGTAGATGAGCACATCAGAGCCCTCTTTCTGAGAGACAAAATGTGAGAAGACTGGCCATTGGCCGCCACAACCTCCTTGAGCCTTGAATCAGTTCTGGACCCCACTCTGCCCTGTGGGCACTTGGCAGTTGTCTCACCACTGACATTCAGCTTCACCACAGCTTGGTTTTCCTCTCCTTGATGTTATTTCTTAGCCAGGAAAAGAAAGTGCAAGGAAGGGGATGGACATTAATCTCCAAGATTAGTGAGAATCTTCTCTCAAAAGTGGATGTTAGATATTTCATAGAAGTGAAAATGCCTTCCTAAATACTAAAATGCTGTATGTGAGTTGCTTTGATCTGCAATGTCCTGCCATGTCACTGTGGCTCCGATTACTTCAAAAGGGTCAACTGATGTGAAAAAAAATCAGTGGCTTCTCTACAATGTAATCCAAATACTTGTCACTTATAACAATTTTTTTTTTTTTTTTTTAGGACAGAACCTCACTCTGTCACCCAGGCTGGAGGGCAGTGGTGCGATCTCAGCTCACTGCAACCTCCACCTCCTGGGTTTTCAAGCAATTCTCTCACCTTAGCCTCCTGAGTAGCTGGAATTACAGGTGTGCACTACCACACCCTGCTAATTTTTGTATTTTTTGTAGAGACAGGGATTCACCATATTGGCCAGGCTGGTCTCAAACTCCTGACCTCAAGTGATTCACCCACCTCAGCCTCCCAAAGTGCTGGGATTACAGACGTAAGCCACTGCACCTGGCTTGTAACACCTTTTTCTGTTTTTGTTTTGTTTTGTTTTGTTTTTTAATTTCTCCTAGGGAGCAGCCAAGATGGCCAAACAGAAATAGCTCCACTCTGTGGCTCCCACCAAGAAGGATGAAAAGGGTGAGTGAATTCTGCATCTTCAGTTGAGGTACCAAGGTTCTCTCATTGGGACTGATTGGGCAGATGGCATGATTCACAGAGAGTGAGGAAAAGCAGGGTGGAGCAAGGGCTCACCCAGGAGCTGCCTGGGGCAAAGGGAGCTCCCTCCCCCAGCCCAGGGAGGCGGTGAGGGATTGTGCCACCCCTCCCTGAAAACCATGATTTCCCATGGATCCTTGCAACCCACAGATTAGGATGTCTCCTCATGAGCCCACACCACCAGAGCCTTGATTCCCAAGCACAGAGCTATGCAGATTCACAGCAGCTGCTCAGGTGGGCAGAAGCTCAGTAGGCACTGAGACAGGAGTTTTTGCGTACTCAGGCTCTGGGATTTCTGGTGACACAGGAGATCCCTCCACTCCTGTGGGAAAGGGACTGAAGCCAGGGAGCCAAGTTGCCTCGCTGAGCGGGCCCCACTGCCAAAGAACCCCATAAGCTAAACCCACTGGCTTGGAATCCCCTCTGGCCAGCGCAGCAGGCTGGAGACTGTCTAATAAGACCGAGTTCGGGGTGAGGGCCAGCTGCCATCATTGAACTCTACACCCAAAAACAACAGAATATACATTCTTTTCAGTGTCACATAGTACTTGCTCTATAATTGATCACATAATTGGAAATAAATTGCTCCTCACCAAATGCAGAAGAACTGAAATCATAACAAACAATCTCTCAGACCACAGCACAATCAAATTAGAACTCAAGATTAAGAAACGCACTCAAAGCCACAAAGCTACATGGAAATTGAACAATCTGCTCCTGAATGACTCATGGGTAAATAAAAAAAAATGTTGGTAGAAACCAAGTTCTTTGAAACCAGTGAGAACAAAAAGACCATGTACCAGAATCTCTGGGGCACAGCTATAGCAGTGTTAAGAGGGAAATTTATAGCGCTAAATGCCCACATCAAAAAGCTAGAAAAATCTCAAACTAACAACCTAATATCTCAATTAAAGGAACTAGAGAACCAAGAGCAAACAAACCCCAAACCTAGCAGAAGACAAGAAATAACCAAGCTCAGGGCAGAACTGAAGGAGACAGAGACATGAAAACCCTTCAAAACAATCGATGAATCCAGGAGTGGGGTTTTGAAAACGTTAATAAAATAGACTACAAGCTAGACTAATAAAAGGAAAAGAAAAGGAATCAAATAGACACAATAAAAAATGATAAAAAGGATATCACCACTGACCCCATAAAAATACAGACAACCAGCAGAGAATACTCTAAACAGCTCTATACAAATAAAGTAGAAAGTCTAGAAGAAATTGATCAACTCCTGGACACATATACCCTCCCAAGACAGAACCTGAAAGAAGTTGAATCCCTGAAGAGACAAATAACACGTTCTAAAATTGAGGCAGTAATAAATAGCCTACCAACCAATAAAAACCCAGGACCAGATGAATTTATAGCTGAATTCTACCAGAAGTACAAAGAGGAGCTGATATCCTTTCTTCTGAAACTATTCGAAACAATTGAAAAGAAGGGACTCTTCCCTAACTCATTATATGAGGCCAGCATCATCCTGATACCAAAACCTGGCAGAGATACAACAAAAAAAGAAAACTTCAAGCCAATATCCCTGATCAACATCAATGCAAAAATTCTCCACAAAATACTGGCAAACTGAATACAGCAGCATGTCAAAAAGTTTATCTGCCACAATTAAGTTGGCTGCATCCCTGGGATGCAAGGCTACTTCAACATATGCAAATCAATAAACATAATTCATCACATAAACAAATCTAAAGACAAAAACCACATGATTATCTCAACAGATGCAAAAAAAAAAAGATCTTCAATAAAATTCAACAACCCTTCATGTTAAAAACTCTCAACAAACCAGGCATTAAAGGAACATACCTCAAAATAATAAGAGCCATTTACAACAAACCCACAGCCAATATTATACTGAATGGGCAAAAGCTGAAAGCATTCCCATTGGAAACCTGTAAATGACAAGGATGCCCTCTCTCACCACTCCTATTCAACACAGTATTGGAAGTTCTGGCCAGGGCAATCAGGCAAGAGAAAGAAATAAAGCATATTTGAATAGGAAGAGAGGAAATCAAATTATCTTTGTTTGCAGATGACATGATCCTATGTCTAGAAAGCCCCATCGTCTCAGCACAAAAGCTTCTTATGCTGATAAGCAACTTCACCAAAGTCTCAGGATACAAAATCAATGTGCAAAAGTCACAAGCATTCCTATACACCAACAACAGGCAAGCAGAGAGCCAAATCATGAATAAACTCCCATTCACAATTGCTACAAATAGAATAAAATACCTAGGATACAGCTAACAAGTGAAGTGAAGTACCTCTTCAAGAAGAACTAAAAACCACCGCTCAAATAAATCAGAGAGGACACAAACAAATGGAAATACATTCCATGCTCATGGATAGGAAGAATCAATATCATGGAAATGGCCTTACTGCCCAAATTAATTTATAGATCTAATGATATTCCTATTAAACTACCATTGACATTCTTCACAGAATTAGAAGAAATTATTTAAAATTCATATGGAACCAATAAAGAACTTGTGTAGCCAAGACCTTCCTAAGCATAGAGAACATAAGCATAAAGAACAAAGCTGGAGGCATCATGATACTGGACTTCAAACTATGCTACAAGGCTTCAGTAACCAAAACAGCATGGTACTGGTACAAATACAGACACATAGACCAATGGAACAGAACAGAGAACTCATAAATAAGACTACACATCTACAACCATCTGATCTTTGACAAACCTGACAAAAGCAAGCAATGGGGAAAGGATTCTCTATTTAATAAATGGTGCTGGGAAAACTGGCTAGCCATATGCAGAAAATTAAAACTGGACCCCTTCCTTACACCTTACACAAAAATTAGCTCAAAATGAACTAAGACTTAAATTTAAAACCCAAAATGATAAGAGAAAAAAAAAAAAAAAAACCCCTAGAAGAAAATCTAGACAATACCATTCAGGACATAGGCACTGGCAAAGATCTCATGACAAAATCCCCAAAAGCAATTGCAACAAAAGCAAAAATTGACAAGTGGGATCTAATTAAACTAAAGAGTTTCTGCACAGTAAAAGAAACTATCATCAGAGCAAACAGGTAACCTACAGAGAGGGAGAAAATTTTTGCAATCTATCCATCTGACGAAGGTCTAATATCCAGAATCTACAAGGAACTTAAACAAATTTACAAGAAAAAAACAAATGACCCCATTAAAAAGTGTGCAAAAGACATGAACAGACACTTCTCAAAAGAAGACATTCATGTGGCCAACAAACATTTGAAAAAAAAGCTCAACATCACTGATAATTAGAGAAATGCAAATCAAAACCACAATGAGATACCATCTCGCATCTGTCAGAATGGCGTTTATTAAAAAGTCAAGAAATGACAGATGCTGGCAAAGTTGTAGAGAAATAGGAATGCTTTTACACTGTTGGTGGGAATATAAACTAGTTCAACCATTGTGGAAGACAGCGTGGTGAGTACTGAAAGATCTAGAACCAGAAATACCAGTTGACTCAGCAATTCTATTACTGGGTATATACCCAAAGGAATATAAATCATTCTATTACAAAGATACATATGTTCATTGCAGCACTACTCACAATAGCAAGGACGTGGAATCAACTAAAATGCTCATCAGTGATAGACTGAATGAAGAAAATGTGATACATATATACCATGGAATACTATGCAGCCATCAAAAGGAACAAGATCATGTTTTTTGCAGGGACATGGATGGTGCTGGAAGCCATTATCCTCAGCAAACTAATGCAGAAACAGAAAACCAAACATCACATGTTCCACTTACAAGTGGAAGCTGAACAATGAGAACATATGGACATAGACAGGGGAACAATACACACTGGGTCCTGTCAGGGGGTGGGGTAGGGGGAGGAAGAGCATGAGGAAAGATAGTTAACGCATGCTGGGCTTAGGCGGTGGGTTGATAGGTGCAGCAAACCACCATGGCACATGTTTACGTATGTAACAAAGTTGCACATCCTGTACATATACCTGAAACTTAAAATAAAAATTAAAATTATAAAGAAATTTCTCCTGGGCTGACACCTTTAAGTCTAATATTGTTTATTTAATTGTTCTCAATATAGATATTTAATAATTTAAAATTTGTGCTTAAATGCTATGTTGTCATTAATACGTTTTAAAACCTATTAAAGGGAGACAAAATTATCCCAATATTGTAAAAAGAAAATGCTTTGTGTATGAGTACTTATAATGTATATTATTATATAATTTTAGTGTTAAATAATATAATACAATAAAATGATATAATTTATATAGCATGTTACACACACATGCACACACACACACACATACACACATATATAATGTTTAAAGGACAAGAAAAAGAAGATTGAGAGAAAATCCACCAAAAACATTATAGTAATTCTCTGGGTAGTCGAATTGGATATAGTTTTATTTTCTTCTTTACGTTTTCTCTGTTTTCAAATGTTTTATATTGATAAAACATTGCATATTATCAGAGGAGACAAATCATTATTTTTAAATGTCCCTTGGGAGCCAATAACACATGTTTATTTAAACATTTCCAGGCTTTAAAAAACCCTCCTTTAATATAGCCATGACATTTTCTTGCAATATGCATGTTCACACAACTTCTTTCCCCTCTAGACTTTATTATCTTAACATCTGTGATTTACTTGTTTTTATATTCCTACCTACTCAGCTATTTATTATACATACTAAATGCTCAGTAAATGTTTGTAGGATAAGATAATACACACTTACGAGTGAATGCAACTAGGCCATTTTTAAATTCAGACTTAGTTAAGTAACTCTATTTTTGTTGCCTTTTCCCAAACTTATTGGTTCATTTTCCATACTAATTTTAAGTACAATTTAAACTCTTTCCAAAACATTCAATTTTATTTTCATAAAAACAAAACCCTTTTCTTTTTGTAATCATTTCTTCTTTGGTTTCCCCAGTATTCTATTAAATTACATAGTTAGAATAATGAGTTCAAATGGCATGAACAGGCTAAGTTTCAAAACAGCAGACTATTGGGGAGCATATGCCTCAACGGTGGAAGAAGGGAGTGAACTAGAAAGTAGCACAAGGGCAGTAGTGGTCCAACATCCAAGGGACATTTTTGTGGTTTTTTTTTTTTTTTTTTTTTTTTTTTGAAAACTGGAGCAAGTAAGCAAAGCGGAGTTCAGTTAAAAGAGCTCTGACTTGCGGCCGGGCGCGGTGGCTCAAGCCTGTAATCCCAGCACTTTGGGAGGCCGAGACGGGCGGATCACGAGGTCAGGAGATCAAGACCATCCTGGCTAATACGGTGAAACCCTGTCTCTACTTAAAATACAAAAAACTAGCCGGGCGACGAGGCGGGCGCCTGTAGTCCCAGCTACTCGGGAGGCTGAGGCAGGAGAATGGCGTAAACCCGGGAGGCGGAGCTTGCAGTTAGCTGAGATCCGGCCACTGCACTCCAGCCTGGGTGGCAGAGCAAGACTCCGTCTCAAAAAAAAAAAAAAAAAGAGCTCTGACTTGCTTGCATCAGGCCACCTGCTTTGCCTACAGGATTCTTTTGAGAGCATGAGCACCCTGTGCATTACGAGCATTTGCTCCTGCTTTTCGGAAGCAAGATGAAATGACTGAAAAACAAGAAACAGAAGAAACTAAACTAAACAGAAGAAATAAGAGCTCAAATTGTGTGTGTATGTGTGTGTGTGTGTGTGTGTGTGTGTGTGTGTGTGTGTGTGTGTGTCTGGCAACTGAAAGAGTTAAATTTTAGAAAAACAAATCAATTAGATGTAAGAGGGAAAAAAACTTCTAGTCACTTTGTTACAAAAATATCCCACATTCTGGGAAACTGGCCCAAAACCTAGGAAGATTTGGATTTCATATTAGACAAGCAGCATCAGCCACAGAAGAACTTTCTAGTAAAAAAGTGTGCATAGAAAAAAGGTTGGAATTAGTTGAAAGAGAAAAATTGAAAATAAACAGGGAGGGCGGGGCATGGTGGCTCAATGCCTGTAATCCCAGTACTTTGGGAGGCCAAGGCAGGTGGATCACCTGAGGTCAGGGGTTCGAGATCAGCCTGACCAACATGATGAAACCCCATCTCTACTAAAAATACAAAAATTGGCTGGACATGGTGGTGTGTATCTGTAATCCCAGTTACTCAGGAGGCTGAGGCAGGAGAATCACTTGAACCCAGGAGGCGGAGCTTGCAGTGACCCGAGATCGCGCCATTGAACTCCAGCCTAGGTGACAGAGCGAGACTCTGTCTCAACAAAGAAAAGAAAAGAAACAGGGAGGTCAGAAATCATAACTTCAGTTTGGTTTATGTCTATATTGCCATCTTAAATATAGTGTTTGCATGCTTAGGTTTAAATGGTTTGATAGATATTTCCCGCAAAAAATAACAGTTTAGTTACAACTTTGATTAAGAGCTTAAGCCTTATTGTTTGAATTCTGTAACCATCCTAGTACTCCTAGAATATGTGCCCCATCAACACTTCAGAATTTAATTTTGATGAGTAAATAAAACTAAACCTAGGTATAAACCTAGGTACAGAGCAACCATAAACATCACAATTACACACACATAGATGTACAAAAATTCATAGATTAAAATTGTTTATCCATTCCTTCACTTGAGTTGAGGAGAATCTCAGGGAAAGAGTCTTCATTTAACACTGAGCTGAATTTGTTTATTTTTCCTTTGCTGTACCTAGCATTTTCCTTGATTATATATTATTAAGTTATATTATTAGAGATTGTTTAGAGTATTGAAGAAGTGTTTTGTAAGACAAATTATTTTCTAATGAAATCAGCACTATTTCTTGCAGCAAATTACTGGATATTGCAGATGTGACTCATAAAATACCTGTCAACAGGTAAGGAAAGAAATCTAATTGGGTAAAGGGCAGAAGGTATATCTTGTTTTGTAAAAAGAGACTACATAATGTTCAGAAGAAGTTTTAAGACCTCTACATCAACCAAGGTGCTATTTTAGTAATGATATATACATAAAATAATTTAAAATCAATCATTAAATCATATACAAACATATTTGGACAACTCGTCTGACCCATACTTGTTTTAAAGAAAAATGTACAATAGTCATGGTTGTTTCCATGCCTAGAAAAATGTGGAAAAATCCAAATGTAAATATTTGATAGATTTACTTTGCTGATATGATGTTTGTTCTACAAAGAAATGGGACAATAATAAACATTGCTAGTAGTAAGGTGTGGTTGAAATTTGTTTTAATATTTACTCATAACCCTTTTTCTATCCTTTCCTTATTGTGTTCTATCTTTTTTTCTTTCTTTACTTTTTCTTTCATCACAATGCAAACTCTATAAAAGCAGACACTTATCCTCAGAAACTGTGCTTTCTTTTATGCTTTACCTTGAAGTAATAATTAATGCCATTTAAACACGTAATCAACTTTTTTCCTTATCCAAAAATATCCCTCCTTACACCAAAAGCACAATAATAAAAGAAAAATATAGATACATTGGTGGTTATCATCAAAATTAAAAACTATTGTAATACAAAGGACACAGTCAAGAGAGTGAAAGATAACCTATAAAATGAGACTAAGGTTTTTTCAAATTCTGTATTTGATAAGGGACTCGTATCCAGAATATACAAAGAACTAGTACAATTCAATAATAAAAAGACAAACAACCCCATTTGAAAATGGACGAAGGATTTGGACACACATTTCCCCAAAGAAGATACACAAAGGACCAGTAAGCATATAAAAAATGTTCAGCATCATTAGCCATCAGGGAAATATAAATCAAAATCATAATGAGACACCGCTTCATACCCACTAGGATAGCTCTAATCAGAAAGTCAGGTAACAACATGTATTGGTAAGCCTATGGAAAATTGGAGCTCTCATATACTGTTGGTAGGAATATAATATGAATAGCCACTTTGGAAAACAATATGGCAGTTCTCAAATGGTTAAACATATAGTTATACAAGCCAGCAATTCCACTCCTAGTTATATACCCCAAATAAATGAAAACACAGGTTCACAAGACAACTTGTACATGAAGGTTTATAGCAGCACTATTCACAATAGTCAAAAAGGGGAAACAACCAAAATGTCCACCAGTTGATAACTGGATAACCAACTGTGGTAGATCCATACAATGGAATATTATTTGACAATAAAAAAGGATTAAAACACTGATACATGCTGCAACTTGGATGAATCTTGAAAACATTATACTAAGTGAAAGAAACCAGACACAAAGGACCACACATTATACGATTCCATTTATGTGGAATGTCAAAAATAGGCAAATCTATAGAGTCAGAAAGTAGGTTTCTGGTTAGTGGGTTTCCTATGGCTGGACGGAGAATGGGGAAATCGGAGGTGACAGTTAAATAAGCTTAAAAAAAAACCTCCTTTTTCTAGAAAAAGATAAAGGATATTGCTACAATATCTCTTGTAGCAAGATATTGGTAAGCCTGCAATTTGTTGCAAACTCAATCTCATGAGTTCTTACACATTTGTGTACTCACCTGTCCCTGGTAGTGCCGAAGCTCTGAATGTAGCCTCAGAAGCACTAGGTTTTGTGTCTTGTATTCCTCTTACTAGATGAACTTGAGAAATTCACTTAACTTTTTCAAGTCTTATTAGACAAAGATCATAATAACTAACTAACAGACACATTGTGACTAAATGATATGACATCGGTCAGAAGGCTTATCAACTATAAACTACTATACAAATGTAAGTGGTTGCTATTGTCAGTTCTATAGACTCAAGGCCTTGAGAAGTCAGGCCCAAAGAGACCCGACTCGAATCACTCAATTATACCAAATACAGGAGCCAAAATATTTTTTCCCATAAGTTATTGGGGTACAGGTGATATTTGCTTGCATGATTAAATTCTTTAGTGGTGATTTGTGAGATTTTGGTGCACCCATCACCCGAACCAAAATCTTAATCTACAGTGAGAGATCACACTGCCAAGCAGATCGAATCATGCCAGTCTGTCTACTCATTTCCTTCCAAGGGAAGAAATCTATTTGGGAAACCCAGTTACCACCAGAAGGTTGCCTAGAGAGTGTAAAAACAGGGCCAAGGAGTTGGATTATCCTGGGAGCATTATGAAGATAAAGCAAACTAATGGACCACTTTCCTCCCCTGTGGGGATAGATCTGTCAAACAGACCAAACGCCCTTCTTTCTTTAATGCAGTAGACTGCTCACAAATCCACCCTTACACCTCTATTTCTCCAGGTAATACTCCTCCCACTCTGATTATTTTTAACTACCTCCACTTCAGCACTCTTCATTTCACACATTGTTATAACAAGCCAATTCCCAATTTCCAACTCCTTTTGTATTTATTGCATTTTGCAGTAGGCTGCTTTCCCTCATAGTCTCTATAGAAACTTTGATCTAAGCATTTCCCAGAGAAAGCTAATCTCACTATATGGTGTGGCTTCGTTTCTGATCCAGTTGTCTTGTCTTCTTCCAAACAACTTATCTCCAACCTGAAAAGTACTCTATAAGTGTGAATTATTATGATCACTGTTAGTTATGCAGGTCAGTACCTTAATATTTGGTTACCATGGCATGATTAGAACCTTCTGGTAAAACACAGTCCTCAACGTCTCTAGCTTTTCTGCCTTCCTGGCAAACACGTACTACCACTTTAAAAAATCAGTTTTGCTTAGAAAAAAAATGTCTATGGTTATAAAAAACACTCAAGTCATTGGATCATTCTCAGTCTCACTGAAAGTTCTCCACCATTCTAAAATTAAAATGTAGTTATTAACAGATTTACTGAGTGTGTCCAGAAATATAGATATTATTATGCATCTCACATGGCATAGTGGAGAGAAAGTGGATTTCAGAGTCAGAGAGTTAGTTTTATACTCTGACACAGCCTCTTATGAGTAATGTGTCTTGGTCCAGTTACTTAACCACTCTGAACTTCACTTTCTTTATCCATCACAAATATCTCATTGAGGGTGTCCTGCAACAGTGAAAAATAAAGTAAGATAGCAAGCAAAGTAATTAGTATGTTGTAGGTACAACATGAAAGATAGCTGTTATTATTGGGGACTTTGCATTCTTTAAAGAGGCCTCTATCTTTGTGACTTTAAAATCAGTGTTGGTCTTGGCTTGCTAGGTAACCTTCAGAAAGCCTGGGTCTTTCTGTTCATTATTTGAAAAGTAAAGGGAAAATGACATTTTTCATGTTTAAAAGTAATAACAGTGTGGTTACATAAGTTTTCCTCAGCCCACTGAATTTTTTTCTTATATATTTCAAAAAAGTGTCTCAGTGCATTATAGAACCTAAGTAAGGTTTATAGGGCAGACGCTTAAGAAATGACCTTCTATGTTGAGAAACACAAACAGTATCTGTATGAATTTTCTCATCTGATCTCACCTACTATTTCAGGAGAGAGAGCAGGAGAAAGAGAGTAGGTCACAGCATTACAGGCCTCTGACTTCAAAGCTTCTTAGTTTTAAAACTGCTGTTTGACTTGGAAAAACCATGGTCGGATGCTTAGGCTTTTAAAAAAATCAAACACCATTTAAAAGTCCTGCTAACTGCATTCCCTGGGTTTTATAACCTGATTCTTTTCCAGAAAGGAAAGAATGGTCTGTGAAAGGAATACTATGTAATGAAGCATTTTTAGTGAGTCAAATTTTTTACTTTCTAAAAGTGCTCTGAGCGTTGATGACACTAGTGCAACTCTTCCACTGAATAAAACAGATGCAGAAAACAGAAAAATCTAAGAGGAGAGGCCTGGTGCAGAATACCAAATATAAGACAGTCCTAAATGAAGCAAAGGGAGTTTTTCAAATTTATTCTTTTTAAGATGATGTTCTCTGGGTTCTTTATGTTCCTGGGCTGGCCTTTCAGGTCTCTTGAGCCTGTCCTACCCCTGCCATAGCATCTCAGTCACTCAAAGGAAAATTGCCTCCTTGTTTTCCATTGACCTCTTGGATTAGTCTGCTAAGGCTGCCATAACAAAATATTAGAGCCTGGGTGGCTTAAACCACAGAAATTTTTTTTTCTTACAGTTGTTGAAGCTAGAAACCCATGATCGGGGTGTCAGTATGGTCAAGTTCTAGTGAGGACATTATAGATGTCCTTGCTTATCTATGTCAACCGTCTCACTGTGTGGTCTCATGACCTCTTTGTGCACACATAAAGAATGGAAGCAAGCTCTCTCTGACGTCTCTTCTTATAAGGGCACTAATCTCATCAAGAGGACCCCACCCTCATGATTTCCTCATAACCTATTACCTCCCAAAAGGTTCCACCTCCAAATATCATCATGTTGGAGGTTAGAGCTTTTTGTTGTTGTTGTTGTTTGTTTTTTTGAGATGGAGTCTCACGCTGTTGCCCAGGCTGGAGTGCAGTGGCGCCATCTCGGCTCACTGCAAGCTCTGCCTCCCAGGTTTACGCCGTTCTCCTGCCTCAGCTTCCCCAGTAGCTGGGACTACAGGCGCCCACCACCACGCCCAGCTAATTTTTTGTATTTTTAGTAAAGATGGGGTTTCACCGTGTTAGCCAGGATGGTCTCAATCTCCTGACCTCGTGATCTGCCCAACTCTGCCTCCCAAAGTGCTGGGATTACAGGCATGAGCCACTGTGCCCAGCAGAGGTTAGAGCTTTAACATGGGAATTTGGGGTGGAAAACAATTCAGTCTATAGCACTCCTCTGAACCTCTCCCTACCATATCACTTCACTGAAATTTAATGACTTCATGGTTTATTCTGCCTTATAGTGTGACGGTCACCAGATAAAGTGAAACTGATACACTTATGGAAGTTAAGTAGAAAAGCTAAACCCCACACCAGGTTTAAATTCTGAATACAAAAGGGTCAGTGGCTTATTGTTCAAAAGGTTTTACATAATAACTTTACTTTAATGAATTTGCCAATGTTCAGAGACCGGTCTTCGGTCTTCTAGACTCAGAAATCAGATTTTTGTAGATCCAGCTTTCAAAATCCAACCTCTAATGAGAAAATTCACATTTACATAGCTCACAAAACTTTTGTGCAAATAAGAATGCCAATATATTTGTAGACAATGATAAATAAAAGCTCTCACACACACCAGAATATTCACATTGACACAGACTCCAAATTCTAATGTGTTTTTCTTGGAAAGTCGACTTATAATCAGAAAGCTGCTTGCTAAACAAGAATTCAGAGGACAAGAGATTATCTGCACAATTAAAATGTCTAGTATCATGAGGCTAAGAAAGCCTGATCTATCCACGCTCCCTGTAGAAATATCCTTAACCCTAAAGGATCATGAGAAACAGTCAATTGGCAGGACCTTCTCTTCCTGAAGTATGCCCAGATTGGGCCTCCCAAGTCGCTCTGATTGGCCACACTTCTGTTGCTAAATTATATCATGGATGATGAAATTCTCCAGTCTTGCTCAGGCCTGGGAGCCACGGCACCTCCTTTGTAAGGATATTATAATGTGAGAGTTCAGGACAAGGGCTTGAGAGCTAGACGATCTCAGTTCTGCCACTTTCTGGCCATGTGACCTTGAGGACTTCATTGAAAATGTCCAAAACTCAGTTTCCTTCATTGCAATATTAAGAAAATAACTTCATTTAATTTGCAAAATTGTTGTAAGGATTATGTACGTAATAATTTTCACAAATTAGCCTTAGCAAATACTAAAAGAATCTTGCCTATTATTTAGTGGGAATTTACAAATCTGTTTAAATTCATTATCTGATTTTATAGTGTGACTCCCAGGGCACAATCTCATTTGTCTTATTTCCAGCTTCCTTGCAGCTGTGGTTTATCTCATATTTGCTCCTGGAACCTATCTATCATACTGATTATAGAGACATGTGAATAACTCTTTCTAGAGTACACACTGACTTTTCTGTCCAGTGACAGAGGGCTGCAGGATAAACCATTACTTACCACTTATCTAGGACAGGAGTGGAGAGTTCAGGCCACAAAGAGAGAGCATCACTGTGGAAAGTTTGTGACAGTGTTGAAAGGAGGCAGCAGAAGACACTCTTGAGGTAAAAGGCAGAAGTAAACTGCTTATGTTCTCATGGGTTTGCCAAAACCCATGATTACCTCTTTCCTTTATTGTATGCTTTCTTTATTGCAAAATATACTATATCTATCCAAAAGTATATATGCTGGCTTTGTTCGTGTTTCCTTGCTTTTATTTATATTTTTGCTACCTTAATATAGGTCCCTAGCTATTTTAGTCTGTTTCTGAACTTTACATAAATGTAATCACACATTATTTTGTGATTCCACTTCACTCACTTGGAGCCCAAAGAAGGCAGCATGATGCAGAGTAGAAACAGCTGCAAAGTGTGACCACTGGGCCTTGGGCAGCCCATGGACTGCCCTGCACCAGCATGTTGTCCTGTTGTTCTGACCAGGAACAGAAGCAGCCAGAATGCTGGACTTCAAAGAGACTTGTTCTTACAGTCAGGGATTAGAAACCCTAAGCACTGATCCGTTAGTCGACATAGGACCAAGAAAATGTCAGTAGTTGTCTCAGGGTGAATAACTTGCCTGCTTTGTCTTAAGTTTTTAACTTTCATCCATGATATTGGATGTAGTTATAGTTCATTCATTTTCATTAAGATGTGGTATCTCATTCTATGAATATAACAGATAATTTATCTATTCTACTTTCTATAGAAATTATTTTGATTCTCCAGTTTCTTTTCAGATCATATAAATGTTTCTCCTTTTACTAATGATTTTCATAGAGAGGAGCAACTCTAAGTCTTAAATCAATTTTTGAGGCCTTATTTTGGCAAGGGTCTCTATATATTATTTTATATATATAAGAATAATTAAGATTATTAACATAAATTTTAAGAAGTATTTAGGTTCTAGTTTTATCTATTTTGAAGAATGCTTCTTTGAACATGCTTGTACATGTTTGGGGTGAATCTATAACAAAAGAATCAAATGGACATTCTAAAATTTTAAAATGTAATATATGAAAGTAAGAATGCAACAGATTGGTTTAAACAGCAGATAGGACACAATTCCATTAACTGAAAGACAGATCAAGGCAAAGGACGCAAACTAAAGTATAAAGAGAAAAAGAACTGGTGGGATTTAAAAAAAAAAAAATGCAGAAAATCTCCAATGTTGAATTATGTGGCCTGACCTAGTCCCAGCCAGTCAAAGTGCTAATATTCCCTTAGTCACAGGATTGAATCAAGAGTTGGCATGCAATTTGTTTCGGTGCAATCAGAGTTAATTTTGGAGCTTAGTTTTGAACCACTGGGATGTGATGCTCTCTTTTCCATTGAACTTGAACCTGAAACTTCAGTGTTAACCTGGAACTTCTGAGCAAGTGTCTAGTTAGGGTCAAGAGAGAAGAGTAACTAAGTCCTGATAAGATCATTTGAGACCCTGGAGAGAGCTACAACAATCCTATCCTTGACTGTTCTATTATGTGAGCAAATGTTTCTACTCTTGTTTTAGATCTGTTAGAGTTGGTTTTGGACTTTGTTTTGTTTTTCTCGCCTTCAACAAGAGCTTTAACTATAAATACTTCTTTACTCTTGCGCATTCCCCAAATGCCCTCTTGCATGCCATCCAAAAGGAAAGGTAGATCTCATAGTATGGAGAACTTTAGACCAACTCCCTGGCCTATCTCCTAAAGTGTATATGATCTTGAATCTGGCCCTTTCCCAGTAAAGCTACGGCATTGCTCTAGAAGGCTGACTAACAGCACAAGGGACAGCTGTATAGAAATCTTCTTCTTCATTGGCTCCCCAGTGACCTATATTCATCTAGCAAGCCTTGCATTCCTCTGTCCCTTGCTCATTTTTTAGACCCTAAGTTTAACATATTGTTTTAATTAACATTTTAGGAGCTAAACTCAGAGAACGGTGATTATGTCTGAGTGGGAGGGTTCGTGATTACTCTCTGAATGGTATCATATTCAAAGTAAGTAAAGAAATGCTTGTGAATTTCAATTGCTTTTCCTTTTCAGTCGGAAGATAAACCTAACATTCAAAATTGTCATCAGACAGAGAAGAAAGCCTGCTTGCTTACATCTCTGTAAACTGACTTCTTGGAGTCTCACAGCCCTCTCCTATTGAGTTCTCTTTCCATTCCTATCTCCTTTTCCATTATAATATCCTAGGTCGTCCCGGACTCTGGGCTCTGAACTCTAGGCAAGGCACTATTTATTGACTGGATGATTATTTGACACATAGAAACTGCCCTCATTTGAAACTAGATTGAAAATGTCTTTTCTTTTAGTTTTATATTATCCTTTATTCCCTCTTTTCACGGGGATAATATTTTTTAAAACTCCTGGATCAAGCTTTGGTTCCAATATTTCTTTTTATTCTTTGTTCTGCTTTGCTCTTTATATCCCCTCCCCCTCAACCCACACACACATAAAATTAACTAAGTCAGAGCTTACAAACTGGCAGGCTGTAAAGCTGGCCGACAGATATGTTTCATTTCACCTTAATATCCTTTTAGATGTTGTCTTTGTTATGTGCAGTTAATACCAGGAGATACCACATAACAATGATCACTTCAGGATTTTCTTTAAATATCAGACTATCTGGCACCCTGAGCCCAAATTCCTTTATGGCAACAATTAGATGGAGTTAAATAGTGACAGCACCTTTTATCTTACAACTGATACACTTCACTCATTTACCCACTTCACTCTTCCATTTGGGGCACGAAGAAGGCAGCATGATGCAGAGTAGAAACAGCTGCAAAGTGTGACCACTGGGCCTTGGGCAGCCCATGGACTGCCCTGCACCAGCATGTTGTCCTGTTGTGCTGACCAGGGACAGAAGCAGCTCAGAAAGCTGGACTTCAAAGAGCCTTGTTCTTGCAGTCAGGGACTAGAAACCCTAAGCAGTGATCATAGTGGACATAGGACCAAGGAAATGTCAGTAGTTAACACAGGGTGAATAAATGGTAGCCAAGATCAAAAACTCCCAGTGCCTCAGCATTGCAGAAAAATGGAATAAGGGGGAAAAAAATTATGTTACCTTACCAAAATTTAAAAAGTTATTTCTTCTATATATCTGAATGTGTAGACAGGTTCATGCTCTCCATATTACTGATTGAGACCTCGTATTAAAATACTTTCTTCCCTGCATATAACCATTGATCACATCATTTTCTCTTTTTCTTATTTTTTTTTTTTAATTATAGGTTCAGGGGATACATGCGCATGTTTGTTACACGAGTATATTGCATAATGATGGGATTTGGACTTCGAGTGAACCTATCACCCAATTAGTGAACATAGCACCCAAAAGGTAGACTTTTAACCTCGCCCCCTTCTTAAGCTCCCACTTTTGGAGTCCTCAGTGTCTATTGTTGCCATCTTAATATCCAAGAGTACCATTGTTTAGCTCCCACTTTTAAGGTAGAACGCGTGATATTTTATTTTCTGTTTCTGAGTTATTTCACTTAAGATAATGGCCTCCACCTACATCCATGTTACTGCAAAAGACATGATTTCATTCTTTTTTATGGTTGTGTGGTAGTCCATGGTATATATTAATACCACATTTTCTTTTAAACATTAAACATCACATTCTTTAAAAAACTAAACACCACATTTTCTTTACCCAGTCTATTCTTGATCGACGCTTAGGTTGATTCCACTACTTTGCTATTGTGAATAGGGCTGCAATAAACATAAAAGTGCAAGCTGTCTTTTTGATTAAATGGTTTCTTTTCCTTCAGGTAGATATTCAGTAGAGGGATTGCTGGGCTGAATGGTAGTTCTGCTTTTAGTTCTTTGAGAAATCTCCAGACTGTTTGCCACACGGAACTAATTTGCATTCCTACCAACAGTGTATAAGCATTCCCTTTTCTCTGCAACCTTGCCATCATCTGTTGTTTTTTTTACTTTTTAATAATAGCCATTCTGATTGGTGTGAGATAATATCTCACTGTGGTTTTAATTTGCATTTCTCTGATGATTAGTGACATTGAGTATTTTTTCATGTTTGTTGGCTGCATGTATGTCCTCTTTGTTTTTAATTTAACCTTTAAGTTCCAGGGTACATGTACAGGTTTGTTGTACAGGTAAACTTGTGTCATGGAGGTTTGTCGTACAGATTATTTTGTCACCAAGTATTAAGCCTAGTCCAATTAGTTAGTCTTTTGATACTCTTACTACTGCAACCCTCCACCCTCCTATAGGCCCCAGTGTGTGTTGTTCCCCTTTATGTGTCCACATGTTCTCATCATTTAGCTCCCACTTATAAGTGAAAACATACTTGATGTGGTTTGGCTCTGTGTCCCAACCCAAATCTCACTTTGAATTGTAATAATCCCCACATGCCAAGGGCATGTAATTGGATCACAGGGGCAGTTTCCCCCCTTAGGCTGTTCTCACGATAATGAATGAGTCTCATGAGATCTGATGGTTTTATAAGCATCTGGCATTCCTGCTGCTTGCACTCATTCTCTCTCTTGCTGCCCTTTGAAGAGGTGCCTTCTGCCATGATTGTTAAGTTTCCTGAGCCCTCCCAAACCACGCAGAACTATGAGTCAATTAAACATCTTTTCTTTATAAATTACCCAGTCTCGGATATTTCTTTATAGCAGCATGAGAATGGACTAATACAATGCAATATTTGGTTTTCTGTTCCCGCATTAGTTTGCTAAGGATAATGGCCTCCAGCTCCATCCCTGTTCCTACAAAGGACATGATCTTAATCTTGTTCTTTTTTATGGTACCATATTATTCCATTTTGTATATGTACCACATTTTCCTTTTCTAGTCTACCATTGATGGGCATTAAGTTTGATACCATATCTTTGCTATTGTGAATAGTGCTGCAGTGAACATATATGTGCATGCGTCTTTATAACAGAACAATTTATATTCCTTTGGGTATATTCCCAGTGATGGGATTGCTGGGTCAAATGGCAGTTCTGTTTTAGGTCTTTGAGGAATTGCCACTGTCTTCCACAATGGTTGAACTGATTTACACTCCCAACAACCATGTATAAGCAAGCATTCCTTTTTCTCTGCAACCTCGCCAGCATGTGTTTGTTGTTGTTGTTGTTGTTGTTTACTTTTACATAGTAACCATTCTGACTGGTGTGAGATGGTACCTTATTGTGATTTTGATTGGCATTTCTCTAACGATCAGCGATGTTGAGCATTTTTTCATATGCTTGTGGCCATCTGTATGTCTTCTTTTGAAAAGTATCTGCTCATGTCCTTTGCCCACTTTCTAATTGGGTTGTGTTTTTCTCATAAATTGAAGTTCTTTAAATGCTTAAATTTAAATGCTGGATAGTAGACCTTTGTCAGATGGGTAGATGGCAAAAATTTTCTGCAGTTCTATAGATTGTTTATTGATAGTTCTTTGGCTGTGTGGAAGCTTTATAATTAATTAAGTCATATTTATCTCTTTTGTTTTGTTGCATTTGCTTTTAAGAACTTAAGTCATAAATTCTTTGTGGAGGCCAATGTCCAGAAGAGTTTTTCCTCTGTTTTTTCTAGGGTTTTTATAGTTTCAGTCTTCCTTTTAAGTCTTAAGCTATCTTGAGCTATTTCTTGTACATGCTAAGAGATAGGGTCCAGTTTCATTCTTCTGCATATGGTTAGCCAGTATTCCCAGCACCATTTACTGAATAGGATGTCCTTTACCCATAGTTTATTTTTGTTGACTTTGTCAAAGATCAGTTGTTTGTAGATGTGTGGCTTTATTTCTGAGTTCTCCATTCTGTTTCATTGATCTATGTGTCTGTTTTTATACCAACACCATGCTGTTTTAGTTTCTATAGACTTGTAGCATAGTTTGAAGTTGGATAATGTAATGCCTTTGGCTTTGTTCTTTTTGCTTAAGATTTCATTGACTAGTTGGGCTCCTTTTAGGTTCATAGGAATTTTAAATGTTTTTTTCTTATTCTGTAAAACATTATGTTGGTAATTTGATAGGAATAGCATTGAATCTGTAGATGGCTTTGCAGAGTATGGTCATTTTAGTGATATTGATTCTTTCGGTCCACGACCACAGAATATTTCTCCATTAGTTTGTTCATCTATTATTTCTTTCATCAGTGTTTTGTAGATCTCCTTATAGAGATCTTTCACCTTCTTGGTTAAATGTATTGCTTGGTATTTGTGTGTGTGTGTGTGGCTATTATAAATAGGATTAGTTCCTGATTTGTTTCTCAGCTTAACCATTATTGGTATATAGAAATGTTACTGATTTTTGTGTGTTGACTTTGTATCCTGAAACTTTCCTGAAGTCATTTATCAGGTCTGGGAGTCTTTTGGAGGAATATTTATAGTTTTCTAGGTGTAGGATCATATCATCAGTGAAGACAGATAATTTGATTTCGTCTTTCCCTATTTGGATGCCTTTTATTTCTTCCTCGTGCCTGATTGCTCTGGCTAGCACTTTCAGTACTATGTTGAATAGAAGTGGTAACGGTGGACATCCCTGTCTTTTTCCAGTTCTTAGGGGGATGCTTTCAACTTTTGCTCATTCAGGATGATGTTGCCTATGAGTCTGTCATAGATAGCTCTTATTATTTTGAGGTTTGTTCCTTCAAGGCCTGGTTTGCTGAAGCTTTTTTTCAACTTTTATTGTAAATTCAGGGGGTACATATACCTGGGTGTATTGTACGATGCTGACATTCGGGATACGAATGATCCTGTCACCCAGGTACTGAGCATAGTACAACAACAGTTAGTTTTTCAACTGTTGCCCCCTCCCCACTTTCCCCCCCAACCAAGTAGTCCCCAGTGTCTATGGTTGCCATCTTTATGTCCATGAATACCCAATATTTAGGTCTTACTTATAAGTGAGAACAAGTGGTATTTGGTTTTCTGTTTCTGCATTAATTTGCTTAGGATAATGGCCTCCAGCTGCATTCATGTTGCTGCAGAGGATATGATTTCATTTTGTTGAAAATTTTTACCATGAAGGGATGTTGGATTTTAACAAGTGCTTTTTCTGCCTCTATTGAGATGATCATACGGTTTTGTTTTAATTCTGTTTATATGGTGAATCACATTTATTGATTTGCATTTGTTCAACCATCCTTGCATCTCAGGAATAAAACCCACTTGATCGTGATGAATTATCCCTTTGATGTGCTGCTGAATTTGTTTTGCTAGTATTTTGTTGAGGATTTTTGCATCTATATTCATCAGGAATATTGGCCTGTAGTTTTCTTTTGTTGTTGTGTCCTTGCCAGATTTTGGTATCAGTATGATACTGGTTTTGTAGAATGAGTTAAAAAGGAAGCCCTCCTCTTTGATTTTTTTGGAATGGCTTCTGTAAGATTGGTACCAGCTCTTTTTTGTACATCTGGTGGAATGTGGCTGCAAATCCATCTGATGCAGGGCTTTTTGTAGTTTTTTTGGTGGGCAGATTTTTTCATTACCGATTCAATTCCATAACTTGTTATTGATCTGCTCTAGGTTTCAATTTCTTTCTACTTCAATCTTGGGAGGCTGTGTATTTCCAGGAACTTATCCATTTTCTCTAGATTTTCTAATTTGTATGCATAGAGATGTTCATAACAGTCTCTGAGGATTTTTTGTATTTCTGTGGTATCAGTCCTAATGTCACCTCATTATACTTTCTCATTTCTGGTTATGCTTATTTGAATCTTCTCTCTTCTTTCTGATTAATCTAGCTGGTAATCTACCCATTTTGTTTATTCTTTCAAAAACCAACTTTTCATTTTGTGTGGGTTTTTTGGTCTCAATTTCATTTAGTTCTGCTCTGCCTTTTTTATTTCTTTTCTTCTGCTAGCTTTGGGTTTGGATTGTTCTTATTTTTCTAGTTCCTTTAGGTGTGACATTAGGTTGTTAATTTGAGATTTTTCTATCTTTTTTTAGATAGGCATTTAGCATTATAAACTTCCTTTTTAGTATGGCTTTTGCTGTATCCCAGAGGTTTTGGTATGTTGTGTCTCTGTTTACATTAGCTTCATTTTTGTTGACTTCTGCCTTAATTTTGTTGTTTACCCAAAAGTCATTCAGGAGCAATTCCAAGTACTTGTGTGGTTTTGAGAGTTCTCTTTCTACTGATTTCTAATTGTATTCTACTGTGGTTTGAGAAAATGCTTGATATGATTTTGATTTTTTAAATTTATTGAGACTTGCTTTATGACTGAGCATGTAGTTAATTTTAGAGAATGTCCCATGCACAGATGAGAAAAAAATGTATATGCTGTGGTTGTTGGGTGGTGTATTCTGTATATGTCTATTAAGACTATTCATTCAAGAATCCAATTTAAGTACAGAGTTTCTTTGTTAGTTTTCTGCCTTGATGATCTATCTAGTGCTATCAGTGGGGTGTTGACATCTCCCACTATTATTGTATGTCTGTCTATCTCTTTTCTGAGGTCTAGCAGTATTTGTTTTATGAATCTGGGTGCTCCAATGTTGGTTGCATATATATTGAGGATAGTAAAATCCCATTGAATTGAACTCTTTATCATTATATAATGGCCTTCTTCTTTTTACTGTTGTTGCTTTAGAGTATGTTTTATCTGATACAAGAATAGCAACCTCTGCTCTTTTTTTTGTCTTTGTTTGCATGATAGATATTTCTCCATCCGTTTCTTTTGAGACCATGGGTGTTATTACACATGGAAATGTGTCTCTTGAAGGCAGCAAAAGGTTGGACCTCGTTGTTGTTGTTGTTGTTGTTGTTTTATCCCACTTGCCACTCTATGTCTTCTAAGCATTTAGGCCACTTATGTTCAAGGTTAATATTGATATGTGAGGTTTTGTTCCTGTTATATTTTTGTTACCTAGTTTCTTCATAGTCTGAATTGTATAATTGCTTTATAGGATCTGTAAGCTTTGTACTTATGTGTGCTTTTATGATACCAAGTATAGTTCTTTTGTTTCCATGTTTTGAACTTATTTGAGCATCTCTTGTAGGCCCAGTCTGGTGGTGATTAATTCCTTTAGCATTTGTTTGCCTGAGAAGGATTTTATTTCTCCTTCATTTATGAAGCTTAGTGTGGCAGGATATGAAATTCTTGGCTGGTATTTTTTTTTTTCTTTAAAAAGGCTAAAATTAGGCCCCAATCTCTTCTGGTTTGTAAAGTTTCTGCTGAGAATTCTATTGTCAGTCTGATGGAATTTCCTTTACAGGTAATCTGGTCCTTTATCAGCCTTTAAGATTTTTTCTTTTGCATTGATCTTGGACAGTCAGATGACTATAACTTGGAAATGGTCGTCTTTTATAGTATCTTGCAGGTATTTTCTGAATTTCTCGTATCTGAATATTGATCAATCTAGCAAGATCAGGGACATTTTCCTGAAGTATTCATTTGATTATGTAATCCAAGTTTCTTACGTTTTCATCTTCTCTCTCAAAAATACCAATAATGTATAGGTTTGGTCACTTTACATAATCCCCTATTTCTTGAGAGCTTTGTTCATTTTTTCAATCTTTTGTTTTGTTTTGTCTGATGGGGTTAATACAAAAGACTGGTCTTCAAGCTCTTAAATTCTTTCTTCTAGTCTTTATCTAGTCTATTGTTTAAAGCCTCCAATTGTATTTTGAAATTCCTGTAGTGAATTTTTCAATTCCAGATGGTCTATTTCATTTTTTCTTAATATAACTATCTCATCTTTCATATCCTGAGTCATTTTTATGTTTTTTGTGTGTGTGTGTTGAATTTCAACTTTCTCTTGGATCTTATTCAGTTACTTTGAAATCCATATTTTGAATTCTTTGTCATTCTAGACTTTTCAATTTAATTAACATCCATTGCTAGAGAGATAGTGCAATCCTAGGTGTCGAGATACTCTGGCTTTTTGTATTGTCAGAGTTCTTGCACTGATTCTTTCTCATCTGAGGGAGTTGCTCCTTCTTATTTTTGAATTTGCAATCATTTGGATGAGACTTCTGAATTTTTTTATTCTTTTTTTCCTTGAGGGCATGTTGTGTATGATTATTTGGCTTTGTTTCCAGGTGCTTTCAGAGGCCTAAGGCTCTATTTGGGTTCCTTGGTTGTGGATAGCTTCTGTGTGCTTTCTCAGATGCTGTTTGTTGAAGTTACATATTGTATGAGCTTACACCCTATCTCCCGCAGGGCTGAGGGTGTGGAGGACTCAAGGACCTTATCTCTAGACTAGCACTAAGCCCTGCTGACAGCAGGATCTTTATTTGGTAGTGCAGCTCAGGCTTATTGAACTGAAGAAGTACCCATGGCCCACAGGCACACTGATGGTGCTTAAGAGTAAAAGCCAGCTTATCCTCAGGGGGGCTGATGAAGAGTGAAAACAGCTTCGCTGATCCATCTTGAATTAATTTTTGTATAAGGTGTAAGGAAAGGATTCAGTTTCAGCTTTCTACGTATGGCTATCCAGTTTTCCCAGCACCATTTATTAAATAGGAAATCCTTTCCCTATTTCTTGTTTTTGTCAGGTTTGTCAAAGATCAGATGGTTGTAGATGTGTGGTATTATTTCTGAGGGCTCTGTTCTGTTCCATTGGTCTATATCTCTGTTTCCATACCAGTACCATGCTGTTTTGGTTACTGCAGCCTTGTAGTATAGTTTGAAATCAGGTAGCATGAACACTTAAATGTTAGACCGAAAACTACAAAAACCCTAGAAGAAAACCTAGGCAATAGCATTCAGGACATAGACATGGGCAAATACTTCATGACTAAAACACCAAATGCAATTGCAACAAAAGCCTAAATTGACAAATGGGATCTAACTGAACTAAAGAGCTTCTGCACAGCAAAATAAACTACCATTAGAGTGAACAGGCCACCTACAGAACGGGAGAAATTTTTTTCAATCTATCCATCTGACAAAGGGCTAATATATAGAATCTACAAGGAACTTCAACAAATTGACGNCTGACAAAGGGCTAATATCCAGAATCTACAAAGAACTTAAACAAACTTACAGGAAAAAAACAAACAACCCCATCAAAAAGTGGGCAAAGGATATGAACACACATTTCTCAAAAGAAGACATTCGTGCAGCCAACAGACACATCAAAAATGCTCATCATCACCGGCCATCAAAGAAACGCAAATCAAAACCACAATGAGATACCATCTCACACCAGTTAGAATGACGATCATTAAAGAGTCAGGAAACAACAAGTGCTGGAGAGGATGTGGAGAAATAGGAACACTTTTACACTGTTGGTGGGACTGTAAACTAGTTCAACCATTGTGGAAAACAGTGTGGTAATTCCTCAAGGATCTAGAACTAGAAATACCATTTGACCCAGCCATCCCATTACTGGGTACATACCCAAAGGATTATAAATCATGCTGCTGTAAAGACACATACACATGTATGTTTATTGAGGCAGTATTCATAATAGCGAACACTTGGAATCAACTCAAATGTCCATTAATGATAGACTGGATTAAGAAAATGTGGCACATATACACTATGGAATACTATGCAGCTGTAAAAAAAGATGAGTTCATGTCCTTTGTAGGGACATGGATGAAGCTGGAAACCATCATTCTGAGCAAACTATCGCAAGGACAGAAAACCAAACACTGCATATTCTCACTCATAGGTGGGAACTGAACAATGAGAACACTTGGACACAGGGTGGGGAACACCACACACTGGGGTCTGTCGTGGGGTGGGGGGAAGGGGAAGGAATAGGATTAGGAGAAATACGTAATGTAAATGATGAGTTAATGGGTGCAGCACACCAACATGGCACATGTATACATATGTAACAAACCTGCACGTTGTGCACGTGTACCCTAGAACTTAAAGTGTAATAAAAAATAAATTAATAAATAAAAAAGAAAACACCTTCTCTGATGCAGGGTAGTGGGGTAGGAAGAGATTGTGTTGAGGTGTGCTAAGGTCTTGGAGAAAGGAGCAGGAGGGTTTCACCAACTCCTCATCCAGAGCAGGCAGGAATGCAACCCACTTCCCTATCATGCCCCTGTCGCAGGACTTATGAACTTGAATTCATAAAGACTGTGACCTTTGATTCCTGACCACAGTGTGGCGGCAGGAAACAGATATGCCCCTCTGATGGCTACCACCAAAATGAATTGAAGAGGCTTTGCTCCTTCCCCCAGTCCAGAGTAGGCAGCTCCATAATTTTTCTGTCCTTCGTTGCCAAGACATTGCCACTCTGCATAGGGAGGAGTAGCTGGGTCCAGTCCTTTGGCATCCAAGTGGCATAGGGTCAATTTCAGTGAGGTGTGGAGCTGGCATGAAAAGCATAAAAAATACTTTCTCCACATGTCCACACACTCATCCCCAGTGAGAAGAGCCACTGCTGTGTCTGCAACAGAGGATGGGAATGGGGCGGGGAACAAGAGATGACCCTCTCTCCACTTCCATTTCTGGACATCAGTGCTGTGCCCTTCAGTGATTACCATCACACCCCTGTCTCCTTTCTCCCAAGGGAGGCTCTGATGGGCTGCAGTCCCCCCTCCCTTAGAGGGGCCCATGCGGACCATTAGATTTCCAGGAATTCTGCAGCTTCCTGGGGACCCACTGTCCCCTGTGCTTGCCGAAGTCCAAGCAGGTTGTTAGGTATGGTTGTTAGGTATGGTAGTGTGGTGACTCAATGACAGAGAATCCCTGGCCAGGGCAGTGGCCCACTATGGGTGCACAACCAGTATGGCACCTGCTGTCTCAGTTCAGGTATGAAAGAGTGTGGGCACACCTGCACAAGCTGGCCACCCAGGTCTCTGTCTCTGGAAAGTTCCCAAATTGCCACTAACAGTACTGCTCAGGGTCACCAGGGGAGAGGGGCTCCCCAACAGTTGGTGTTCAGCAGATGGTCAGAGGAGTGAGGGGAGCAGAGAAGCACTCCCACCTACTCTTTCCGCAGGACTCCACGTTCTGCAGAGGCTGATCTCCGCCATATTGTTGCTGCTTTCCTTTTCTGCAGCCCAGCTTCTTCCTTTGCGCTCTCTGACAGGTTCTGGCTCTCTTCCCTCAGTTTTCCATCTGAAACTTGTCCATTCACCAGTAACTTTGACCTTCTTTCCGAGTAGAACTGGCATCCGATGTCACTAAGTCAGCCATCTTGAAAAAAACGCATTATTTTCTTTGATAGTTTTTACCTCATACATTTTGTATAATCTCCTGACATTTGACTATCAGAAGGAGTATTTTTCAAAGTACATGGGCCATAAACTTAAGAGTTACCTGAATAAATTGTTATTCTGGTTATCATTACTGTTTAACAAACCAGACCAAAACTCAGTGGCTTAAAACAAGAGTCATTCATTCATCAATTTGGGAAGGGATTGGGAAGCTTGGCTTATCTCTGCTCCACACAGTCAGCAGGTGCTGCTTGAAGGTGATTAATATCCAGGGGCTGGAATCCTCAGAAGGCCCACTCTCTCACTCATGTGTCTTGGGCTTGTTGCTGGGTTTGAGCTGGCTGGTTGGCTGGAAACTACATAGGGCCTCACCATATGGCTGCTTGGCTTCCTTATAGCACTGTGGCTTGGTTCCAACAATAAGTAGCCCAAGAGGCAAGAGGTGGAAGCTACTGTTCAAATTCTAGGCCCAGAAACCTGCACAGCGTCCCTTCCACTGTATGCTCTTGGTTAAGCAGTGACTTTACCCAGAGTCAAGGAGAGGAGACAGAATCCAGCTCTCCATACAAGGAGCATCAATGAATTTGGGGACCAGGTTTTAAAACTGATACACTTATTTAAAATGCAAATACTTGGGTTTTACCTTAGACCTATTAATCTGTTTTTCTGAGGCTTGAGGCTGGAAATGTAGTTTTCATAAATAATCTCAAATTTTTCTTAGACCAAAATTTGATTTATATATCATCTTAGAACCTCCTATTTAACATAAAAATTTCATCTTCCCTATATTGCTTTAGCAAAGAGTGTTTTGTGATATCCCACAATCACCATGTTCTGTTTGAGGGGAGGGGATAGTGCCAAGTAGTTCATTCTGAACTTGAATTCCTCCCACACTACATACAGAGCAGAGCACAGGAGAATGTGGAAGGCACTCAGCAAGTGAAGGGTTAATAATTCTGAAGTCATCACGATATGCATCCAGTAAGCAGCTGCATTCTGATTTAAAAGAAAAAGCTTCAGCTGATGTTAATCTGCAGTACCCCTCACTTTTGAGATGTGTTTCCTTTCCATAAAAACGTTACAGAGGGGGAATTATTTCAGTAGGGGTGTATGTTATTGGGGTTCCCTGGAGAAGCAGACCTTGAAATAAGAACAGAATACACATAGTTTATTTGGGAGATCCAGGGATAGATGAGATGGAGAAAATAAGGCAGTCAATACAGGCACATTATTAAGCCAGCTATCTTCAGTGGGCAACTGGAGTTTAATCCAACTGGGAAGTTCTGGGAAAAGGAATAAAACACACACATCTAAGTTATCCTGCTAAGGGGAAGCAGAGCTGGGGTATTCATATTCCTACCCTCTTAAGTAATCTGTAATGATGCTCCTAGGGGGTAGGTAATTCCTAGATATTTCAGTAGGCAAAGTGGATTCCAGCAGCCCAAGAGCAGTATTGGCCATAGGAAACCCAGCTGGTGTGCATGGAAATGGTTAGAGATCAAAGAGGATATAAGCAGAACACACCCATAAAATGTCAGAAGATCTCACATCAGTGTTCTGGCTTCACTGAAACAAGTCAGACCAAGGACTCTGACGTATCAGATGTTCTAACTGGTTCTTTAACCTACTCAACATCACAAAGCTGAGTAAATGCTAGAACTGGCGTATAAACCTAGGCCAGTCTGCTTCTAAATGCTTTTAATTGTCATTACCCTCAAAAGAGTTAAACTCTGCTTTGATTGCTCTCTGTTGTGTTATTTTAGATTATACATGGAACTCCTTACTTTTCTTGGAGGTAAATAATCTGGCTAACTGAGAAACTTGTGTTATTTCATTTTTCCTAAAGAAGCAACTACTTATCAATGAAAGAATTAGCTTTTGGAGCATTTGTGACACTGTTTCCAGATGTGTACTTTCCGATATGAGCTGGCCAGATCCAGAGGAGCTCATGCCAAGGTACAGCAGAAAATGCACAAAAGTGGTATGGATATATTTCACTCCATTAAGATCCTGGACTACTTTAATGTCATCTCTCCCAATTTATTGTGTGGTATTTTCTTTTGCAAGCAGAGGAAAACATCTGGGCTATTTCTCTCAGCTGGTTTTGCTCTTTTAGGTAGGGTTTGGGATTATTGTTTGGAAGGCTATGTTCTAAATTGCCAGTGATAACACATGTGCTGGCTTTGTGTTTCCTAATGTTCCTTCCCGTTGTTCCACCATGTATCTAAGCCAGCCCCTGTGCTGCCCAGATGACCCTTCAGGTACTATTTTCACATTAATTCTCTTCAGAAGGCAAGCAAATTGCAAGACAACTAATGAGTTTTAATGACAATGCTTCTGCCTAGAGTGAAAAACAATTATGTAATCATTATTCACTCAGGAGGTGGCATGGGAGAAGGTCCCAATTATTTCAGTTACATTTCTTTGGTTCATAAATTTATCCAGCTTACTAAGTATGTATCATTTTCTTCCCCAACAAGAACCTGTTTTCTTTCTAGACCATTTCTGTTTAAGGAAGGTAAAGCCATAGTATTAAGATTCATAATTGTGAAGAGCCCACGGACAAAATGACACCTAACGAGGTGGAATTGTATTTCTCCTTATGGCATTTTTACACTAGAGACACTTCACACAGGCTACTTATGAATGTGTCTGTTTATCTGTTCTTCCCTTGCTCTGCCACAGTTTGCCTTGGCCTTTGGATTTAAGCCCGTTAAGATGATACAAGCTGTCAATAAGTCAAAGATAGACTATGTTTTCATGAAAGTAGATAATGATATTAAATTTTATTACTCTAAATAGAGAATGCTAGCTAGAAGCTTACTGGCCAAATTTACTGTATAGATATAGATACCTAGATATAGACAGATTTAAAGATACATAAAATCAAAATTTTTAGAAATCTTTATACCTGTCCATATGTATATGTGTGCACCATAATCAGAGTGCAATATATAGATATGTTTGGTATTATTCTAACAAAAATCTGAGTTATCTATATAAATATATATAAGAAATCTATATTATGTGATATATTAATTGTTAATATAGGCATTTAATTAAAATAATTGCAGTTTGTTCCTCACAAAAATTTAAATGAGTACATTTTTTAAATAGTATATTTTATATAACAGTGTAGATTTCCTATTTCTTTCAAAAGCTAAAGATTAAGCAACACTGGGCCCTCATTCCTACATAGCAATGATGTGCTAGAGTTATTAACATCGGCTCCTTTAGATTGGGAGAATACTCTCTAGATTGCCATTGACCTCATTACTCTCTGTTGTCTACCCTAACACTAAGGCCCAATGTTAGTTACCACTGTGCTTGCAATAGTACTCAACTACATTCATGTGTTTGCATGAGTGGCCTAGCCGCTGAATGATTGGAAATTCTGGTTCTATGTATACTGAAAGTTACAGGACAGAACATATGTTTGTCTATCCTTGTTCATCCAGTACCAATCATACAGTAAGTGCTTAATGAATAAGAGCTAAATGAATGAAGGGACGGATAAATTGAGTCTTTAGCAAGAACAGATACTTGGTTATAAAAATTATGTTTCTTCCACCATGGTAGAATTTTATGTACCAGTTGCCAGTAATTTTGCTTACTCTTCAACCACTGCCTTGGCTCTGGACCAAAGTTACCAGCAGCATGCTGAGGGGTTACAGGATGGAGTGAACAAAGTGGCAGCGGGCTGAGTTTATTGAGAGAGACTCCCAGAACTGTCCCCCCTTCCACATCACACATTACATTATTAATGAGGGAAAAGTGACCTTCTGTACCTTATTTAAAAACTGCAACCACTTGAGATTTGAGCAAGTGATTGGTGAGGCTCCAGATGCCAGGAAGCCCAGATTTCTCCCCCAGTCTCTCTCATGCAACCCTTATGCTATTAGTACTGCTCAACTAATAAAGAATATTGGATTTAATTTAATTTTTGGAAAGAAATCTCACTAAAAGAGATTCGTTCACTTGTTTACTGTCTGTTTTCTGCACTAGAAAATGTTTCCTTACAGCAGAACCCTGGTCTCAGTTTGTCAGTGTGTTCCTAGTATGTGGCATCCAGGAAGTTCTCAATAAATACCTGTTGGAAGGGATGAATAAAGAAAAAATGCTTGAAAGCAGAAAAGAACAAAGAGTTTTATCATTTTAGAAGCAAGACTAAAAGAAGCAAGAAAGCTCCTGCTAAGAAGAAGAGTCCAAAATAGTAGAAAGAACAAAAACAGGAGTCAGGGGCTGTCCTTCTCCACCAGACAGTCCTGCAACCACCCCCACTCTGTTATCTCTCCCGGTAATGCAGCAGAACGTTTTAAAGGTAAAAGAATGAGGGACAGGGATCAACCGCTATTGCTTACTTCAGCCCACCTTTATGCTGGGTTCCCAGCCTGCTTATTCTCTGTGAGAAGCCTGGAGGATGCAGCCACCTGGCCAGCCACAGTGTCCTACCTAGAACATGTCAGGTTGCGTAAGCCCCTGAGAGGACTAGCATGTTGGCCACAATGTTTGCACTGGCACCTCTTCCTCCTTCTGCCAGGGCCACATAGTCCTGGCCTTTGTCTCTCACTCAGGAGCCTGAGTCTCAGGCCTAAAAGGCTATGGAAGGGCAACATGTATTCCCAACAATGAACTGTGAGGTCACCTTACCCATAGTCCTGGCCTGTATTTACTGAGGGCTAACTAACTGAGTTCTTCACACGCCTTACTCGACTTAAGCCTCACCAACCCTCCAGGAGGTAGCGACTATGGTTATCCACGTTTCTCAGATTAGCAAACTGAAGCTGAGAGAATTAAATAACCTGCTCAACATCACAAAGTCGAGTAAATGCTAGAACTGGCATATAAACCTAGGCCAGTCGGCTTCTAAATGCTTTTAAGTGCCATTACCTTCAAAAGAGTAAAACTCTACTTTGACCTTTCTTCTTGTCTCTGGTACCTTGCTCTCGGGTTAGCCGAGTAGCTGATTCCTTTTCTTCCATTATTGGTGTGGGGGATAGATATCTAAGTACTGTATATTCATCTAATTTTCTCTGCTTAGTCATCATGATTTCTAAAGAAATGTAGAGATCTTTGCATATCTGTTTAACTTTTCTATGGGGTAATTGTAAGGGTTATTTTTCAGTTGTCTGCTTTTTCACGGCTCCCTCCTCACCTGCTCTAGCCCCAGAAACCATTCACACACCCTTTAAAGCAGAGAAGTGGCATCTACCTGCCCACACTTTCTGGGCCGTGCTGCCCTCTAGTGGCGAAAGTAAATACGGCTTCAGCTCAAGCCTCGTTTACATCTTTTTAAGGGCCCAGAAGCTACACGTTCTTATAAGGCTTCCCCATATCCACATTTAAGGCCAAATCAACATTCAGTCACAGTGGATTCTTTAAAATATTTTGCTTGCCTTTACTGAATGGCACAGGAACAACCACGGTCTATCAGTCCCCAGTAATCCAGGACCGGGATATGGATTCAAAATGACTGTACGAGACATTTCCAAATGAAACATGCTTCATTTCCTGGGCCTCAGGTTCCAAATCATTTCTTATTGTTTCTTTTTCCTTTGATCAGAAACTAAGAGAAAGCCCTAATGTGCATAGAGAAGACAGCAGTGGTAATTAATGTGTGCTCTACGAGCAGTGCCTTCCTTTTACATGTCACGGAGGGAGCATAAATCAGATGGCACTGCTGTTTTTACAATGAAATGGAATGTGGAATGCAGTCTCCTTCTTAGGAATTCTGACATTTTCTTCTAAATTTAAGGAAGAAGTAGGGATTTTGCAGGAAGACTGGAGAAGCTGGTAATAACTCTTTAAATTGCCAAATATTATAAGGAGGTATAGGTGAAAGTAGTAAGTCTAGCTAAGATTTGTTTGTTTGTTTGTTGTGGCTGTTTTTAGAGCTTGGGTATCAGAAAACAAAAACTTGGAAGCTCTGTCTACATAAAGCCACAAGATTGACCATACTGACCAAATTAACCAATGATTCCGTTGTTCTTCACTGAGTCCACCAGTTGTTTTGATGATTTGTAGACATGGCACAACTAGCCCAATGAATCAGGCCAGACCACAAAGTTTGCAGAATCTAAGCTTGCAAGAATTCAGACTTGGACTCAGTGCCAGGTTGCTTTCACTTCAGTTTTATTACCAAAGCAGCAAACAACAGTGCACAAGTTATAGAGGACATGAAGGATACAAACGCTAGATGTTGTTGGCTGATGCCTCACATATTCACCCCCAAGTCACATCCAAATCAGCCCACGTGGGTGATCTATCTCCCTGGAGAATGGAGCCACACTCAGATCTCAGATCTCATGGGGAGATCTACATGTCAGCCAGAAATCCTGGACTTCAAGTAGAAAGCAGTAGCTGGGAATCTGCGGTTGTTTCTCTTAAAGAGGGTATAAATGCATTCCATATAAAGAATATTTATGCAAAGGACGATGTGAATGGATGGAGGATGGTCCAAGAGGTACAAGGTTTCTGATATCTTTTCTCTACTAAGAGATCCCTGAACCTATAGATGGATGCAGTTTTTGTTTTTTTATTTGTTAGTTTGTTTGCAGCTCAAATTGGTCATATGAATAGTTCTAGCCAATGAGAGACAGAAATCTCTAGTGAAGGCAACCTTTCCCAAGTAAGAAGACAAGGTCTCTTTGGTAAAACTGGACAGACTTCAACTTCTTGCACACACTTGGAACACAGACGGGAGGTGTGGAAGTGCTGCTGCCATTCTGTGACTATAAAGCAAGAGGCATGGAAATAATAGCCTGAGTGTTAAAGATGGTGGAGTGGGTCAAAATGGCACTGCTGAGCCACCACACATGTTTTACACTGGCCACTCATCCCTGAATATTTTTGTGAGACAAGCGACAGGGTTTGGTTCTGTGTCCCCACCCAAATCTCATCTCGAATTGTAACCTCTGTGACATGGGAGGGGCTTGAATCATGGGGTGGGAGGTGATTGAATCATGGGGACGGACTTCCCCCTTGATATTCTTGTGATAGTGAATTCTCATGAGATCTGGCTGTTTGAAAGTGTGTGGTACTTCCCCCCTTCGCTTGCTCTCTCTTGCTCTGCCATGGCAAGATGTACGTGCTTCCCCTTTGCCTTCTGCTGTGAATGTAAGTTTCCTGAGGCCTCCTAGCCATGCTTCCTGTACAGCTCGCAGAACTGTACAGTCAATTAAACCTCTTTTCTTCATAAATTACCCAGTCTTGGGCAGTTCTTTATAACAGTGTGAGAACGAACTAACACAACAAGTAAATCCTAATGTTGAATCCACTGTTGTAGAGTTTTCTGTTATTTATAACTGAATATATTCCTAACAGATTGTCTGAGTTCAGGCTGCTATAACAAAATACCAGATTGGGTGGCTTAAACAACAGAAATATATTTTTCATATTTCTGCAGGCTGGAAGTCCAAGATTAAGGTACGAGCATATTCTGTTCCTGGTGAGGGCTCTCTTCCTGGCTTGAAGACAGCTGCTTCCTCACTGTGTGCTCATATGGCCTTTCCTCAGTGTGGGCTTGTGGACAAGGAGCTCTCCCCCTGTCCTCTTCTTCTTAGGTCACTAATCCCATCATGAAGATCCCACCCTAATGACATCATCTAAACCTAATTCCCTCCAAAAAGCCCCATCTCATAATAACATCACAGTGGGAGTGACATAGGGATTTGGGGGAATACAAACTTTCAGCTGATGATGCAGATACATCTACGAATGAACGTGTAAGTTTTATAAGTTTACCAATATTCTCCTAACTTCCCTGTGTTTCTACTTAACATATGCAAAGCTACCTAATCCGTCCCAATATGCAGAGCAAACACATTGGTAAAGCTATTCTTGGGGCCAAGAATCAAAGGTTAGCATTTGACGCATTTGAAAATTTTGTAAAATTTCTCTTCCTAGTCTAGGCCCACTTAAAGAGATAGAAAACAGTTTGATAAAAAGCTTCATTTCATCATTGGATTTGTAAAATTTAACTTTGTATACTTGTTGGATTCAGATTGTGAATAATCAAAAACTATATTTAGCAATTTTAGAGATGTTATCAGTTTTAAAAGGATACACATGACATAGACATTTGAATGCACTACATTCATTTTAGTCTCCAGACTATTTCTAGCTCCACTTGTTCCTAAAGACATAGACTCATCTGAGGAATCATGAGGAGGAACAGCACAGGTTGTGAATCGTCATAAAATCATCAGTCTGCGGCTGGCCTTTAGGAACCCACCTACAACTGTGAATTAATATACATTTTTAAAAGAATGCATTGGGTTAGTACACTTTAAAAAGAAATTCTGCAACAAAAATACAAGATGTCTTTGTGTTAATTCAGCAGAAAAGTATCTGGATATCATTGAAAGAGAGCCATTAGCTGCACATGAGACACATAAAAGTATACATAAGAGTGATTCATAATTGCAATTATAAATCATAACTATGCCTTACATTATTATGTGTTTTTATTCTGTTGCATGAGTACTTTCATTAAGTAATCAAAGCAAAGAAACCAGTGAAAACATTTTAAAACATTTCACTGGGCGCCTGAATTTTTTTCATTCGTAACAGTTACGAGGAGCACTAACGATGGAATACATTTTAAAATTTCCCCTTCGTATTCACAAATCACTCAGCATTATATAAAAATCCTCTAGGTTTGAAACCTATGGCTTTATGTCCCACAGAAGGTTATTTTTTTTCCCTTAGTTAGTAAGCTAATCCCTTTCTGTTGCGCCAGCTGGGGTCCTGGTGGGGATTAGAACACAGTGTAAGGTAATGATTGGTTGGTGAAGGGGGAATAGGTCTAGCTTCAGTGTCAGAAATTATGTCCAGGCAGGGAGATGGCTGTTTTGAGATGAACAACACTTAGACATCTTTTCTCTCTTTTTTTTTTTTTTTTTTTAAAAAAAGAGAGAGAAAACAATTTTTATCATAACATGTTTGGGAAGTGGTTAAATCGAAATATGCCACATACAGGTGTCCCAAGTCCCACCCCCTTACAGCCAATAAACAATGCAAAGTTTTGGACAATACCAGTGAGCCACTGGGGTTTATAGTCAGAGTTAAGCGACTTGAGAATTCATGTCCTCTCCTATGTAGATTCCTACACCTGTCTTTTGCCCCAGCACCAACTCTGAAGCATTACGGAGATTGTGTAGATTTCCTGTTGATGTCTGAAGGCTATCCTTGGAATCTAGATCAAATCAGGTCCTCTAAGATTACTCTAGATATATGTAGAGCTCAGTGGCAAAAGGAATAAAACTTCGGGAACCCTTAGGACAGGTAAATAAGCCAGCTCTGAGTAGACATCATGAGATGATTAAAAATGCCTGGCCTCATCCTTTTCCCAAGTTCCCTCTCTCCTGTAACCTCTCTCACTCTCACACATATCCCCGAAGGGCCAGAAATAATGTAGGCTCTAAAAAGACCTCTCTAATAGGATTTCAGGATTAAACAGTGGCTTATTTTGCTTATCTAGACTATAGTGTCTCCCTTGTACGTGGTTTAAGGTTGTTCACATAGAAATTAATAATCTGAGCTGAAAAAAGGGGAAGGAAGGGGTGGAGGAGAGAGGAAAGAAGAGGGGAGAGAAAAACAAGAAAGGAAAGAAAAATGGAAAGAAGGGCGAAGGGAATGGGAGGAAAGGAAAGGAGGGAGGCACAGCCAACTATTCAACTCCAAGTGACTTGCTGCATTTCATGGTGGAAAGTTTCAATTTTGCTGACTTATTTCTTGTTGAGAAGACATGTTTGTTAATCCCACAGTTTACATATGCCATGAGTCTTTGAATCTCTACTTTTATTTAAGAAAACTTTGGCATGTGTCACCCTGGATTTCTGTCTTAGAATCACAGATCTCATTCTAAGGCTTAGCTTTGAGGTAGAGGAGCTGTTGCAGCCCTATTCATCACTTGTAAATTTGAAAGCTGTGGGCTCTTCCTGACTTTTGTTCTGAGAAGTTTATCACTTCAAACCCTCGAAATTGTGACCTCCTTCATTGACATTTTGCCTGATTGTTCTCTAGCTTTATCAGATAGTAAAATGCCAAATCATGTGTTCTACCTTTCTAGAAAATATCAGTAAATGGCATGACTGGTGGCCAATAGACATGAAAAAATGCTCAACATCACTAATCATCAGACAAATGCAAATCAAAACCACAATGAGATACCATGTCATACCAGTCATGATGGCTATTATGAAAAAGTCAAAAATAACAGGTGTTAATAAGGTTGTGGAGAAAAGGGAATGCTTATACTCTGCTGGGGGGTTGCAAATTAGATCAGCCTCTGGGAAAAACAGTCTGAAGATTTCTCAAAGAACTAAAAATAGAATTACTCTTTGACTCAGCAATCCCATTACTGCATATACGCCCAAGGAAAATAAATCATTCTACCAAAAAGATACCTGCTCTCACATTTTATTGCAGCACTATCACAGTAGCAAAGATGTAGAATCAGCCCAGGTGCCCATCCGTAGTGGATTGGATAAAGAAAATGTGGTACATATACACGACAGAATACTATGCAGCTGTAAAAATAGGATGAAATCCTGTCCCGTTTTTTGCAGCAACATGGATGTAGCAGGAGGCCATTATCCTAAGCAAATTAATGCAGAAACAGAAAACCAAATACCACATGTTCTTAATTGTAAGTGGGAGCTAAACACTGGGCACACACGGACATAAAGATGGGAACAGTAGACACTGTGGACCCCACAACAGGAGAAGCAGGGAGGGAGGCACGGGGTGGAAAAATATAGCGCCTATTGGGTACTGTGTTCACTATTTGGATGATGAGTTCAACTGAAGCTCAAACCTCAGCATCATGCAATGCATCCATATAACAAAACTGCACATGTACCCCCTGAATCTAAAAAAAAAGAAAATGGCATGATCTACAAAATACAACCTGATCTGATAAGATCAGCCTCTATAACTGTTTATTACATGGTCATATTGAAACTTCATTACAAATAAGAAATATATTTTAAAGTATTCTGTGTTTCTAAAAGAACTTCAGTTATGCAACAGAGTAAACACAAATATGTGAAATGCATTTTTCTATGTATATGTTTATTTCGATTAAGAGATTTTAAAGAAATATATGAAATAGAGTAAGTTGTGTCTATCTGAGTTCATTTCTGTTAAAAATATTATCCTTGTCTATTCAAATCTTTACTAATTAAATCAAGTTCTGTGGGTTCACATACTCCTGGTGTATAGTTTAAAAGTATTTTCTTCACTTGCAATGAGGATGACCATTATGGGGAAGTATCGGGGTTACAATTTGTATTCTGTGCTTGGAAAACACATTGTACTGAAAACTCTAGAGAGTCAAATCCGTAATTTATTCTCATAACAGGTAGCACCTGCTAAACGGAAGCACCACAGTCCCATTCACGGCTCCTTCCTGGATTTTGCCACAGATAATGACCTAGGAAACTAAAGAATCTTGATTTGTAGCATGTAAACATATGATTTAATCATAATAAAGAAAGGAACTTTCACCTACATGTAAAAGTCAGAAATGGTTATAGGGTTTTCCAAAGACATTTTCCATGAAGCTATATATTCATGAATCCCAAAGCATTGATTCAACTATGAATCCTGTGCCTTATTTCCTCTTCACTCTTACCTAAATGGCATGTGTGTGTTTGTACCTGAGTAAGTCTGTTGATATTTATTTATATGCAGGTGAAAGAGAATTGCTGAAAAAATGCATTTGAAATGTGTATTTAAGCAATCATTAACCAGGAGTTACTCAATCATACCAAGTTAATCTGTCCATGGACTAGGCAATATTTCTCAAAGCATATTCCACCCCTCCCCAGATCTACTAACTGAGAATATCTGTCATTGAAGTCTGGGCAACTGTATTTAAAAACAAGTTCCCTGAGTGATTCTTATCCATGCTACAGTTTAAAGAATGAATAGGTTAGCTCATTCATTCATTTATTTGTTCATTCAACAAATATTCACTGAGCTCCTGTTAAGAACTGAAGGAAACAAAAATTAACAAGACAATTACAGTTCCTGTTTTCATGAAACTTCCAATCCAGCATTTGCTGAACTGGCTTGCACAGAAATGCGCGCCCTGCAAGACCTTAACAGTTGTTACAACATGTTGAGCAGAATTTTCTGCTCACTAGATCCAAACCAGGAACAATCTGCATTCTGAAGAGTACAGAGAATTGTTGCAACTGGAGACCAGATGCTCACTATCTCTCAGGCTTAGTAAGTGGCAGCTAAACTACCTCCAATAACTGCCATCATCACACAAGCCTAACCCCATCTTTTATGCATAAAGAATAAGGACAGAGATGGGGGAAGACAAAAAAAAAAACAACATAAGTTGAAGAGTTTGGGGCCTGAAGTGGATAGGACCATGGCTCTACCTTCTTCCTGTGAAGAGAGAAGTTGCTTCCTCACTCCAAAATATCAAGTAAAGAAAGTGCTAGTAGAGATTCCCTTTGAAATTGGCAGCACCTTTAAGAAAGGGCAGTGGATATCTAATTCCCTAGTTAAATGCTTACTCATGCAGTGGACTTGCTAGTCTACCATCTGTGGCTATCTAGGTTGAGTTGAAGAGAATCAGAATGATAAGGCAAGGTGGCAAGACTTGGCAGTGGAACAACATAGGCTCCCATGAAAGACTGCTGGATTTGAGCCATGATACCGGTACTACACCTAAGAGGGCAGCCAGCTAGTGAGGGGTCCTCAAAAGCAAGAGGACCATGCCTGTGGGAACTGAGAGACATTGGAAGAGGCCAATCCAGGAGATCATCAGGACATTACGTAGTGAAGATTCACCTCCCATGGAATGTAAGCAAGGGTCCTCTGAGAGAGTTGGCATTTCAATGTCGGTCATGTCAAATCACACATAGAGCTCCACAGCTAACTAGTTTTCCAAAAACAGTCATGATGTAGAATAGTATATTAACATGCATGCCCATCTAGTTTTTAAAAAGGACATCTACTCTTTCTAACCATTAATGCTTTCCTATCCCAACACAAATAAAAGAGAACCCAGAAGAAGGAGGAGAGAAAAAGTGAAGGATCAGACCAAGACCAAGTTCCCTCCCAATTGTGGATGCCTGTGCTGGGGAAGAGAAGGACCTACAGTACTACATAGGAATGGAGACTGATGCTGTTAACGGACTATTTCACTACAATGACCAGAAAGCTATGAGATCCAGTCATATCATTATGACACCAAGTGTGCAGTTGAAGGCAATAATGGAAAAAAAAATAAGTATTTCCTGTTTATACCACATCAAGTCCAGACCATTAAATAAACCACATATATAGGTGTTCTGGGTGGTGCAGTGGAGTGTTCTCTCATAAAATAAGATTAGGAGGCCGGGCGTTGTGGCTCACGCCTGTAATCCCAGCACTTTGGGAGACTGAGGCGGGCGGATCACGAGGTCAGGAGATCGAGAGCATCCTGGCTAACACGGTGAAACCCTGTCACTACTAAAAGTACAAAAAATTAGCCGGGCGTGGTGGCGGGCGCCTGTAGTCCCAGCTACTCGGGAGGCTGAGGCAGGAGAATGGCGTGAACCTGGGAGGCGGAGTTTGCAGTGAGCCGAGATCGTGCCACTGTACTCCAGCCTGGGCGACAGAGTGAGACTCCTCTGTCTCTAAATAAATAAATAAATAAACAAACAAATAATAAGATTAAGAAACAATGTAACCTATAGTCCCTGCCACCACTACCACCATCATGTTGAAAATGGCAATGACGATCAGTATACTAAACACTCTGGGAAGTTCTGCAGGAAAGACTAACTGTATTCAACCCAGGATTCTTCTATCTTCTTTATCCACTCTGTGTGTGTGTATGTGTGTGTGTCCTATTATATCTTTTGGAATGCTAATGTTCTGTGAAGGACAGTTTGGTAAATAAATGCAGGGATAAACACAAACAATAGTTTGTGTTGTGTAGTATAGGATGCAATATTTTGAGATGATAGATCAAAGAGACTACCTGTTGTATCCTAATCTTAATATCTTGTTATTGTGCTTAATATTTATCATCATGGTTAATAAAAGTAACTTTGAATGTATTATTTATTTTAAAAAATAATCTTTATTGGTGCTACATTCCTTCTGGAGTTCTTCCTAAGCATTTTACATGCATTATATTTAATCTTCCCAAGAATCCTATGCAGTAGATACTATTTATATTCCTAGATTACAGTTGAAAAAAATGGAAGCCAAGGCATAGCTAGTAGAAAGCCTTAAACTTACATCTGTCAGATCCAAGCCTTCTATGGACCACTAGGATATACTGCTCTATATGCATATCTTTCTCTGCACTCTTATGGGAAATTATTCACATTATGATTCTAATATTACTCACAATCACAGTGAATAACCAGTCATAGCTGTGAACCTTATGGCAATTAAAATAATCGTGACTCTTCTAACCAGCGTTTTCAGATTAAACAACAATGTAAGGATCTAGGTAGTGAGGGTAACAATGATTTGAAATCGATATGAACTACAAGAGAAAGGCCAAAAGAAGTTTGAGCAGCTGTATGCTTTGGAAATGTTAAGGTTCCTCTGGGTGGCATATTATATGAGTCTCTAAGTGTACTGAGCGGGTGGGTGGGTACAGGGAGAATATTTATCTTCAGTATACCCTGAGTATGAGAAAATTGGTTGCAGATGGCTCACAGCTGTAAGGAATACCTTTGTTTCATTTGAAACCTGTTATAAATCTGTTCCTTAAACTACCTGCTCCAATGACTTTTAATTTAGAGGATGTTGGGTAAGTCCCTGTATATGACCCTCATATATCATCATAAAAGTGGTGGGGTGGTTTGGGTTGGAAAGCCCTGCGAGAGTCCCTAGATTTATCGAAGGGCTGGGTTACCAAGGGCACTTTGGGGAGTTTGAGTAAAGGCTTTTATTGATTATCAACATTATAAAGAAGAAATCAATTTTACAAAGAGTGTGTTTGAAGAAGAAAATCCCCTTTGGCTAGAATTTTTTATGTTAGAATTATTCTTTTCCTTTCTGAGAGCATTTTGAAAAGTGGCAATATTATTCCATAAGGTAAAGAAGTTTGGGCTGCAATGGAAAAGATACAGGTTTTGTGAGTAAGCAGTGAAACTTGCTTTCCTCCAGAAAGGCAACTAAGGTTGAATCAATGTCCAGTGGTACATTTTTATTGGCTCATAGTCAAATGAGTTATTTGGTTTCCTAGAGTCCAAATTAATGAATCCTATCTTTGGAAACTAAAAACATTTTTTGTTTCATACAGCAAGTTTTCATTAAATTCTGTAAAGTAACTTTAAAAAAAATAACTTTTTTTGAATGTTAGGAGTTACTAAAATTTTCATATTACTAGTGTTTCCTTTTTTGTTCCTGAAATTTCAAGGGTCTTTTATGCTAACTCTTTGAAGGGCTAGAGTTTTGTACGTGGCATATTTTTCTGATTCCTTGAAAGTCATGAAAAGACCTCAGTCCATGGATGTGTACTCTGTACAGCAGCTCCCACTCCCTCCATCACAGCCAACAGATCAGTTTTCTCAAAGAACTTTCTTTGAAGTCAATGGTCATTGTACCTCCCTGAGAGGTGGGTTAAAATATAGATCTGGATCTATAAAAACCCCATGAACCATTTACAATTTTTCCTGTCACACTTAATCCTTTCAAAGGAAAGGCAAAACTCAGCTGTAGTCACCAAGGAATAGATTGAAGGAGCCTACACAAGTAAACCAAGAATACCACGGCTTCCCTAAATCTTCGCATACACCATGTGAAGATTTTATCCAACATTCATATGCATCAAATTGGTAACAACATTTTAAGGAGAGAGGATAGAGTTTGGAATAAAATGTAGAAGTTTGGAGCAACAACAAATACCTTCATTTGCAATACAAAGCTTTGCCAGAAGAAAAAAAAATCTGTATTTATTCCTGACTCCACTGGATGTGTGTTTTATGAAGGATCCTTCAATTTAGTCCCTACACAAATATCCTCTAAAGACAATAAAAAATGCTGGTTTTGCCAAATAATTGTTTTTCCTAATAGTTTAAATTTTATTTCCATTTTATAGCATGATCTTTCAATTTATGATCGTAATTGGCTATTTTGTGATAAAATGGGTTTTCAGGCATAAAACCTTTTATTATTGTGCCATAAGAAATAAGAGTCTTTCTTATTATGGCCTAACTTGTAATTGATATATAGAAACTATTTAGTCATATTTTGGGGAAATGTATTATCATTCATCAATTCAAGGTATTAATGTATGTCTTTATTTTTTCTATTACCATTACTTGTTTTTTTAATTGGTACCATGTTGCAGGAAACACGACCCACCAAAATGTATTAGAACTATACTTTTCAAATTTTAATGTGTCTATAAATTACCTAGGGATCATATTAAAATGCAGATTCTGACTCAGTAGGTTTGAATAGAAGTGAGATTCTGCATTTCTAACACACAAAAGACGATGCTGATGTTGCCAAGTATTAGAATTCCTGGTACTTGAATTGGGAAGAAAAAAAAACAAAGAAAGGTCCTAAATAAATGAGAGGGTACAGCATAAAACCCTAAACACTCTGGCATCTAAGTAGCCATCTAGAAATGTCTTAAAAGAAAATGGATTTTAAAGTATAGTTAGAGCCATAATGATAATACACATAGTTAAGGAGTGCGTAAGAAATTATAACAAAAGAGCACCAGATCGGAAGTCAAGATAGCCTGGTTCTAACTTTAGCTCTGTTACTAATTATGTGAACATAGGCAATTCAACTACATGGTCTGAATTTTGGTTTCCTTATCTCTCTAATGATGTAGACATGTCCCCAGCTAATTATAACACCAGAAACAACATGATCAGTGTGTTCATGAAAGTATAAAGTGCTACAGTCAAGAAAGACAAATTGCCATTCTCATACGCCACTATGGGGGATATTTTCTGGAAAGCAGACTAACAATCCCTATCATTCAACAATAATTCATCTTTAAACATTAATCCTAAAATATAATCAGAAATGCACACAGAGGGCATCATAGCTTCATTTGTCGTAATAAAAATTCAGAAAGAAATCTAAATTTCCAAAAGTATAATGAAACTATTACATTCATTATGGTTCATCCACATGATGAAATGCTATACTGCCATTGAAAAGTTTTAAGTTTTTTTGTGATAAAACTTTATGTAATAGATATGTGGGAAAATTCTGGAAAAAAATAGAACAGATCGAAATGAGATTTTGTCTATCTTCACCAAATTTTTTAGTGTATTTAGAATATCTAATAAGTTTTATCATCATAAATGAGTTTTTTAAAAAATTAATTCTAACTGGAGAATTTGAAAAAGCTTTGTAGATGATTTGTCATTTGCTCTAGTCCTTGCAAAGTTGGGTGAAATAATTTCTAAGGTCTTTCTAGCTGCAGAATGCAATTATTCTATAAATAGGACACTTTTCACTAACAAAGCAAACCAAAGAATTGAAACTACTATCCTGATAATTATTTAAAAATTGAATAGAGTTTTTCTTTGTATTAAGTCTTCAGTGAGTGAACAATGTCCTTTTGAGGCTTATGTAATACTCACTGTTTTCACTCACTGAACATTCTACATATTGATCCTTTGGGATTTAAATTTTACGATCTTGTGTGTTTTCCAGAAGTGTGTCAGTTTTTATCCTTTCTCGATCCTGTAATCATATAAGTGATTAGTAAAACTAATACAAATTTAAATATTGTCAAAAAGCAGAACAAATCTCCACTGTTAAAATTTCTATCTCACCACAAAATGCTAGCAGTGGGGTACAGGATAAAAACTAGCCTTACAGGCTGACAGTGATATGCGTATCAGGCTTTATTTATGTAGTAATCTATGAAGGCATGTTTTGGTGAAATGTTTGACCAATAATGTAGCTGGAACTTCAATTAATGGAATTGTTATAAACCAATAAATATTTTCTCAAAAATCAATTTCTCAAACATTTTCTCAAAATTAAATCAAATTCCTTATATTTAGAACAAAATCCTAAGACTTCTTCTGACTTAAAATATATATGAATCTATGTTAATTCTCTTTCTTTGACCTGAAACTGTCAGTGAACAGTATAAGGTCTTCAGTAACCATTAGTTTTGGGATGAATGAAATTACTGTTGTCCACTACCCCCAAAGTTAGGCATGCACTCAACATCTGCTTGGACCACACTGGTAAGGCTTCCAGGACCTCTGGAATGTGGGTGAGTAAATGGAGAAATCCCAAATAAAGTGATGTGGCTAAAAAGTGTTTTAAATGTGCTTGTTTAATGTTTGGCTATTTCTTATCTTTTCTCTTTGATAGAAAAAGGTTAGCTAAGTGGAAAGTTGTTGGGTGTGTAAACCCAGGACCTGTTTTTAAAAAGTTAGAAAATTCATATAACAGCTGACACCTGCTTGATTTCTATGATGTCAAAAAATTAGACGTCAGTTTTCACTTTTCAGCCATTTCGGTCCTTACAAAGAATTCAATTGGAAGACTTTTTTCTACCCTCACCACATCACTGTGGGTAATGAAAGGGTGCACCCCCTGTCTGTCACCTGCCCTCTATGTGGCAATATGACTTAGAACATCATTTTGCAACTTCCTTCCAAATGACCTCACATTTATGATTTTTTTTACAGTGATGACTTCACTGTTTTCATAAAAATGGTACACATTCAATATTTTTAAAAATTAAGCAATAGGCCGGGTGGTGGTTCACATCTGTAATGCCAGCATTTGGGAGGCCAAGGTGGGAGAATCACCTGAGATCAGGAGTTCAAGATCAGCCTGGCCAACATGGTGAAATCCCATCTCTATTAAAAATACAAAAAAAAAAAAATTAGCTGGGCATGGTGGCACATGCCTGTAATCCCACCTACTTGGGAGGCTGAGGCAGGAGAATTACTTGAACCTGGGAGGTGGAGGTTGCTGTGAGCTGAGACCACACCATTGCACTCCAGCCTGGACAACAAAAATGAAACTCCATCTCAAAAAAAAAAGTTAAGCAATAAAGAAAAATACAAAAAAGAAAACCACCATTATCCCAAATCTTACCACCTAAAATAGTTGATTAGATATGTCTATTTTGATATATCTATTTTGTTATATCTATATTTGATATATCTCTATATATTTGATGAGACATATCTAATATTTGATTAGAAATATATTAGAAAATATTTCAATATTAAATATTAAGGTAAATATTATAAAGAAATGTCTAATATTTTCCAGATCTCATTCTCTAGATGTATAAAATAAGTGGAGAGCGAAGGAGAATGAAAGGTCATACTGTAAATTTGAATGAATTTAAACTTAGGGTTGCCTTTAGGATAAATCTTGATTTTATTCTTTTTTTTTTTTATTATACTTTAAGTTCTAGGGTACATGCACATAACGTGCAGGTTTGTTACATATGTATATTTGTGCCATGTTGGTGTGCTGCACCCATCAACTCGTCAGCACCCATCAA
>NW_016811463.1:160454-180314 GCF_001698545.2 Rhinopithecus bieti | reverse complement strand
GGGATATATTCTTCTGGTGTGCCCGTTTGCTTAAAGCACGATATTGGGGTGGGAGTTACCCGATTTTCCAGGTGTTGTGTGTCTCAGTTCCCCTGGCTAGGAAAAGGGATTCCCTTCCCCCTTGCACTTCCCAGGTGAGGCGATGCCTCGCCCTGCTTCAGCTCTCACTGGTCAGGCTGCAGCAGCTGACCAGCACCGATTGTCCGGCACTCCCTAGTGAGATGACCCCAGTACCTCAGTTGAAAATGCAGAAATCACCCGTCTTCTGTGTCGCTCGCGCTGGGAGTTGGAGACTGGTGCTGTTCCTATTCGGCCATCTTGCTCCGCGCCGATTTTATTCTTTTAATCTAAGTCCTATTTCCAAATTGCCCCGAATACTGTTGTAGCCTTACCTCCCATTAGCCTCTCCCAAATCCCTCCATCTTAGACAAAGCGTTTAGCATGTTGTATTAAACAACGTCCAAGATTTTCTTATCTTTACTCTTACTGATTCTTTCCCCAGCTGGCTGGCACAGCCCATCCAAAGCAGACACACTCTCCTCCTCTGGGCTCAAAAAGCGCCTCATGACCCACACTTTCTTTTGGAATTTGCTCTGTCTTCTTTTAGTGTTTGTTGTCTTCTTGTGACATAGTGCTGTTATTAGATTATAATTTTTTTCCAGAACAAGAATTGTTTTCTTCTCTTATGGGGGGCGAGGGACATTTGGGACTGTCCACACAGTGCTGAGGACAGTGTAGATAAGTACTTAATCAATAATTCCCAGATAAGGACTCATTGGTAATTCCCAGATCCCACAGATAAAAAAAAAAAAAAAATCTGCATTTTGCAATAATTGGGTAGTTTTGATTTGCTGCCTACTTGCTTTGCAAAAGACAGATGAGGTGTCTGGAAGTGTCACAGAAATGGTGGGGGTTCATTGGAGGATTTATTAATGTCAACTTGGGGACATATGTTAAAAAAAAACACCTCAGGAGAAAGGCTAGGAGCTTAGTGGGAGGAACAGCAGAAACGTGCCTGACAACAGTGCCGCCAAAGCACATCCCCGAATCGTTTCATACAAACTCAGATTAAATTAGGGTAAATAAATATGTGTGACATTTACAGGGAAGTTAATGCATTAGTACCCCTTGAATTAAGAAAAGATGAAGAACAAAACATTGAAAAGATGAGAAACAGACTGAGGAGAAAACTGCCTGTTGAGAGAAAAAAATAATTAGAAGTTCCTCAGGGGGAAATGCAGGAAAGATGAGAGAACTGAGTGCGAGCTGCAGTCAGGCAAGGCAGTGTAGTTCTTTGTCTAATTGAGTGTCATAAACCCACTAAAAAATCCTGCTTATGTGAGAAAGAGCAAAACCTTGGAATGAGTGAAATCCATAATTGAGACCATACGCTTCCCTCCATGTTTTTCAGGCTTTTCAGGGACTGAATAGTGAATATACCACACAGACAATCTTAGGAGCTCATTTGCATTGGTCAATAATATAAAGCAGTTCTACTTTCTCTATATATGAAGAAATTTCTGTTAAAAGTGGAAAAGAAAAAAATCAGGATGATTTCTGAACCTTGACTTCTAGCTAATGCCTTTTTAAATTTACACACACACACACACGATTAAGCTGATCTCTCAAGAGGTGCAAGTAGATTCTGAAATGAGAAGATGTGTGGATACCTCAGAAGTATTACCCAAGTCCATGCCACTTTGAACCAAGGGCTCTGCCACCTCCCTTTAAGACAAGTCCCATGAAATTGTTTTCCTCTGGTTCTACTTTGGGTAGAGAATGGCGATCCTACTATCACAACTCCTACAATCTCAGGGAAGTAGTTGATCTACTTTGTCCACATATGTGGTCATCTCCCCTCTGCAGCAAATCCGTTTCCTAGCCAGAAACTGAGAAGAAATAGATAAGAACAGGTCACAGGCTTTGGAGTCAGACAGTCTCAATTTGGGGTCTTAACTTTATGATCTACCGGAATTATTTCCCTCTGAACCTCAGGTGCCTGGTGAAAAAAATGGAAACACTAATTCCTGCCTACAAAAATTGCTGTTACACTAAATGGCACAAACATAAGAGTTAAGTTTTGTGCTTCTCTGACAATTCCATTGACACAGAGGAGCAAAGAAAATCAAAGTAGCAATGTCTATACTGTGTGACGTTCTCCCATACCCATTAATGAATAGAAAGCAAGTGATTCAATCAAATCTTTCCACAATCTTGACCTAGAACTAAGAAACACCAGGCAAGCTAGGTTGGCAACTTGATGAGATAGAAATGTGGTATTTAGTCATGTGATTGCCAAAGCCAGAAATGCTGCCTGAAGAAGAAGAGAAAGAAGGAAAGACTGAAGAAGAAAGTATCAGTCCATTTTTGCACTGCTATAAAGAACTGCGCAAGACGGGATAATTTACAAAGGAAAGAGGTTTAATTGACTCATGGTGCCGCATAGCTGGGGAGGCTTACAATCATGGTGGAAGGGGAAGCAGGCATATCTTACATGGCAGCAGGTGGGAGCGAGAGGGAGCAAGAGGGAGCAAGAGAGAGAGTACGCTAGAGAGAGAGCGAGAGAGAACGAGAGAGTGCGAGTATGTGAAGGAGGAACTGTTAAACACTTAAAAAACCATCAGATCTCATGAGAACTCACTCACTATCACGAGAACAGCATGGGAGAAACTGCCCCCATGATCCAATCGCCTCCCTCCCTCGACACATGCGGACTGCAGGACCCCCCACCCCCACCCCGCCCCCCGCTTGACACGTGAGCATTACAATTCAAGATGAGATTTGGCTGGAGACACAGTCAACCAATATCAAAGAAAGAAGGAGAGAACTCCTTACCTGGGTTGCTGATAGCTGGCCAGTACCTAGGTCCTGTTCATTATATTTACCTAACTTCTTGGGTTTGTATCCATGAGTTAATTCAATGGACTTACACTGAATTTCTTTGATGCATGAAATGGTTGGAAATGGATTTTTGTCACTTGGCAATCATAAGAGATTTAACTAAAATCCTATCTTAATGCCTGTAGGCCAGCAACTAACACAGTAATATACTCTTTTGGTAGCCACTTTATATGCTTCAAGTATGAAGTCCTTGGACACCTCGAAGGAGATTCTTAGGAAGTCCTAAAAAAGAACTAAAACCTCCATTTTACTACATCTAATAATCAATTTTAAAATGGGTATTTTTAAATGCCTAATTTTTACTGGTATAAGCTGGGTCTCCCAAAGCAATTGATGGAGATTTTTTTTCAAGTAGTAAATAAATACAATAAAATCAGGCCAGGCATGGTGGCTCATGCATGTAATCCCAGAACTTTGGGAGGCCAATGTAGGCGGATCGCTTGAGCCTAGAAGCTCAAGACCAGTCTGGGCAACATGGTGAAACCCCATTTCTACAAAAAGAAAAAAAACACACAAAAATTAACGGGGCATGGTGGTACAAGTCTGTACTTACAGTTACTCAGGAGGCTAACATGGGTGGGTTGAATGAGCCTGGGAGATTGAGGCTGCAGTGAACCATGATGGCACCACTACACTCCAGCCTGGATGACAGAGCAAGACGCTGTCTCTAAATAAATAAATAAATCCTTTTCTTTTTTTAATTTTTCGTGGGTACATAGTAGATATACATATTTATGGAGTACATGAGATGTTTCGATACAAGCACGCAATGCACAGTAATCACATGAGGGTACATGGAGTACCCATCACCTCAAGCACTTATCCTTTGTGTTACAAACAATCCAATTATACTCTTTCCATAATGTTTAAATTTACAATTAAATTATTATTGACTATAGTCACCCTGTTGTGCTATCAAATATTAGTTTTTATTTATTCTTTCTAATTATTTTTTGTACTCATTAACCATCTCCACTTCCTCCCAACCTCCCAATTAACCTTCCTAGCCTCTGGTAACCATCCTTTTACTCTCTATCTCCACGCGTTCAATTGTTTAAATTTTTTGCACCCACAAATAAGTGAAAACACGCAAAGTTTGTCTTTCTGTGCCTGGCTTATTTCACTGAACATAATGATCTCCAGTTCCATACATGTTATTGCACATGACAAGATCTCATTGTTTTTATAGTTGAATGGTATTCCATTGTGTGTATATACCACATTGTGTTTATCTGTTTGTCTGTTGGTGAACACTTGAGTTGGTTCCAAATCTTGGATATTGTGAATAGTGCTGCAATAAATATGGGAGTGCAGATACCACTTTGATACACTGATTTCCTTTATTTGGGGTATCTACCTGGAAGTGGGATTGCTGAATAGTATGATAGCTCTATTTTTCACTTTTTGAGGAACCTCCAAACTGATCTCCATAGTGGTTGTACTAATTTACATTCCCACCAACAGTGTGCAAGGGTTCCCTTTTCTCCATATCCTCACCAGCATTTTTTATTGACTGTCTTTTAGATAAAAGCCATTCTAACTGGAGTAGTTTTGAATTTGCATTTCTCTGATGATCAGTAATGTTGAGCTCCTTTTCATATACCTGTTGGCCATTTGTATGTCTTCTTTTGGAAATATCTATTCATATCTTTTGCCCGTTTTAAAATCAGATTATTAAATATTTGTCTATATAGTTGTTTGAGCTCTTTATATATTCTGGTTATTAATCCCTTGTGAGATGGGTAGTTTGCAAATATTTTCTCCCATTTGGTGGGTCATCTCTTGCTTTTGTTGATTGTCTCCTTTGCTGTGCAGAAGCTTTTTAACTTGATGTGATACCACTTGTCTATTTTTGCTTTGGTCACCTGTGTTTGTGAAGTAATATTCAAGAAATCTTTGTCCAGTCCAATGTCCTGTAGTTTCCTCAGTGTTCCCTTAATATAGTTTCATAGTCTGAGGTCTTCAATTTAAGCCTTTAATCCATTTTGATTTGATTTTTGTACATGGCAAAAGATAGGGGTCTAGTTTCGTTCTTCTGCATATGGAAGTCTAGTTTTCCCAGCACCATTTGTTGAAGAGACTATGTTTTCTCCAATATATGTTCTTGGCACCTTTGTCAAAAATGAGTTCACTCTAGATGTATGGATTTATCTCTGGGATCTCCATTCTGTTCCACTGATCTATGTATCTGTCTTTATGCTGGTACCATGCTGTTTTGGTTACTATAACTCTGTATTGTAATTTAAAGTCAGGTAATGTGGGCCGGGCATGGTGGCTCATGCCTGTAATCCCAGCATTTTGGGAGGCTGAAGTGGGTGGATCACGAGAGCAGGAGTTCAAGACCAGCCTGGCCAACATGGTGAAACCCCATCTCTACTAAAATTACAAAAATTAGCCAGGCACGGTAGCGGGTGCCTGTAATCCCAGCTACTTGGGAGGCTGAGGCAGGAGAATTGCTTGAACCAGGGAGGCAGAGGTTGCAGTGAGCTGAGACCATGTCATTGCACTCCAGCCTGGGTGAAAAAGAGAGACTCTGTCTCAAAAAAAAACAAAGAAAATAAAGAAAAGAAAAGTCAAGTGGTGTGATTTCTCGATTTCTCCTGTTTGTTCTTTATGCTCAGGATAGCTCTGACTATTCTAGGTCTTTTGTGGTTCCATATAAATTTTAGGGTGTTTTTTTTTTTTTTTTTTCTATTTCTGTGAAGAATGTCATTGGTATTTTAACAGGGATTCCATTGAATCTGTACATTGCTTTGGGTAGTATGAACGTTTTCACAATATTGATTTTCCATTCTGTAAACACAAAATATCTTTCCATATTTTTGGGGTCCTTTTCATTTCTTTCACCAATGTTTCACAGTTTTCATTGCAGAAATCTTTCACTTCTTTGGTTAAGTTAATTCCTAGGTATTTAATTTTATTTGTAGTTCTTGTAAATGGAATTACTTTCTTGATTTCTTTTTCAAATGGTTTGCTGTTACCACACAAGAATGCTACTGATTTTAGCATGTTGATTTTGTATCCTACAACTTTACTGAATTTATCAGTTCTAATAGTTTTATTGGTAGAGTCTTTAGGTTTTTCCAAATATCAAATCATGTCATCTGCAAACAAGGATAATTTGACTTCTTCCTTCCAGTTTGGATGCCCTTTGTTTCTTTCTCCTGTATGATTTCTCTAGCTAGGATTTCCAGTATTGTGTTAAAAAAAACACAGTACTGATGAAAGCAAGCATCCTTGTTATGTTCCAGATTTTAGAGGAAAGCTTTCAGATTTCCCCCATTCAGTATGATACTAGCTATGGGTCTATCATATATGGTTTTTATTATGTTGAGGTATATTCCTTCTATATACAATTTTTTTTGAGAATTTTTATCATGAAAGAATGTTGAATTTTATCAAATGTCTTTTCAGCATCAACTAAAATGATCATATGGTTTATGTCATTCATTCTGTTGACATGATGTATCACATTAATTGATTAGCATATGTTGAACCATCCTTGTACCTCTGGGATTAATCCCACTTCGTTGTGATGAATGATCTTTTTAATGTGTTACCAAATTTGGTTTGCTAGTACTTTGTTGAGTATTTTTGCATCAATATTCTTCAGGGATATTGGCCTGTAGTTTTCTTTTCTGAAGTTTTTGTTTGTTTGTTTGTTTGTTTGTTTCAGGGTAATACTACCCTCATAGGATGAGTTTTGAAGTATTACCCCCTCCTCTATTTTTTTAATAGTTTCAGTATAACTGGTATTAATTCTTCTTTAAATGTGTGGCAGAATTCAGCAGTGACGCCGTCAGATCCTTGGCTTTCCTTAGCTGCTAGACTTTTTAATACAGCTTCCATTTCATTACCTGTTATTGGTCTGTTCAGGTTTTGGATTTCATCATGGTTCAACATTGGTAGGTTATATGTGTCTAGGAATTCAGCTATTTCTTCTAGATTTTCCAATTTATTGGCATATAGTTACTTATAGTAGCCACTAATGATCCTTTGAATTTCTGCGGTATCAGTTGTAATGTCTCCTTTTTCATCTCTAATTTTATTTGTTTGGGTTTTCTCTCTTTTTCTCTTTGTTAGTCTGCCTAAAGGTTTGTCAATTTTGTTTACCTTTTAAGAAACCTTTTCATTTTGTTGATTTTTGTACTGTTTTCTTCATTTCAAATTCATTTATTTCTACTCTAATCTTTATTATTTCTTTTAATCTACTAATTTTTGTTTCAGTTTGCACTTGCTTTTCCAGTTCTTTAAGACATATTGATAAGCTATTTATTCAAAGTTTTTCTTCTTTTTTGATGTAGGTGCTTATAGCTATAAACTTCTTAGTATTGCCTTCATTGTATCCCATAGGTTTTGGTATGTTGTGTTTCTGTTATCATTTGTTTCAAGAAAGTTTTCAATTTCCTTTATAATTTCTTCATTGACCTACTGGTCATTCAGGTACACATTGTTTAATTTCCATGTGTTTGTATAGTTTCCAAAATTTCTCTGTTATTGACTTCTAGTTTTGTTCCACTGTGGTCAGAGAAGATGTTTGATATTATTTTAATTTTTTTGAATGTTTTAAAATTGTTTTGTGACCTAAAATATGGTGTATCCTTGAGAATACTTCACATGCTGAGAAAAAGAATGTGCTTTCTGCAGCCATTGGATGAAATGTTCTGTAACATTTATGAGGTCAATAGTACAGATTAAGTCTGATTTTTTTTGTTGTTGATTTTCTATCTGAAAGATATTTCCAGTGCTAAAAGTGGGGTCTTGAAGTCTTCAGCTATTATTGTATTGGGACTTATCTCTCTGTTTAGCTCTAAATATATTTCCCTTATATATCCTGGTGTGCCAGTATTGGGAGCATATATATTTACAATTGTTCTGTCATCTTTCCAAATTGACCCCTTTATCATGATACAATAAACTCTTTGTCTCTTCTCATAGTTGAAATCTCTTTTGTCTAATGTGAGTATAGTGACTCCCATTCTTTTTTGGTTTCCATTGACACAGAGTATCTTTTTCCATCCCTTTATTTTCATTCTATGCATGTCTTTGTAGGTGAAGTGTGTTTCTTATAGGCAACAGATCACTGGGTCTTGTTTATTTATCCATTTAATCATTTAATCACTTTATTGTAATTTTATTGGAGAATTTAGTCAATTTACATTCAATGTTATTATTGATAAGTACAGACTTACTCCTGCCATTTTGTTTTTGTATTCTGGTTATTCTGTGGTATTCTTTTCCTCCCCTTCTTTCTTTTAGTGAAGGTCATTTTCTCTGGTAGTATGATTTAATTTCTTGCTTTTTACTTTTTGTGTATTTGTTGTATGTTTTCTGATTTGAGGTTACTATGAGGCTTGCAAATATTATCTTATAGCTCATTATTTGAAACCGAAGAAAACACTGAATAAACAAGCAAAGAGAAAACAAATAAAACTGTACATGTTAACCTCATCCCCTACTTTTGTACTTTTTGTTGTTTCTATTTATTTCTTAATGTATTGACTATGTCTTGAAAAGTTGTACTTATTATTTCTGATTGGTTCATTGTTTAGTTGTTTAGTCTATTTAAGATAAGGGTAGTTTATACAGCACAGTTACAGTGTTATAATATTCTATGTTTTTGTGGGTACATACTATTACCAGTGAGTTTTGCACTTCCAGATGTTTGTTGTTCATTAACATCCTTTTCTTTTCGAATGAAGTGCTCACTTTAGAATGTATTGCAAGATAGGCCTGGCATTGATGAAATCCCTCAACTTTTGTTTGTTTGGAAAGTCTTTATTTCTCCTTCAGGTTTGAAGGATATTTTCCACTAGATTTCTCACTAGATGTACTGTTCTAGGGTAAGATTTTTTTCTTCAGCACTTTAAATATGTCATGCCACTCTCTTCTGGCCTGTAGGGTTTCCAGTGAAAAGTCTCCTGCCTTTTGTGTTGGAGCGCCATTGTATGTTATTTATTTATTTTCTCTTGTTACTTTTAGGTTCCTTTCTTTACCTTTGACCTCTGGGAGTCTGATTATTAAATGACTTGAAATAGTCTTCTTTGGGTTAAATCTGGTTGGTGTTCTATAACCTTCTTGTCCTTCAATATTGATATCTTTCTCTAGGTTTGGGAAGTTCTCTGTTATTATCAATTGAATAAACTTTCTACCCCTATATCTTTCTCTACCTCCTCTTTAAGGCTAGTAACTCTTAGACTCGCCCTTTTGAGGCTGTTTTCCATATCTTGTAGGCATGCTTCATTCTTTTCTATTCTTTTTTTTTATTATTGTCTCCTCTGACCATGTATTTTCAAACAGTTTATCTTCAGTCTCACTAATCCTTTCTTCTGCTTTTCAATCCTACTATTAGGAGACTCTGATGCATTCTTCAGTATGTTCACTCCATTTTTCAAATCCAGAATTTCTGCTTGATTCTTTTTAATTATTTCAATCTCCTTGTTAAATTTACCTGATAGAATTCTGAATTCCTTCTCTATGTTATCTTGAATTTCTTTGAGTTCCCTCAAAGTAGGTGTTTTGAATTCTCTGTCTGAAATCTCATATATCTCTGTTTCTCCTGTATTGATCTCTTGTGCCTTATTTCGTTCATTTGGTGAGGTCATGTTTTCCTGGATGTTTTAAATGCTTGTAGATGTTCCTTGGTGTCTGGACATTGTAAAGTTAGGAATTTATTGCAGTCTTCACAGTCTGGGCTTGTTTGTACCCATCTTTCTTGGGAAGACTTTCCAGGTATTCAAAGAGTTGTGGGTGTTGTGATCTAACCTGTATCTGCATTAGAGGAACACCAAGCCTAGTAATGCTGTGGTTCCTGCAGACTTATATAGGTGACATCTTGGTGGTCTTGGATAAAAGAGAATTCTTTGGTTTACCAGGCAGAGACTCTTGTTCTCTTCCCTTAATTTCTTGCAAACAAGCAGAGTCTCTCTGTGCTGAGTCACCTGGAGCTGGGAGTAGGGGGACACAAGCACTCCTGTGTCCACGACCACTGGGACTGCACTGAGTCAGACCTGAAGCCAGCACAGCACCAGGTCTCACCCAAGGCCCAGTGTAACCACTAATTGGCTACCACCTACGTTCGCTTAAACCCTTGGGTTCTATAATCAGTAGGTGGCTAAGCCAGCCAGGCCGTGTTCTTCCCTTCAGAATGGCAAGATTCCCCAAGCCCTGGGCAGGTCCAAAGATGCCATGCAGCAGCCAGAGACTGGAGTTAAAAACCCTAGGAATCTACCTGGTGCTCTATTCTATTGCAGCGAAACTGGCACTGAAGCCATGAGACAAGGTCCTTCCCACTCTTCCCTCCCTTTTTCATAGGCAGAGGAGTCCCCATCATGGCCATAACCACCACCACAGACCCAGAGTGGGTACTGCCAGGCTACTGCTGATGTTCCCTTATGGCCCAGGGGCTCTTTAGTCAGCTTGTGGTGAGTGCTGCCAGGCCTGGGACTCATCCTTCAGGATAGCGGGCATTCTTTGGGCCCAGGGAAGGTCCAGAAATGCTGTCCAATATCCAAAGCCTGGAATCAGGGACCCTAAGAGCCCATTTGGTGCCCTACCCCATTGTGGCTGAGCTGACACCTGCAGCCAGCACATCTCAGAGTGCCAACCAAGGCCCATTGCATATTACCTTGGGATTGGTGATGTTTTTTCAGGGCCCAGGGGCTCTTCAGTCAGCAGGTGATGAACACCACCAGAACTGGAGCCCTCCTTTCAAGGCAGCAGGTTCTTTTCTGGCCCAGGGTGTTCTAGATATGTTATTTCAGAGCTGGGACCTGGGGTGGGGTCCTCAAAACTCTTCCTAGTGCCCTATCCTGCTGCAGCTGATCTTGTATCCAAGAAGCAAGACAAAGTCCTCTTTCCTCTTCCCTCTCCTCTCCTCAAACAGAAGGAAGGAATTACTTTTGTAACTGTGAGCTGCACTGCCCGTGGTTGAGGGAAAGTGACACAAGTACTTCCTTAGCCACCCCAGTTGCTGTCCACATCCACTGTCTTTGAGCCCAGTACAGCACTAGGACTTGCCTAGGAATTGCAGTCCTTGTAGCCATTTAGGACTGGGTTTATTTAGGACCCCAGAGCATGTTAGCCCACTCTGGAAAGGCTTGCTGGAACTCAAGTTCTGACCACTGGGATGGGCAACTTCCCTCTGGCTAGGGCTGGTCTAAGTGCTCCCTCTGTGGATGGGTGTTGGTTGAGTTTACTGCAGTTTTGTTTTCCACTGTGACAGGGTAGCACTGAGTTCAATGCAGGGTCCTACAGTCACTGTGCCCTCACTTCCTCAAGCACACAGATTCACCATGACATACAGCCACTGCCAGGGGATAGGAAAGGAATGGCCCTGGTGATTAAAGACTGCTTTTCCCACCCTCTTCACTGCCTCTTTCAGTGATACAAAGTTAAAATTGGGTACTGTGATTGCTCACCTGATTTTTTGGTTCTTATGAAAGTGTGTCTTTTTGTGCTGGTAGTTATTCAATTAGTATTCCTGTTGTGAGGGACTAGCGATGATGGCTTCTATTCAGCCATCTTCCTATTCTGTTTCTCTGGAGAACCTAAATAATACAAACATACACTTTTCCCAACTTAATTTTACAAATTCATTTTAAGCTTATATAATGGACAAGGTGAATGTATAAAAAGATGATCAAGACTCTTCCCTCAACAAAGTCATAGTGTCTCTAATAGAAGAGGTAAGACAAGTATACAAACATAATAATCTGAGCTGAGTTCTGAGATAGGAATTTAAGAGGAAAAAACATAAGAAGCAAAGCTGAAGTCAGAATACCCTGTTCCCTCTATCAGAAACTCTCTCTTCCATTCCCCTTCCTATCCTAACAAGCTCATAATTTCAGAGTTGGCTCACATGTCTCCTCCTCCAAAAAATATTTCATGGTTAATTTGCCCTGCCCAAGTCCAGTTGAGGTGCTCAGCCCTGTGCTTCTCCCCATCACAGCATTTATCCATCAAATTACCATGACTATTTGAGTCCCCCATTAGACCAACACTTCTTAACATATTAATATGGATCAAATACTTCTCAAATGCATCATACATTTGTTACTAATAGTCATTGAAATATCAACCTTTTCTCTTTTTTATTGCCTTTTAGAGAATACCCAAGGTATACCTGATATCTTCACTAGTCACTTGCATTAAGCTATATTTACTCAGCTGGGAGAGATAAGGTGCTGATGTGAGAATTCAGGCCATTGCTCTAAACTTCTAATTCCCCATTTGCACTTGTACAATAGTCCTGATGTTTCTAAACTTGTTGTGCCACATAATCTGTTTGGCTTCAGTGATGCTGTGGCGTCTATATCATTACGGGCAAGACACTTACAGTGGGCTAGAAAATAGATGCACTCATCCTAGAATTTGGAGAGTTTCATCCAAAATATTTAAAAACCTATAGGGTATGAGCAGTGACCAGACAGGACACACGCTCTGGTAGTGCTGGAGCATAGTCCTGAACCTCTTCCTCACATCTCCACACCCCTGCCAAGTGATAAGCTTTATTAGAATGTGCAGAGGTCTGGAAGATCTCAGCAGAGAAACCAGGCTAGCCAGGGATATAGGGTGCATTTAAGGGTTCAGAGAAGTTATTGTTTGCCAACTGGTACAGAAGTATTTCAAGACATTTAACAACTGGACAGGCTGTACTGTTGTGTACCCAGCAAATATCAACATTGCCAGCTGGAAAGAGAACTGGAGCAATTAATATTGAAAAAAGGAAACAGATTTCAGGTGTGCTGAGACCCTGGCGAGGATTTCTAGATAGTATTCCATGACAAGATGTAGCCCATAAGATATTTCTAGATGATCCAAAAGAATATGTTTCTATGGTTAAGTAAGATTGAGAAATACTGTAACATGCACATTATACTCCTCTTATGTTCCACATTACTAAATTATAATTATACATCAGTGGATAATTATAATTATACATTAGTGAATAATAAGACTTAGAGTGAAGAAAATTCTCCAACTTTGCTTAGCCCAAGCATATAATAAATGTATTTCCCCTAGGTAATCACTTTTTCATGAAATTATTAATCTTTTATATGGCACTAATGTTCTTTGCAATGATGTTTAGAAAATTTCACCAAAATTATCCTCTCCACATTTAGATACAGTTGAACCTTGAAAATCTCTGGGGTTAGGAACACTGACCATACGCACAATAAAAAAATCTGTGTATATCGCTTGAACCCGGGAGGCAGAGGCGCAGTGAGCTGAGATCGCGCCACTGCACTCCAGCCTGGGTGACAGACAAAGACTCTGTCTCAAAAAAAAAGAAAAACAATACTGTATCTTTTGGCTCTCCAAAAACTTAACTACTAATAGCCTACAAAAAGCCTTACCATAGCATACACAACCAATTTACATATATTTACATGTTATATTTTATAACACCATATTATGCATTGTATTCTTAAAGTAAGCTAGGGAAAATAAAGTGTTATTTAAAAAGTCATAAAGAAGAGAAAATACCCTTACGATACTGTACTGTGTCTATTGATATGGAAAGTTTAAGTCATGTCTGAAAGTTTAATCATGTCTGAAATGGCAGGCAACCGTAGCTGCAGTCCTCAATCTACAGTACGTATCAAGCAATTCAACTTTTTCTTGTAATGCTATGACTTTTCTCTGCTTCTTGGGAGCACTTCCAGCATCACTAGCGGCAGTTCGTATGGGTCTCATGGTGTTATTCAATGTTTATGGTATTGCATTAAACACAGTGAAAAATACGCAAGAAACTTCAGAAATCATTTTTTACTGGGATATGCAATTTACTGAAGAGATGTGCTGCTCACTCAGAGATAATTAGCATCACATGATGTTGTAAGCAGATACTCATAACACTTAAGCTCACTGCAGTAGCAACAGGAGGTGGCTAGGAAATTATTACAGTGGTATAATGTATACTACAGTAACTTTTATGCAGTTATGATTTCATAGTGCATTTTAACTTTTGTTTGCATTTCTCTCAACTGAAAATGGTTCCATGTATGGTTCATGTTTGTGTGTATACATTTTGATAAATTTTAACTTTTTATAATAGATTCATGTGTATTTTATGGTAGTAAATCACAGAAGAAGACTAGTAGCTATATATATATTTCATGCATTCATAACATACCTTTTTCTTAATGTTTTCAATATTTCCATATTACGTGGTTTGCAAGTTTTTTCAAATTCTCACAAATCTCCAAAAATTTTCTCAATATATTTCTTGAAAAAATTCATATATAGATAGACCTGTGCAGTTCAAACCTGTGTCGTTCAAGGGTCAGCTGTACCTCCAGGTTTGTGAGTTTCGACAGACAGCTCACCACTGATGTGTGCAAAGGCCAAATTTGTCCTGCTGTCATCATTTACAGGAGTTTTGTTTAATGCTTCATTCCACAGGCTCAGGGGTCTTGGCCCCTTACTTGCTTGATAGCAAAACCCAGGAAAGTCCTTAAACACTAACCTCTAGTGGTCAGGGGTTGGCACTTTGTATTGTGGCCCAGAAGGTAAACATCTTTGGTTTCGTGAACTGCGTTAGCTCTGTCGCAGTTTCTCAACTCTGCTCTTATAGTGTTGTAGTGTGAAACCAGCTATAGGTACTATGTTACTAAATGAGCACAGCTGTCTTCCAATAAAACTTTATTTAGAAAAATAGGCAAAGGATAGGGTTTGTCCTGTGGCTGTAGTTCACCAAGCCCTCCCTGATCTAAGCTAAAAAAATCAGCAGCCTCTTCCCTTTTTTTATTTTTTTCTTTTTTGAGTCACTCACTCTGTTGCAGTGGCGTGATCTCAGCTCACTGCAACCTCAGCCTGCCGGGTTCAAGTGATTCTCCTGCCTCAGCCTCCCAAGTAGTTGGGATTACAGGTGCCCACCACCACACCCAGCTAATTTTTTTATGTGTGTATTTTTAGTAGAGACAGGGTTTCACCATGTTGGCCAGGCTGGTCTCAAACTCCTGACCTCAGGTGATCTGCCCATCTCAACTTCCCAAAGTGCGAGCATTACAGGCATGAGCCACCATGCCAGGCCCCTCAGTCTCCTTTCTTTTAGCCTCAGAATGATCTTTGCTCTCCTTGTGTCCTGTGAAAGAAACTTGACCTCAGAGGTAAATTAACTGAGACTGATAAAGTAACAGTGATACATTAACCAAACAGGGCTTTGTCATTGTTGAATCTATTTTAACAAATGGAGGTGGGGTCTAGAGGGCAAGAAAATGTCAAATGGCCATATAAAGCATGCACCAGGGAGTACAAGTAGGAAAGACCTTTCACTGAGCTCCCTGAGATATTTAAAATTAGCCTCACTTCAGCTATTTCCACGAATCATTTGGGGACTAAAAGCCTAATGACAATTCTTTGGCTGAGAATCAAGTAGCTGTCACATCAGTGATTCTGTTGTTTGCTACTATTTTTGTTTGATAAGCAGAACCTTATACTTGGGCCTAGATTTGAGGCAAGACCATCAATGATTCATGGTTTGGAGACCGGAAGGCCGCCATCTCCAGGTTGGCCTGCGTTCGGGGTTCTTTGGCAGGAGTATTGTAGATGTTTTCAATTAGGTGAAAAACAAAACCTCTATAGAGTATGGCTTTAACCCAAATAAAACCACCCCTTGAATATAATTTCTTTCTTCCTCCCTTTCTCTTTCTTTCTGTGTATGTGTGTGTGGGTGTGTATGTGTGCACAAAATGGTTGAGACAGCTGCATTACACAGGTGGTATCCTAGGCAGTAAATAATACAACTTTTATAGATGGCTTGAGACACACAGTCTCAAAACAATTAATTTTACCACTACACATTTGACCTAAGAGCACTTTTTATCACAGCAGGAATTCCTTATCAAATTCTCAGGTGCAGGTGCCCCATAAACACTTTGGAGGCATATGGACCTTGTGGCTGAGATGGCTATTAACTACAGAAAACAGTAAGAGGTGGCCAGGGAAGAAAGAAAAATATAAAATACCAACCCTGGCTCAAAAAAGTAAATGCAAATATTCAACTTTGCCCTTTTCTGTGAAGTTTGGGTATTTCTCACCCACTATAGTGCCAGGAAACCTTGGGAGTTTAAAAGTCAGCCAGCATGTGGAAGCTTTTGCTTCACTGTCATAAAGCATGCATATTCATATAGTTACAAATAACTTATTTAAATTTAGGATAAAAATGGCAAAAAATAGCAAATGGAGAACAAGGAAGTCACACTGTTTGTAAATCAAGGCTATGGAATGCTTGCTAAAAACTAATCAATGAGAATATTTCTTAGAAAAATACTCATATGACTGGAAATATATATGTGTACAAATATATTTAAATTTATCCTTAGAGGATATATTTAGAGAAAGATATCCATCTGTCTCTGATACTATCAGTGTTATTTATTTATAAACTATCTTCAGTTATAATTCTAGTCCAATTTTCTGCACTTGATTAGCTAAGCTAAGATTTGCTCAACTAAGATATACAACCTGAAAATTAGAAAATCTTCCAGAATTTTTATTTCAGGTACCAAATCTGGGATTTGTTTGCTTTTGTTTGTTTATTTTTTCTTTAAATAGCTGTAGGGGCATGAGATTTTTGTTTAAAACACAAAAAACAAGGGGGTAGGGGAAACTAATACAATTATTTTTGAGACCCATCGAAAATCTTGACATTGTTCCAAGTTCAACAAACATTTTATAGGCTACAATCCCCAAATGAGAGTTCCATAAACAGATCCATACAGTTAAAGCAAAAGTTCAGAAGAGCATTCATTTACTGGCCATCCATGAGCCTCTCCTGAGACGGAGTTCCTTATGGTCTGGGAAAGAGGAGGAGAGTAAGTAAGAGGGGGAAAAGTATTAAGTGAGAAAAACCTGACAATTACTCTTCTGAATCTGAGCCCATATGTGAGTGTCCTGTAGAATTATAAATTTGTAGATTGAAAAATTCCTTTTTTGCTTAAAAATGGTAAAGAGATTATATTATACTTCTCTACATCTCCTACTTAAGATTTCCATTTCATTACATCTTTTATATCCACCATATCATTATAAACAAAATTATTTCCATTTCTTCCTGAGCAAAGCATCCTGATTTTGATGACTGAGTTCTTGATCTCAGGGGAAAATTAAGTAATTAACATGAGACACATAACATCAACACATAACTAATTAGAAGGGAAAAAATTCCCAAAGGAAGCCTTTAACCTACGTCTCTTTCTAGGAAAAGTTTATTCTTTCTTTAAAGCCTAAAATGCCTATTTCAAGTACTATTTCATTATTTTTCTCAAAACTGTGAAATGTTTAGAACCACACAATGCTCCCAATGATTCCTTTTCAGAGAGATTTTCTCTTTTAAAGAATAACCAATAATAAAATTAAAATAACAAAATATTTTTCTTTGCATGTAATTTTAATTGGGCTTCTTACTTTTATCCACAAATAATGAGGAATATATATGTGTGTGTGTGTGTGTGTGTACACACATATTCAAGAGGACCATAAATATGAGGATCTTCTAATTTATTAAATCAAAGGCCAAAAATGTGTATGTCTTCCATGTGCATAGAGTTAGCTGAACATCCAAGATACACAGATTTCAGCTTGATTCTACAGATGTTAGTTGGAGAAATAAACCAATCTTGATTGAACTATAAAGTCATAAAATCACCCCATAAATTTTTAATTAAAAAAAATTAAAAAGGGTGTGACTACAATTCTGTTCCATTATACTTGAAAAACTGGGAAATAGGAGTAGATTAAGGATCCATCCTGAATCAGGAGGTACATCCTTTTAACATTGCTACCCTCCATAAACCCGAGGAAGCCACAGAGTCTTTTCTTCTCTCATCTGCCCCCTACTATCTTTGTTTGTTCAAAGAATTTACCCAGGTTTTCCTTTGCTTCTGCTCTCAACTTCTCAGCTTCACATTCAGTAACAGGAGGCTGGTAGCTTGAAATCAGTAATGGTGGAGATATTTACACCATGGAAAGTGGCAAGTGCTACACATCAGGGCTTTTTCCTTCCTGGAGTCTAGCCCATTGTTAATCGTATACCAACACACCACTGCCTTGGACATATCTCTCTACTCTTTCTTCTTTTTCCTTCTGTATCAAATACTATCCTCATATAACCACACACTTAAAATGCTGTAATTAACTAATTTACTGAATTATTAGTGGGGAAAGAGGTGTTTAATGTACTACATCTATCAGGCATGTATTGAACAATATCCAATGATAATAACGCAAAGCAAAAAAATTTCTATCAATTAAAGTCTGGGCATTGATGAAAGATAGTGTGTTTGTCCAGGAAGAGCTTCTCAGCACCCTTCATGTCATACCATAAAGGCAGCTAATGACTCTGCTTAAAATCAGTATTGACAATGGATGTTAAAAGCAGGACTGGAAAAAACAACTACCTGACTAGACGGCTCAATATTGATTGGAGTGCATTGATAACTTTGTCATGAGAGAAAGAAGAAGCTAATTTTCAAAAAACTAAGTATCTAGTTATCAAAGGGAGAAAGGTGAGAAAAAGTAAGGATTTGTTGTCATTATTGCCCATTTATAATCAATAGTGGTTTCTTTCTTTTAAAAATACATTTATTGTAACACTAGATGATTATTACCATATTTCATCAAATCTAAGATACCACTGATTACACTGTATGCCACAAAGAAAGGAGGCAAAATTGTTACCAATTAAACTATAACTCAAAGTTTTCTTCTCACTAAGAATTATTTATATTTTTTGAAAATTCTCCTAGATTTATTTAGACAGATTTTCTCATATATTACTCTTGTGCATACCTATGTATGGTAAGTGAGAGTGACGCTGCATTTCTTAAAGGAGAAAATCACTAGCCCCAGCAATTTCCTCCAACCTGCTGTCACTCTGGCTGCAGGTGATGATGCACCTGCTCAGGCTGTCTGAGAGTCTGCCTCGGCTGACCATGTCCCAGTTTCAGAGACACATTTGGCAGAGGTGAGCAGACGCTATGGAACACATCTTAGAATCATGAAATATGATAATTAGTCTCAGATTTAGACTGGAGCTCTGGGGTCCAGGCCTAGAGTGGATGATCCCTGGTAGAGTTTTTGGTCTGTCTTTAGATTCAACTAAAGCTGACTGTACACTAGAATCGCTTGGGGAGTTTTTTAAAAATCACCCCCCACCCCACTTAAAATAGAATTTCTGAATTTAACAAAAACTTTCCAGGTAGTTATAATAGACAGTTGTATTTCAGAAGTACTGAACTACATCTTCCAAACATCCATCCTTTACATTTTCTCCTTCCAAACTTTATAACACAGTATACATAAAAGGTAATGCTCTTGGCATTATCTAAATTATCTAAAGTTAACCTGTCAAGAAGTTGTTAGCACAGAAATAAATTACAGTTGTTTTTTAAACAGTTTTTTCCTTACATTAAAAATTCCATGCTATAGTTCATATAGTTTTGGTTCTTACTGATTGTTTTTCCTTCATTATTGCAGATCTACTTCTGTAATTTTCTGAAACAAATTAATGTCATTATCATTTAAGTGCTGTTCTCTTCAAGTTTATTTTAAACCTTTGAAAAATATGTAAATATCACATATTGATGGAAATTTGTAATTTTTCTATGAAGATAACCTTGGATTTAAAAGTTAATGGAATACAAATATCACACAAATGTTCCATCCTGAGACCAAATTTCATCCTAGTGTACAAACAATCGACACAGTTAATTAGAGAGAGCGGCTTTAGTCAGAATTTCTTTTTCCCTAGCAGGGGCATAGGTCTTATTAGCCCCATAAAGAACACAGTGTCTAACAGACTGGCAAATTGGATAAAGAGTCAAGACCCATCAGTGTGCTGTATTCAGGAGACCCATCTCACATAGGCTCAAAATAAAGGGATGGGAGAAGATCTACCAAGCAACTGGAAAGGAAAAAAAAAAAAAAAAAAAAAAAAAAAAAAAAAAAAAAAAA
>NW_016811463.1:140427-158224 GCF_001698545.2 Rhinopithecus bieti | reverse complement strand
GACAAATGGGATCTAATTAAACTAAAGAGCTTCTGCACAGCAAAAGAAACTACCATCAGAGTGAACAGGCAACCTACAGAATGGGAGAAAATTTTTGCAATCTACCCATCTGACAAAGGGCTAATATCCAGAATCTACAAAGAACTTAAACAAATTTACAAGAAAAAATCAAACAACTCCATCAAAGTGGGCAAAGAATATGAACAGACACTTTTCAAAAGAAGATATTTATGCAGCCAACAGACACATGAAAAAATGCTCATCCTCACTGGTCATCAGAGAAATGCAAATCAAAACCACAATGAGATACCATCTCATGCCAGTTAGAATGACGATCACTAAAAAGTCAGGAAACAACAGATGCTGGAGAGGATGTGGAGAAATAGGAACGCTTTTACACTGTTAGTGGGAGTGTAAACTAGTTCAACCATTGTGGAAGACAGTGTGGCGATTCCTCAAGGATCTAGAATTAGAAATACCATTTGACCCAGTGATCCTATAACTGGGTATATACCCAAAGGGTTATAAATCATGCTACTATAAAGACACATACAGCACACGTATGTTTATTGTGGCACTATTCACAATAGCAAAGACTTGGAACCAACCCAAATGTCCATCCAACCCAAATGACAAACTGGATTAAGAAAATGTGGCACATATACACCATGGAATACTATGCAGCCATAAAAAGGATGAGTTCATGTCCTTTGCAGGGACATGGATGAAGCTGGAAACCATCATTCTCAGCAAACTATCACAAGGACAGAAAACCAAACGCTGCATGTTCTCACTCAGGTGGGAACTGAACAATGAGATCACTTGGACACAGGGCAGGGAACATCACACATGGGGACCTGTCGTGGGGTGGGGGGCAGGGGGAGGGATAGCATTAGGAGAAATATGAGTTAGTGGGTGCAGCAAACCAACATGGCACATGTATACCTATGTAACAAACCTGCACATTGTGCACATGTACCCTAACCTTAAAGTATAATAAAAATAAAATTAAAAAAGAAAAAAGATATGGTATCTAAATTAGCCCCCATAAAGACCGTGAACCACAGTTTTCCCAAAAATTGATTTTCCCCTTCATTCCCCTGCTCCTTTCTAACAAAATCCTAATTGATGTTCAAGTATCCACCCCACTTCTAGTCCCGGAAGGAGACTCTGATTATTCCCAGCCAATTAATGTATGTGGTTCTCCTGGCTACAATTAGTATTCTAGAGATGGAGGTGGGGGCCTAAATAGACTACAGGAAAAAACACTTATATGCCATCTGGTTTTTGTTTGTTTGTTTGTTTGTCTGTTTGTTGTTTTTGAGACAAGGTGTTGTTCTGTCGCCCAGGTTGGAGTGCAGTGGTGCAATCATGGCTCACTGCAGCCTCAATCTCCTGGGCTCAAGCAATCCTCCTACCTCAGCCTCTGAGTAGCCCGGAGACCACAGAAGCATGTCGCCATGCCCGACCAATTTTGTTTTTGTTTGTTTTGTAGAGATGGGGTTTTGCCATGTTGCCCAGGCTGTTCTTGAGCTCCTGGGCTCAAGCGATCCATCTGCCTCGGTCTCCCAAAGTGCTGGAATTTCAAGTGTGAGCCACTGCACCTGGAAAATATGCCATTTTTGAAAGTATGTTTCTCTTCCTTCTCTCCCGCTGGGTGTGACAAGAATGCATGTAGCCCTTTGCCACCATCTGAGATCAGGAGGGGAACTAACATAAAAAAGGGAAATCAACACTAAGCAGACACAACAAAGAGATAGAATGAACATGGGACCTTGACAGCATGGTTGGCTTCAGTTTAAGACAGTTAATAAATTCCTGTTCAAGCTAGTTTGAGTCTGATTTGCTGTCACTTACAGCTGAAAGTATCAGATTACACCTCCTTCTCTGTGCATCATTCAAGTATCTGAGTTCTAGCTTTGTTGGAATGCTGGAGGGCCAGGGTAGAGATAGAATGAAGCTTTTGCTGACACCTGCCTACTTGATATTTAGGAAGCAGAATGTCTTAGTGGGAGGGCAACAAGATTGGGGAAGGAGCAGAGACAGGATCTACAGAAAGAAGGCTTGGTGGGCCCTGCTTCCTCCACTTACTGACTGTGTGATCTTAGGCAAGTCAATTTAGCAGTCAGAGCCCTTGGTTCCTCATTTGGAGGATAAGGCTGTCATGACATGTATACACAAAACCAGGAATTAACAAACATTTTTTGTGAAAGACCAGATAAATATTTTAGCCTTGGCAGACTATACCATCTCTGTAGCAACTACTCATCTTTGCCATTATCATAGACTTCATGCATGTGGCTGTGTTCCCCTAACACCTTATTTACAAAAACAAGCAGCAGGCTGGACTTGGCGCGTGAGCTGTAGTTTGCGTGACCTGGTCTTAAACCACCAGGTAGGTGGAACAATCAGGTATCACATACCTCCTGATGTGATGCAATAGAAACCACACAGCACCACCTATGAAGTATTTGTGCACCCATCCACCCTCCAAGAAGGTTGAACTTAATGTAATTAAAACTGAGGTCCAGTTTATAGGAGATAGAAAAACACACATCACATGATGCAATGAGAAAATACACAAATCCAGAATGTGGGACGTTCAAGGTGGTCTAGGAACTGCTCTAGATTTAAAGTGAGTTTTTTTTTTTTCAAGAGATTCTCACTTTGTCACTCATGCTGGAGTGCACTGGCATGATCATAGCTCACTGTAGCCTTGATTCTGGGCTCAGGTGATTCTCCTATCTCACTATCCATAGTAGCTGGGAATATAGACTCACCACCACACCCAGCTAATTTTTCTTTGTTTTCTTTAATAGGTATGGGGTCTCCCTGTGTTGCCCAGGCTGGTCTTGAGCTCCTGATCTCAAGCAATCCACTGGCTTCAGCCTCCCTTCAGAGCAGCTAGTATTACAGGTGTGAGCTACTGCATCCAGCTGAAGTGATTCAAATACATTCAAACACAATGTGTGGACTTTGAATGCTAAGTCAACTAGTTATTAAAAAAAAAAATTCTTTAGATAATGAGAAAAATTTTAAAATGCTCTTGGTATTAGATTGATACCAAGGTATTATGAACTGTGTTAGGTATAATTCACTGGAATGATGTAAGAAAATATCTAAATTTTTTAGGGCACATCCCTAATTATGTATGAGTGAAATGACATGAGGTTTAATTTTTTTAAAACACTTCGTCAAAAAAAAAAATTAAGACAATGAAGCATGTATGGCATAGTATTATTTTCCACATCTGAGAAAAATCTATCTCTGCAGTTCCTTTCCTTGAGTCAGCTTTTTTCTTAAGAGAGAGCTAAAGTTATTTTGACACACAGTTAAAATACAGTACAGTTAAAATGCAAATAACCACAGTTGATTGGAGAAATTAGAACGAGGTTTTGATTGGATGATTTCTTGGAAACTGGCCTTAAAATGTTACCTGTTTTTATTTTAAGGAGTTGTTTTTACTTTGCATCCATGTAGATATTCATAACTAAACAGAAGATCACCCAAGTAGAAATAAGCCCATCAATGGCTTCATGATGGCCAAGTAGGCTGTAATAAAATAATTTGAGGAGTAATTTATTTCTTAATTCAAGGAATATATGTGTGGACTTGGACAACATTAGACTTTTCCCAATTCTACTCAACCAAAACCAAGTCAGGACTCATGGAAACAGAAAGGGCGTCATTAGAGGATGGATATGTTAGTGGAGGCATTCTCAATAGAAATATATTAGCATGAATGTGCTCTTCTTCCCTTAGCCCTCCTCCTTTTCTTCTGTCTGGTGAGCTTTCTTCGTGTCTTAACTCCCATATGGTAAGCCTGGCAAGATGAAACTTAAGGACATCTTATGATCAGGGTTTCCCCAAACGCAGAAGGCAAGAAGACGACTAACATAGATCCCAGAAGAAAGCAGGCATGAGGAAGATAGTGCAAATTTCTCTCATGCCCCTTTCATAAGAATAGCAGCATCTGGTGGACATAGCAAACATAAGCAAAAGAAATCAGGGAGTCCCCAACTTACAACTACCTTGGCTGATACCTAAAGACAGACAGGAAAAACATGTCCTTATGAGTCTCAAACAAGTCAACGCACTTCTCTGTACCAGATTGCCAGATTTTAGTAAAGAGAGTGCATCAGTCTTGAGTATTCTAAATCTATGCTATGGCCAAGTATTCAGTGACTGGCAGTTCCAAGCCACTCCCCATCCATGAAACAATTGATGCAAACTTGAGGGACCATTGAGATCCAGTTTCTCTTCCCCATAGGTCCCCTTACACAGGGTAGTATTTAGAAGGTTAGATAGCTCTCACGTTCCTCAGTAAGAAGTCTGCTCCTCCTTGAAATATTTGCTATATGTTGTCATCCACATTTGACTTTGTATACAACTATCTCATTGGTAAAACTCTCCCAATCCAAGCAGCCACTCTCTTCACTCCAAAATATACTCACATACCTTTGGTTCCAGCCTCTTACAGGCTGTAGTGCAAAACTGACCATTCTGGAGGAGTTGCCTTATGAATCTTATTAAATTGTGAATTAATAGGTAAATCTTCACTCAGGCTTCATACTAGTTCAGTAGACATTTATAAATGACATATGTTTATAAAATTTCAGGCATTGTAGAAGCTCTCACTACTCAAGTCATTCACAGAAAAAAGTCCCAATCACACAGTGCCATCATGGGAGAGGAACACTGATATTGGGGCAGCAGAGGAGAAAATGACTGATTCTACCTCCAAAGCAGAGGAAGTGAGGCTGGAAGAAAGCTTCACAGACGCTAGCCAGAAAAGAAAAAAGGCATTTCCTATCAAAGAACATTATATTAGGTCAGTGCAAACATATGGCAGAAACAGCAATTATGTTTGCACCAACCTAAGAAGTAAGCGGGGTCATAATAGTACCCAAGACCTGTCTGGGGAATGTTCATCTCAAGTGTCAGAGGAGAAACAGGCAAAGCAAGAACATTAAGCCAAAAATGTGAAAGACTCTTAATTCTCTATTAAGAAATTTGGACTTTATTCTCTAGACAATGAGTAGTCTTCAAAGGTTTTAAAGCAAGAATGAGAGAAGCAGATGCCCATATTTCAAGGACCTGCCCTATATTTATTGTTAATTCCCTTAACAATAAAACTCATTCATGCAGTGTTCTGTGAAAGTATCTTTTATTGTCCCACTTTTCCAATTTTGGATACTTTCATCATTTCCCCTAGGTGGAATAACTCTCCCCACCTTCCCACTTTTCAAACATCCACCCATCCATCAAAACCCATGTCAGGTCTTCTTTATCCAAAGAGTCTGTGCAAACCTTCTCCATCTCACCCCAGAGGGACAGAGGAGACATCCAGGACTACAAGCTCTGAACTAGGAGTCAGCAGTTCTTTCACTCACTGGCTGTGACTTGGAGGTATCCCCTAGCCATCCTGGCCCTCTGGGCCAAAGTTTGTGAATTGATTGGGGTGTAGAAGGAGGCAGGGATGCAGGAAAACTTAGGTAATTCTGTAAGTTCACATCATGTGCTACCAATCTTCCCTTCCTATAAATTCATAGAACATGTTGCCTACTTCAGCCATTTTTCTCTTAACCTTGGGTCCTATTGTTTGCATATTCATCATTTTTAGCACACAGAAGACAATAACTGTCACTGATTGGGTGACTGATCTGTCTCTGTCTCCTAGGAAAACCCCTTTCAAGTGATTTCTTGTATTAATTCTTCTTTTTATTGGCAGCTTATTGTGTCATTTCAAATTGTGGAGCTTTCCTCAGAAGAAATAATTTCACTAAACAGCTTATTTGACTATTTTAAAGTCAAAGGAAGGAATATTTTTAAGAGAACAGAGAATTGCAGGGTTGGGGAACTGAGCCACATGTGGACCTAACCTGGCTATGGTCTTTAGCCTTTGGTAACTAAGCCTCGAGCTGCAGTCCACCTTTTAGTGAACTATAGGGACGTGCATAAAAATGGGAGCACAAGCAGCAACTGATCCTGGCCAGAGTGCCCTGGGGCTACTTTTGCTTTCAGTTCAGAGGTCCATGTATCTGTGTAAAAACAAACATATTAAAATCTAAAGACTTGGCTGGGTGCAGTGGCTCATGCCTGTAATCCCAGCACTTCGGGAGGCTGAGGTAGGCGGATCATGAGGTCAGGAGTTCAAGACCAGCCTGGCCAACGTGGTGAAACACTGTCTCTACTAAAGATACAAAAAATTAGCCAGACGTAGTGGCACACACCTGTAATCCCAGCTACTCAGGAGGCTGAGACAGGAGAATCATTTGAACCCAGGAAGCAGAGGTTGCTGTGAGCCGAGCCAAGTATACTCCAGCCTGGGCAACAGGGCGAGACTCCATCTCAAAGACAAAAAAAAAAACACCCAAAGACTCATGGGTCATTAGTGAGCTTGTTTAACAGACCAAGTGACAGCTCCTCATGACTCTTGATTCGTCCTGAAAATGTCTAGAACTTTGTATTAAATTCCTACCACATCACTATGCTTACTGAATATGTCCACAAAAAAAAAAAAAAAAAATTCAATTACATCCAGTGAATGATCATTATATGTCTCCAATATGCAAAAGACTATTAGGTACAAGATACATTTAAAATATTTTCATTTATGAGCTTTTATTGTACTATGCACTAGGGTTTATACTAAGCATTTTACCTATACTATGTAATTGTTATAATGCTTCTCTAGTAACTTATTATCTTCATTGGTCAGGGAAAAAACCAACGCAAGGGAAAGGGACTTTTTCAGGGCCATATAGATATTAAAGAGCAGGATTCTTACATAGATCTGACTCTAAGTACGTACTCCTAACTTCTTTGTCATCCTCTCTCCACTCCTCAGGATGCTCGTGTCTAGTAAACTGTTAAGGAATCTGAAATTTAGATTCAGGGTCCTGAAGGCTGAGTTTAGATGTAGGCAACTACAACAGTGGAGGAACAACCAAAGAAAAGAAAGAAGAACACAAAAGCAGGGACATGGATGGGTTCATAGAGCATGGTTTCTACGCTAATGAAGCCCGAAGTGGTGAGCTCACCAGATTCTAGTTCCTTCTTATGAGCCTCGTCAGAACCAGGGATGGGTCCCGCTGCTCAGCCACAGTGGTTTGCATTTGGCACCAGTGTCAAACAGGGTCTAGGCAGGTTCTCAGACTATTTACAAAGCTGCTTTTTCTGGGTTGGCTCCAGGCACCAGAATTGAGGCCGAGTTTGGGGATACAGGGTAGCACATTGTCCAAAGTGAGGCCCTTCTCCACACATCTTTTTGAGGAAATGTATTGACATGTTATATCCTTAAGTCAACAATGAAAAGGCATTACAGAAGGAAAAGTAAGACCTGTGAGCAAAGGGACTCAAAGGGTGGTACCATTTTACCTACATTCTCTCTCTAACCAACAGGCTCACTCTTCCTCACAATAGCCCTCAAGGCATCTGGGGCTGTGGGCTCTGCCAAGCTTGGCTCCCCCATGTTCTGTCTGCCAGCTTCCTGACATGTTCCCCCTTTATCTCCTGACTGAGAAAAATATGTTTGGATCTAGCCTACAGCCACAGTCCTGACTTGCCTTTGAAACTGCCTTCTTCGCTGTTGGTAACGCAGCTCTGACTCTGGCCCGCTATCTCTGCCCATGAATGAATCCTTCTCTCTCAGTCCTGGTTATTTGCCTGAAAGTGTCTGCAATAGCTTTTCCAGGAAAGCTCAGGTTCTTCACCTATTCTAAGTAAGCATTTACTTCTAATTCAGCTAAGAACTGGGTTGACCTCAGGAAAAGCAATGTGGGTGCAGCATATACAGTGAAGGCAAGATGACCCATTGGATGACACCACAGAGCTCCAGGAGAGAAATGGTGAGGGCTGAACTAGCATAGGGCCCAGGGCATGGAAGACAATAAGAAATATCCTGGAGGACGAATTAACCTTAGCCACTCTACCACCCCATACGATTGAATGTGGATTAATTGAGCTAATACATGCAACACAACTAGAATAGTGCCTGTTACATAAAAGGGAGATAATAAATGTTAGGTATTATTTTCATTCATCATATGTACTGGAGTTTGCCTTTGTGGCTGAATAATGCTCTCTATTATTGGCATTCATTATTCACTCAGGGAATTATGTCTTCATCTCCATAAGAAGCAAAAAGTAATTTGCTGTAAAATGTTACCACCCCAGTTACTGCCCCTACTTAATATTGTACCTACCATAGACCACAAAATTAATTCATATTCAGGTACAGATTAGAGACAATTTGCTATATTGCAGTAGAATTTGTAAAACCAAATTTGTTCAGAGTGAGTACAGGGTGGTTCATTTTGGAACTAACTTCCCACATTCTTGGCTTAAAGAAGTTACTCTAACCCGTATCTCTAGTCACCTCTGGCCAATTATTCAGCACTAGTTCCATGTTGTAACACATCACTTAATCACTGCAGCACACTCCCGATTGATCTCTCTCTCCATCTTCAGGAGTTTTTGTCATTTCCTCAGGCAGGTGACAGGATTTTCTACACTTTCTAAAGAGGTAAAAAGGAGCTCTATGTGGTTCTACCATGAAATGCCTGACTTCCAATAACCTTTTGTTATCATTAAGAAAAACGAAAACTGTGGCCTTTGTCCAGGAATAGGGCAAGGATTTTTTTCTGCATGTCTTGAGGCCCTCAGGTCTGTTTCAGTCAATATTTACTTGTCAGCCCAAAACATGATGATGTTGAGCTCAGAGGAATTAAATCGATCTATTTTTCTTCTACCTTGTTGGACCTTTTGTTAGCTATAGCTTTTTGTGAGCCGAATACTTTTAAATGACATGCACAGCAGAAACCCTTTACACTACAGGACAAAGGGACTGGATTCACACTTACCTTAGGAGCTCAACAATTGTGATTCATTAGGCTATTATAATGCAACTATAGATTATAATGTATAGTTGCAGCGACTCTGGAAACATTATTAGACTTACACGGTATTGAACCCAAATAATCAATAGCTGTTATGAGAAGATTCTTCAGTATCTGAGAAAATAATGTTTTAAAAGGCATTTAGCCAACCGTAATACTATGTAACCAAACAATTTTTATTGATTTTGCTCCTGGGATTTCTTCTCCTTTCTTTATTGGCATGCCATATGTTTGACGGCAGTTTGTTCCCTCAGTAATGTATTATATCTTATAGGCATGAATAGGATTCTTTTTTGAATGTATATGGTAACTTCAGTTGTGTTGGGGCTTTATCTTCACTTGTCCTCTCTTCCTTGGGGTTCTGCATGAATTTTCCAACTCACACTTGTTTTCTACCCGCTTGCCCTCTGCTTCTTACTATACTCATATAGTGGCTAGTGGAGGAACAGAACAAAACAAAATTCACTCCTTCCAGATTCTCCCCCCTTAATGTTCTAATGAGAAGAAAATCCCATCCTACCAGTAAACAAAGCTACATGAAACCAGAAATAGACTTTCCTGTAAAATCTCAGCAGAAACATTCAGGGAAATTAGTATAGTGAGAAATCATTTCTAGTAAGTACATATGTAACAAAAACAACACAGACCTTTCTGGGTGGGGGGGCGAAGACTATCAATTATATCAATGGTAGTAGCCCTTTCTCATTGTAAAAGTGGTCTACTTTTATAAAACAAAATCACACACATAAAACACATTCCACTTTCATCATCTTAAGACAATCAGCAAAAATAATTCACAGTAGGGTTCTCAAAATGGTTTTCCCTTGGTGTATTTTAAAAGATTATTTTACAAGAATGTAAGTTACACACAATTTGAGAAACACATACTATTTGCTAAGATAAGGCCCACCCTATTGCAGTATAAGATAGAGATGAACCCAATCTGGAACAAAGAAACCTGTACAACTACTAAAGCAGTAGAGACAAGTCAGGCAGTCAGCAGGTTAGTGCTGAGTGCCTGCTCTGTGTTATGGATACAGAATAAATACAAGAAGGAGAAGACAATGTTACCGACCTCGAGTTTAGCGTGGTGGCTACATTACCAACAGAACATTTAATTTCTCAGTTTTGGGTTGTTTTACTGTGTTTAATTTTTCTTCCAAGAACCAATGGTAGATTTTTTTGTTTAATTAAATGGGTCTACCATTAAAATTTTGTTTTGTCTTAATTTTGAATAAAACTGGAATAGAATAAAACCAGAATAAAAGAATAGCCAGGCATGGTGGCATGGACCTGTAATCCCAGCTACTTGAGAGGTTGAGGTGGGAAGATTGCTTGAGCCCATTGTTTGAGACCAGCCTGGACAACACAATGAGACCCTACCTCATAAAAATTTTTCAAAAATTAATAAGATAATATACCCTAAAAGTAAACTCAACCCTCCATTCCATTAAGGCAGGAAATACTTATGATTTTTTAAATGACATTCTTCTTGGTTTCTCTTCAGAGTTCTTTTTTTTTTTTTTTTAACCTCTCAGCTCCAAGTCTTTTCCAGAATATGCTATTATTTTATCTCTGAAGAAAGAAACAGGACATAAGACATTAAAGTGAGGCAAGTTAAGTGGCAAGAAGGCCCTTGTTAGAAATAACATTATGGCTTTAGTGTCAGGAAACTACTAAACAAACACTAGATGGAAAGTCCTCCGCCAGGGGTTTGGCTGAGACAGTCAAGAAAGTATAAGTATCTTAGACCACAATCAGGGCTGCAGCTCTCCTGGAACCAATTGGAGCGCTAACTCTGCCATGCTTTGTGAAGTCAGCTCCAAGTTGCCTTTCTCGGTTCCTGCTCCCAGGAATAATGGTATGGAGAGATACATTAAAAAGGCTATGTGTCTGCCTATGCATTTGGGCCACACTTAGACAAGGTATAGTCTCCTAAATAGAAGTCCCAGAACCACTTGTTCTGTATTATTGCACCACATACAGAACTTCTTATCTGTTCAGCTAAATAAAGGAAACGATTTAAAGATACATATTAACTAAACTGTCATTGCCACTTAAAGCTTCATCTTCTTCTAAGTGTACATTAGATTATTCTTTTCCTATTGAAAACTGTTGTTCCAAACATCATGCCCTCAGAGAAGCACTACATAGCTCTCTAGGGAAACATGGTGTAGAGTCATTACTGTTAAGGCTGCCATAGAGCAACGTTAGATTATGTTGTATACTCAGTTGGCTAAGGGGCTAAAAGGCTGTTTCCACTTTGGTTGTTGAGTAGATTAAACCTAGAAGAATGTGATGCAAGCTGGGGGTCCCCTGCACTCCACGCAGGCCAGATCTCATTTCTGTGGTGTGGAGACATTTGGCAAGGCTTACAGCTGGAACAAGTGCTTCTTAATCCCCAGTGCGGGGGCTACAGGTGTTCCAACCTGAGCAGCCTTCTGGGCAGCCAGAGCTTGGTGGGTCTGATCCCAAGAAGGTCATATCTGAAAATCAAATGAATCTTTGCTTTGGGTCTGGCAGCTACAATGGTCATGGGGCTGCACATCTAGCATGTAATGCCTCTTAATGGAGTTACAAGTGGAATGTGTCTGTAACACAGTTATAAATTGGTGTGTTTTTACTGAGCCAGATCCATAGTCTCTGAAGGCAGTAACAGTTCTCTCATAGACCTTCGGAGGATAAGAATCTGGAATCTGGCCTGGGATTTAACCTTTGCAGCGCATGAGTGTTTGGTTCCTTACAGAATGTTGCAGTGGGACCTCTAAAATCCTTCATTCCCACATTTGGGGAATGGTGTTAACTTGCCCTTAGGTAGCAGCAGCAGGACAAGCTCAGATCACACTGATTCCTTGAGGAGCTAACTATGTCAATGAACCATGGAGAGGGCTCAGTTGCAAACTATAGATGGAGAAGATGGTGTAGAGTCAGGGAATTGCACCAATGCCTGTTGCTCACAGCGATTGGAAAGTTTAAAGTTCCCTGAATATCTCTAACACAGGCATTTGCTGTCATCTGTGGCATGACTGTGTCCATGAATGTCAGCGTATCTGCATATATATCTGTGCAGCTTTTAATTCAGAACTATAAAAGAGGCTCAAGCTGTAGCCATAGAAACAACATACCCAACAACAAAGAACCACACATAACTTTAAATAATTTTCACATTTATCATTCTCCCATCACCCTGTGTTTTTGTCTATTATGCAGAATTTACAGAATACTCTTTAAATTATAGTTATTGTATATGTACCCTCATCTGTTCTGAGCTTAAAGCCCCTTGGAGAAAGAAGCCATATTCCAATCATCTTTGTAGCAAACATGGAACAATGAGAAGGACATGGCCTTTGGAATCAAACTGACGTGGATTTGAATGCCAGCTCTTCCTAGGTTGGCTACCTTGTGCAATTTAATTAGCTTCACTAAGCCTCAGTTTACTTATGTATAAAATAGGAATAACCCCATCATCATAATGTTCTTAGTTTTTTCTTTACATTCTGCCCCAAAGTGTCTACTATAGTACTTCACATGCATGTGGGAGACATTGGGAATATTTTAATTGAATTCTTGAAAATAAGTAATAACATTTTCAAAGAAATGGAAAATGTCTTACTTAATAATCCTATACATGAATGAGTGAGAGGGAGAGAGAACTAGAGGAACTCAGTGAACTGTAGAGCACACCGGTGTCAGATTCCAGGATAAAATCAAATCTCCTGAATCTTAGTGAGCTCCTCAAGGTCATCTGAGGCCTTCTGCAAATGTTTAATTTCACAGTGAGCAGTGGTCCATCAGGAAAACAGAACAGAACTGGCAGGCAGCAGGTCTTCTGGGAATCCTATCAGAAAGAATGCACTTCCTGGATGCTCCACACATCAGCTTTGCAGCCTCAGTCAAAGGCATTAGGAGAACAGAGACAGGCCCAGGAATGCCTAAAAGGAACATTTTATTAGCTAAGGGGACAACATCCACATACTCGCTTTGCCACTGCAGGCAAAGGGAAGTGGGTTAAGATGAACAACAAGAAATTATAGTACAGATAATGTTCCATCTGTACCTAGTCCTCCACTCACTGGTCTTCCATTTCCATACCACACTGGAAAACCAATAGAACAACAAATGCTTTCAGACTAATACCACAAATGATATTACTACAGAACTACTCAGGGGGCTACAGCCAAAGGGTTCACCAACAGGGACTTCTGGTTCAGGCAACAGATTATAACAGGAGGAGTTCCAGCCCAGGAGCAATGAGCCCCACTGCTCCCTTGCTATCTTCCTGTCCAACTGGATTAACCCATCTGGGAGCTCCCATATGTGACAAAGAGTCTATCCCAGTGGTTCTCAGCCCATTTGAAATCTGACATATAATACTTTCAGTAGCCGATGTACAGGCAGTAGAGTCCGTGGACACACTGATTCAGACAGTGCTAGCATTCTGGCCTTGTGTATTACCTTCACTACCCTCGGTGGCCTCTGGTCCTAAAGTGTCAAATTATTGGACTAGCTGATTTCTTTACATGTATTAAAATATATCCATTATGGAAAATGTAATGAAGACATTTGTCTAGATAAATAAACATACAGATGAGAGTCACTATCAACTAAAGATCAAACAGATAGTCTGATTAAACATCTCTGAAGTGAGACATTTGTTTTCAACGAGAAAATATGTTTTCATTCACCAAATTCACTGGCATGACATACGATTTAGGACACATCTGTTAAACAAAGAGTGGGACTCTAAAGACCACATGTGTGTAAAGTTGAACATGCAGGGTTGGTGGCCACTTCCAGGGTTTTGCAGGTTTCTTTTCGGATATGTGCCACCTTCTCCCTTGCTAAGCTTGACCTTTTCCTTTTAACACCACTGTAATGAGTGGACACATTAATCCTGGAGAACCTGGTAAATGCACTTTTGGAGTCAAGTATAGGAACCCTTAATATCTCTGTATCTCTCTAAGGACATCTTGTCCTCTTATTGCCTGCTTCTCCAGATTGGTAAAAGAGAAAAGACGACATGTTGGAAGTTTACCATAATTATGTTAAATAAATTGCTTGTAAAACAAATGGAACATCCAATCAATTTAGGCTCAAAAAACTTAACTCAGAAAGTGAGACATTGGAAATCAAAGAATCAGATGCCCCGTGTCACAGAAAAAGCCTGCTACAGCAGAAGCACCACAATGCCCATGTGTCATATAGTGTCGAGAAGATGGGGCAAGCACAGATAAACCAGGGTCACAGGGCTGCGTTTTCACTTCCTCCGTCTTGACTGTTTCGCTATTTATTTATTTATTTATTTATAGATGCAATACAGTTGGGATAAAACTAGCAACACACTTACGTGTGTCAGGTTGTTCTTTTTCTTTTTAAGGGAAGCAGCCGGGCGCGGTGGCTCAAGCCTGTAATCCCAGCACTTTGGGAGGCCGAGACGGGCGGATCACGAGGTCAGGAGATCGAGACCATCCTGGCTAACACGGTGAAACCCCGTCTCTACTAAAAACTACAAAAAACTAGCCAGGCGAGGTAGCGGCGCCTGTAGTCCCAGCTACCCGGGAGGCTGAGGCAGGAGAATAGCGTGAACACGCGTGAACCCGGGAGGCGGAGCTTGCAGTGAGCTGAGATCCGGCCACAGCACTGCAGCCCGGGTGACAGAGCGAGACTCCGTCTCAAAAAAAAAAAAAAAAAAGGGAAGCACAAGGAAGGAAATACTAACAGACAAGGGAAGCCCGGGCTGGGTTTGCCCTACTTAGTACCTTTGCCTCACAGCATTCAGACACATAAGAGACAGCACAGTCTCCAATTGTCTGTCTTTGTCTTTAGTTCTATACGGGAAAGAGGAGGAAGACAGCAGCAATTAGCCTGAGAGAGAAGGCAAATAAATGAAGGAGAAATAAAAGGTGTTGATTCTAGGGAGGAAGAGCCCACAGTTGAATGAATATGCAAAGCAGAAGGAGGGGAGAGAGGACACAAAGAGAAGGGAGATGCCAGGAGTTAAAATTCAGATGCCAAAGGCCCCCAGCAGATGACACAGGACAGCGATGCAGGGGTCAGAGAGGGAGTGGTAAGGACTGCAGGAAACTGGAGAACACATACCCCACCAACTCAACCCAACGTCCATTTATCAAGAGAGATTGTGGGCTTGGGGTTGCTAGATCTTCTGATTTTTCTTAAAATTAGTTTGAAATCCAAACTTTTATGTGAATTTTTCCAGTTTGTAAATATTAGCAAAACATTGTTCATCAAAAAAAAAAAAAAAAAAATATCTGCAGGGCAGAGTTGGCCCAGGGGCCACCAGTGTGTAACTCTGTGGTAAGCCAAGAAAGGGTGAAGGAAGGGGAAGACACCGTCAGATGGGAATGGATTGATTTGAATTTCGCAAAGCAGAAAGGTGGCTTAAGAACAAGAATAAAGAGAGACAGTTGGTTAAAGAAAAAGAAAGAAAAAAAAAAAGAAAGAGAGGCCAAGCAGGACAAAAGATACTCAGAGTGCTGCGGTGGTGGCTGGGACAGGAGTGTTGGAGCCTGGCAATGCTATTTTGAATGCCAGTTTTTGCTGCATGCTACTTGACCTCTGTGGGCTTCCACTTTCTGGTCTGAGAGCAGGGGAATGATGCTTCCTTGCATGGTTGGCTAGATGATTAGATGAGATATGCCATATGGGCATGTCTGGCACATACTCGATGCTTCATAGACGTTGGGCTATGTTTCATTTTTTCCCTTGGTAGATGGGATAGCTGGGTCCAAGAGGACCAAATTCTTACACTCTGGAAAGCCATTTAGTAGACCTCAAACATTTTGAGGGATTACAAATCTCTTTAAGATCTCTATGAAACATGTGGACTTTCTCCTCAGAAGTATAGACATAGCAAAACACATACACAGGCACACACACATACACACAGAGTTTACATACCATTTCAGAAAGTCACAGGTCCTCTGAAACCCAGCCATGAACTCCAGGTCAGGATCACTGGTTTACAGGAATTCTGCTCCAGCACACTAGAAAAGAGTCAGCACGCGGCAATTGATCTCTCGTGTTCATGACAACAGATCCTGACCCAGATTATGGGATTAAAATCTGAGGCATGTGTGAGCATATATGTTGTATGTGCCTTGCTCATGCAGGCTGACTTGTCCCAGCCCCCGCATCCTAGGAAGGAAATTGCTTAAATGATCCCCATCTGATTGAAACGTTTCCAGAAGACAGAAGACCATAGGCTGCAGAGATGGAATTGAGTGGGAGGCAAACTGCATTTGTCACTAAGTGACAGCGATCTGAGGAATGCTTCCCTATGTGACTTGTGAGTGATGGAGACAAGAGGGGTTACTGGGTCCATGGGTGGGCACGCTATGATACTTGGAATATGGTTCAGGAAGAAACCAGGAAACTGAGGCAGTAATGGAGGCCAGGTTTCCCTGAGGAGGAGACCACCTCTCCCTGAAGGCCACGCCCTCTATGTACTAACAAAACACTACCAGGTAACAGGTGAGAAAGCAGGACCATGACAACCACTCACCTTGCCCAGAGAATGATTTAACCTTTGTGAAGTCATTTTCTGAGACTTCAGATATCCCACCTAAACACATTCCTTACCTCACAGAAATTGCTATACTTAATACAGAAATGGTTTTAACATATCATTGCTTTTTCTTCTTATTTACCTAAAACTCAAGACTAAGTCTTTCTACTTTCTACACGTTCCATATACATATGAAAAGTCTACGATTGTATAGTTCTTAGATGTTGTCAGTTGAAGAGAAGCAAGGCCAAGAATCACAAGGAGGAAAGATACTGTGAAAATGGAAGTGGGGGTGGGTCTAGGGAGATCCCAGGCTGACGGAAGGACTGGCCTCCTCTGCTGGATGTTTGGGTGAGGTAGAGAGGGGACATCTCCTCAGAACCTCCAGAGCCCTTCAGCACCCTCCAGACAGGGCTGATGTGGGGAACTGTGTTTCTACTTAACTGCCTAATGATGAAAGAAGAAAGCACTTGAGACCTGTGGGAAATGAGGGCAACCTTTTGGGAAAGTTCAGTCCTGGAGGGATTTCTAGGTTTTCAGTTCAGGGGTTATCATCTTTAGAGGTGTTAACTTTAGAAAATTGAAATCAACGGCCCTGTTTCTTATTCATTGTAAAAAACTAAAATTTCATGTAAGATATTTTTCCGGTTTGACAATCTATTGCTCCCTTTACCACTATAAAGAAAGAGGAGGAAAAGTAATATGTGTAAGCAGGGGTTCCATATTCTTCTTAAGTAGATAAGATTTGGACTGTGTCCTTGGCCTCTTTATGGGAAATCTGTGTTTTGTGGATCTCGTGGCCTCACCTGCATTCAGGATCTGCCTTGTGTGTATGAGGAGCACCAAAGAAGTGGCGACCTACAAAACGCAGCCTGCAGGGAGGAAGTAGAAGTGGAGGCTTTAAACGGGAGCTGAGTTAGACGAATCTTCAATTTGACCAAACTTCTTAATTGGGCTCAAAAAACTAGAAATTGTCAGAGAGAGGGATGAAGAGGATTCAAGGTCTAAAAAACTATGTTTCTTTACAAAATAAAATGCAAAATTTTGCTGCTCTGCATTTTATGGACTGCCATGACTATGAAACAGCACAAGTCCAGGCACAGTGGGTCACACCTATAATCCTAGCACTTGGGAGGCCAAGGTGGGCGGTTTGTCTGAGCCCAGGAGTTTGAGACCAACCATGGCAAAAACCTGTCTTTATGAAAAATACAAAAAAATTAGCTGTACATGGTGGCATGCACCTGTAGTCCCAGCTGCTCTGGAGGCTGAAGTGGCAGGATGCCTTGTGCCTGAGGAGGTTGAGGCTGCAGTGAGCTGAGATCACACCACTGCACTCCAGCCTGGGTGACAGAGTGAGACCCCTTCTTAAAAA
>NW_016811463.1:117775-139228 GCF_001698545.2 Rhinopithecus bieti | reverse complement strand
TATGCAGCCATAAAAAAGGATGAGTTTGCGTCCTTTGTAGGGACATGGATGCAGCTGGAAACCATCATTCTTAGCAAACTATCACAAGAACAGAAAACCAAACACCGCATATTCTCACTCATAGGTGGGAACTGAACAATGAGATCACTTGGACTCGGGAAGGGGAACATCACACACCGGGGCCTATCATGGGGAGTGGGGAGAGGGGAGGGATTGCATTGGGAGTTATACATGATATAAATGATGAATTGATGGGTGCTGACGAGTTGATGGGTACAGCACACCAACATGGCACAAGTATACATATGTAACAAACCTGCACGTTATACACATGTACCCTAGAACTTAAAGTATAATAAAAAAAAAAAAAGAAAAGTAATGTATGCCCTTTGCCTACAAAAAAAGAGGACAGAAATAATAAAGAGTAATTCTGCTGGCTTAGCAGTTTTGCTCAGGGATAAATTCCTACTTTACAGAGTCCAAGTTTCTCTTCACGAAGTTAATACATGATTTCTCACTTGCTCTCGGGACTTCTTTTCACATCTCCCACAAGGTGGCAGCATTTCTCCAATGATATAGATGATCAACTAAGGCTACAGGAATTGGACAATAGAGCCTGGAGCAGAAATCAGGAGAGTAATTAATATAGAACTTATAAATACAGAAAAGGTTACAAAATTGTGATAGTAACCTAATTAAATAAAGGCTTTTAAAGTTAGTAATTACTCTGAAGTTTAGTATCTTCCAGCCTCCCTACCGTTTAGAAAAAAATTTACATTAAATTCTTTTAGAGCTATCCTTGCTTCCACCACTTGATGGCAATAAAGACCCCTTAAATATCGAATGTTCATTTTCTTTTTGGAAAGTTGGAAGGTCTGTTTGAAAAATTCAGAAGTCTAGTCCTTTATCCATACTTTCCAGTTTCATCCTGTTCAAGATGCTGTGTGTTCTTCTGGAAGCAGAATGCCCCAACCATTCCCTGGGCCCATCACCTTCGCAGGAATTCACAGAATGATACTTTCTCCTTAGTTGTTCTAATAAATTTAGTAATTTTCTACCTCCAATCCCCACCCTTCCACAATAAACTAAACCTTCTTGGATTTTTTCTTAAAATAACTCTGAACTACCCACTCATTGCTGTTTAGCTCTATCCCATCCACACAGGTAACTCCTATGATCTGTCTCTATAGTCCACCGCAGGGCTTGAGACACTGACACTTTGTAAAATATAGCTCCAGCTGGGCGCGGTGGCTCATGCCTGTAATCCCAGCACTTCAGGAGGCCGAGGCGGGCAGATCACCTAAGGTCAGGAGTTCGAGACCTAACCTACATGGCAAAACCACGTATCTACTAAAAATACAAAAATTAGCCGGGCATGGTGGTAGACACCTGTAATCCCAACTACCTGGGAGTCTGAGGCAGAAGAATCACTTGAACCTGGGAGGCAAAGGTTGCAGTGAGCTAAGATCACGCCATTGCTCTCCAGCCTGGGCAACAGAGCAAGACTCTGTCTCAAAAATAAATAAATAAAATACAACTCCAAACTGATTGTCTCTAGGGGTGCAAGCAGCACCTAAATGATTCCTGGATGAGACTGTGTCTTGGCCTTCTGCATGACACCAGCTTTTAGACTGCAGCTAAGAACCTAGCACGATGCCATCACTAGATGTGAGTTTATTGAATAAATGTGTGATTGTGAAATTATTATTTAATCCTTAGCATCAGTGATGTTGATGGTAAATTTCCTGAGAAAAGGGACACTTTCAGTACCTCTGCTTAGAAATGGGCTTACCACTGCCCTGGTGATCTGTGAAGATGATGATAGGAGGGGTGAGTCAGTATCACATTGGCGAAAGGGAGAATTTGTAAGGGATGGGGAGTCAATGACACAACCCTTGGTGTGCTTTTAGAGTAGTGGTGATGGACTGCACCGAACCACGCTTACTCTCTAGGCTGGTATAGCTCCTCCAGGATCAACAGTAACCTTGAATGCAATGTCAGGGCTGCTGTGGATTTTTTTTTCCTGAGTTAACTTATACATCAAGATGCTATTGTTTTGGCCTTTTTAGCAATAATTTTTTGGCTATTGTTGGAAAGTAACAATAAAGATGATTCAGGAAGGCCACTCAGGCAGTGAAGGAAAGGAAAGGATAGAGGCGGGGGCCCCTGAGATGTGAATGGGGAAAGCCAAAGAGCTGGTTCCTTTATAGCTGCTTAAGTACTTAAAGTTTACTGAAGAAAGGGATGGAGGATGGATGGATGGATGGATGGATGGATGGATGGATGGATGGATGGGAGTTGTCCTAACAATTGAAATAGTCTTCATTAAATCATTTCGATATCTACTTATTTGGGGGGGATTTTCTGTGACAGTAATTCAGGATGCTCTATTTATTTTTGTCTGCTGTGTTACTGTGCAGATTGTATCTTTGTGCCGAGTGAAGCAATTTGACTTTTTGGCATTCACATCATACGCGCTTGGTGTTTGTAGACAGTTACCATATCATTAGTCATTGCCTAGTTAATTCTGCTTTCCTGTTTCCACATAAACGAATCCCTCCCACTCCCTCAGTCATGTCTGTCCTTACTCTCTGATCTTCTTCCAGTATTTCTATCTCCTACAGGCCCCTAAGCATCTCACTGACAACTTAGTGTTTCAGGTAAAATACCAGAGTTACCCAGAAGAAAAAAAATATGTGCTGTGTGGATTCAGGGAAGAGTTAACACTTTTCATACAGTCCCAAAATCAGAATCAGAAACAAAGAAATTTCATAACTGGCTCCTGTATTTGTATAAGGTGTCCAAACTGTTTTCTAAGTACTTGACTATTTGCTAGTTACATCCATAACAGAAATTTTGGAAGTGTGCCTCTAAAATATATTATAGTACATTTAATGCCTTTGTCCCCTGTAATACTGAAACAGGGACCATAACTTTTTGTAAAAGGAGTTGGAGCAAGATCCAAGGAGAGGGGAGGAAATGAGATGGCGATCACAGGAAGAGTCCTTAAGCTTGGACAGGAAGAGACTGCCCTCCGAGAGCCCTGGAAAATAGTCATGGTGGGGGCAGACAGAGATAAAGTGGAAAGAAGGGCAGGGAGTAAATGGAGGCAGATGGAAGATGAGTTGATTAACCATTGTTGACGTCAATTTTCTTCATGAATAAGGAAGCAAAATTGTTGGCTGAGAGTGAGTAGCAATGAGGTTGGGAAGAGTTGAAGAAAGTGAATGCTGCAACAGCCATGGGCAGAGGGCAGAATTTAGGACCTAACTGAAACTGGAAGCCCTCCCTTTGGAGTGGTTTAAATCTGAAATTCTAGTGGTTTTTTTTTTTTTTTTTCCCAGCATGCCAACTATATTATCAATATGTATTCATTCTGTTAAATATTCTTGGTCATCCTCTCTTCTCCATCCTACTACTCTCTTGTTATAGATTTCATTATTTTTTGTCTGCACCTGATTTGTCATTACCTCCAGTCTCACCTTGCCAGTCTTTCTTCCTCTGGCTATTGGAGTGACAATTTTCACGACCAAATATTGCAGCCAACGCCATCATCCACCAGTTAAACCCAACTGGGCACAGACACATGAACAAGCCTAGTATAGACCAGGAGATGAGGCTGGAGAAGCAGCAGAGTTAGTTTACAGGGCCTTAGATTTCACTGGGAGTGAGAAGAACTGACCAGGTGAGTTCATCCCAAAGTACTAACTCACAGGTCCATGAGCTAAACTATTAAGTTTTGAGGCTGAGACTACATTGAGGGAGGTGAAGCACCTAGGGTGCAAAATTCAAGGAGGCCTCATTTGCACTTCCAAGGCATAAGAGTAAATGTCTCTTTAAATTGTGTGCCCCTGTTGCCACACTCACCTCACTGGCCTCACCCTACTCACTTACCACTTGCATGGCCCTGTGAAGTTGGTTCCACAGCCATGGATGACTGATACAAGGATTTTTTTGTCCTGGCTCCAGAAAAACTTATTCTGGTCAATCATGGCATATGGACTATGGCCACTACTCCCTTTCTCCCTTTAATCTCCCTGTTATATCCAATAACATATTAATCCGTATTCCCAGTAATAGCTGATGGCCCACAGCCCCACAGTTTTCTAGCAAATTAAGAAACGTGCTGATACAAAATGTTCTGCTCAGACTAGGCCAGTGATGGTTTGCTAGGTCAACCTCAGATTTTGAATCAGAAAAGGTGGGGAAAAAATCTTTCAGAGAACTAAAATGATAACCCATTGGTCCTCTCATGAGATACCTACAGCACCTAGACCCTGAATCACCATCCAGAAAAGCCTCCATGAAGTATCCGTGTACCATAGATTTTTCCCTAAGATTTCCATGGGATTCCTGTCTCTCTTGAGACAGCCTATTGAAGGAAATTTTCCTGGGCACCACAAAAGTCGATCACTTTAGCTCTTTAGCCTTTTTCTTCCTATTCGCTGTATTATTCCAGTAAAATTGCACCTATCCCTCTAAGCACACATCATATTCCACACCCTTGCTTGGCTGGTTCTTTTGCTAGAAAACCTGTCTCTTTCTTTCTCTTCTTTCTCTTCCTTTCTTTTTTTCTCTTTCTCTTCTTTCTCTTTCTCTTCTTTCTCTCTTCCTTCATTCCTTTTTCTTTCCTTCCTTTTCTTTCTTCTTGTCTTTTCTCTTTTATTTTCTTTTCCTTTCTTTTCTTTTTCTTTCAAGACAGGGTTTTGCTTTGCCACCCAGACTGGAGTACAGTGGTGTAATCATAGCTCACTGCCTCCTGGGCTAAAGAGATTCCCCCCCTCCCTCAGATTCCCGAGAAGCTGGGACCACAGTTGCATGCCCCTACACCTGCCTACTTTTTGTGTTTTTTTTTTTTAAGAGACAGAGTCTTGCCATATTGCCCAGACTAGTCTTCAGCTCCTGGCTCAATCAATCCTCCGACCTTAGCCTCTCAAAGTGCTGAGATTACAGGCATGCACCACCACACCCAGCTAAGGCTCTCTTTTTCATGTCCCCAGTAAAGGACACTGATAACGTGCTTTCACCAGATCTCTTTAAGCATATCATGTATTCATCCTCCACCTTCTTCATGCCTTGCTGCTAATGCCCCTCACATCCTATACCTAAGACCTTCAGAGCATTGCTCTGGAGATGCCCTGCCCCTTGTATGCCTGGGCGTTTTGTATTCCAGTCCTCCTCCATCAGAGTAGCCCATAACCATGAACAGACTGGTGTGGGAGTACAAAATTTCAGCTCCTTTGCTTCAAGGGGAACAAACTCTGAGGTGTGAATTATGCTACAGATTTCCCCAGGGGATCAGGCTGAGTCTGGGACTTCATCTGAAATTGTACCCTGATAGAGTTTGGGTCTGTGTCCCCACCGAAATCTCATGTCAAATTGTAATCCCCAGTGTTGGAGGAGGGCCTAGTGTGAAGTGATTGGCTCATGGGGATGGATTTCCCTTGGGTAATGTTCTTGTGATAGTGAGTGAGTTATCACGAGATCTGATTGTTTAAAAGTGTCTAGCAATTCCGCGCTCTCTCTCTCACTTCCTCCTGCTCTAGCCATGTAAGACGTGCCTGCTTCCCCTTTGCATTCTGCCATGATTGAAAGTTTCCTGAGGCCTCCCTAGCCATGCTTCCTGTGCAGCCTGCTAAACTGTGAGCAAATTAAACCTTTTTTCTTTATAAATTACCCAATTCCAGGTATTTATTTATAGCAGTGTGAAAACAGACTAACACACCCTTACTTGGCTTCTTCACATCCTTATATGATATCCTTAACTATTTTACTAGTTTCTCTAGGGAGCATTTTTCTACCACTTATCCCCCTTAAAAACTCTTACCTACGCTTCTAAGTTATGCTTAATTATCATTTTAGTGAAATATCCCTGACCACCTAGGGAGAGAGAATTAATCACTCCTTCCTCTGTGCAACTACGGACTCTTACAGCTACTTCAATGATTGCATGTAAGCAGATCGACATTTATAATTGAGCTGTCTCTCTCACTGGTCAGAGAGTACTTTGAAAGTAGGGGCATGGTTACGCAACTATTCACTGGAATATCTTCTGTAATCATTAGGGATGCAGGACTTAATTGCTGATTAGAAAATATTTACATTGACTTGAAATCTGCTTCCTTGTAATTTTCACATATTGGCCTCAATTGTTCCATTTTACACAGTAGAGTAAGCCTAAATAAGACAATGATTAATTTTCCAACATCCTTCCTTCAGACTTAACAACTCTGGAGCCAGGAAGAGGCTTTCATATGGCTTTAGTTCCTCCAATTCACCACCCTTATCACTGTCTTCTTTGTGCTCTTGAGTTTGTCAATGTTCCCTTTAAAGCTTGTTATTCATAACTGAAAACAATAGGGTGACAAAACAATGGGATTAAATAAAAGAGATACGGTTTAGCAGCCCAGTTCACCTCTATTCTTCCTCAATCTGGATAAGGAGTTTTTCTTAATGAGACTAAGATCGTTCCTAAAAACACCTGTGTGGTGTCACACTCTGGGTCCACATGAAGAGAAGGGTCAGTTAAAATCACTAGGTTTCTTTACATGAACTTTTGTAAGAAATGTTTTTTCCTGGCCAGGTACGGTGGCTCATGCCTGTAATCCCAGCACTTTGGGAAGCCAAGACTGACCAATCACCTGACATCAGGAGTTCGAGACCAGCCTGGACCACATAGCGAAACCCCATCTCTACGAAAAAATGCAAAAATTAGCCAGGCATGGTGGTGCACACCTGTAGTCCCAGCTACTCCAGAGGTTGAGGTGGGAGGATCACTTGAACCTGGAAGGCAGAGGCTGAAGTGAGCTGAGATCATGCCACTGCACTCCAGCCTGAGTGACAGAGTGAGACTCTGTCTCAAAAAAAAAAAAAGAAAAAGAAATGTTTTCTCCCCACTGAATTTACAAGATTGAGTTTTGAACCTAAATGTAAAGTTTAACTTTAGTCTGCCAAGCTTCATCTGGTTTAATTCATTATTGCATCAGAATATTTTTTGAATATTGATGCCACATCAGTTTTTTGGCCTCGCCAGTCTTCATCCTGGTCAATAACATGAGTGAGAGCAAGACCAGGCCAGAGCCAGAACCCTGCCTGTATGGAACAGGCAGACCTGTATGGAACTGGGTAGTGACTCTGTGGGAGCTGTTGCTCAGCAAGCTCTGCATTCTCCTAACTGTGCTCTCATACAGTCCGAATTTGTTTGTCAATAGGATGATACAAATAATTATTATTAAAAATTGCAAAAGTCAAGTTTTACTATGTCTTTGGAATCTTTCTAATCTATGGAGCAGACTTACATAGCAATTAAGAGGATAGCTTAAGAGTCTGGCAGACGGATTCATCTGAGTTCTGCCGCTTACCAGCTTTGTGAACTTAAGCTCATTTTAATATCCCTAAGCTACAGTTACTGTACTCTTTAAATAAGAATAATAGTTCCCATTTCACGGGATAGTTGTAAGTAAATGAGGTTATTTATTATATATCAAGAGTTCAACAGAGAACCTAACATGTAATACTAACATTTTCTCTTATTATTCCAAACTAATGGGAATGTTGGAAAGAGAGTAGCTGATTTAGGGGAGACCAGAGGCCTCATGAAGAAGGAAACATATGAGCAGAGAGATGAAGAAGAGGGAATGAGCCACAGAGCTGCCTTGGAGAGATGTTCTAAGCCAAGGGAATGGCAAGGGCAAGGTCGAGCATGTGCACGATCTAGCAAGGGGAGTGTGGCTACACCTGAATTATCACAAAGCAGGATCGCAGGGGATGAGGCTGGAGAGGCAGCAGGGTTGGATCTTACAGAGCCTTGGGTTTTACTTGGAGAAACCATTATAGAAATATGAGTAATGGGATGAGTAACACAAGTGGACTTGTGTTCTGAACAGCTGTCCTAGCTGACATGTGACAACTAGACCATAAGGAAGGCAAGGCTTTAGAAGACTGTTGTGATAATCCAGCAGAAGATGACAGTGTCTTGACATGGAAGTGGTGAGAAGTAGTCGGTTTCTAGATACATTTGAAGGTCTCTAGGACTATTGATATGCAGTGAAAGAAAGAGACACCAAGGATGAGACCATGTAATTTGTCCTAAGCAACCAGAAGACTGAATTTGTGTTTACTGAGATAGAAAGCCAGGAAGAGGCAGAGCTTTGGGAGGTGTATCAATCAGGATAAGAGGATACACTAGGTTATGCTGTGGTAACAAACAACTCCTAAGTCTCAATGGCTTAACCCCCAAAAATCTCCTTCTCACTCATAGGACATTTCCATTGCCAGTTGGCTGGGACCTCCACTCAGAGGATTCACTTAGGAACCTAAGGGGTCTGAGGCTTCACTTTGATACTGGTTGCCTTCACCACCACAGCAGCAAGAAGGAGCATAGAGAATTGCACTCTGGTTCCCAAAGTGCCTGATGGGGAGTGAAGCTCCTTCCACTCACATTTCATCAAAGTAATCACAGAGCACTGCCTAACTTCAAAGGGGATGAAAGGAAGCACAACCTACTGCATACCTGAACATAAGAAAGTTGGAAGTATTTGATGAATAGCACCAGTGACTGCCACCGATTAGAAAACCAGGAGTTTTTTTTCTGTGTTTTGGATGTGGCCATTCCTGTGGGGGTGTAGTGTACTAGTCTGAAGTTCAGGGGAGGACAAGAAGTGCATCCAGGCTTGTCGTAACTGGAGTGTATATATTCTGGGGGGAAACTCCTTTAAGATAAGGAATGCCAGACCCTATAAAAACTAAATACAGAGTCTTAGGAGAGTACATGCAAATGAAAAATAAAATACTTAGAAACATACCTAACCAAGGAGGTAAAAGACCTATAGAAAGAAAACTACAAAACACTGCTGAAGGAAATCATAGATGACACAAATGAATGGAAAACATCCCACGCTCATTGATGGCTAGAATCAATATTGTGAAAATGACCATATTGCCAAAAGCAATCTACAAATCAATGCAATTCCCATCAAAATACCATCATCATTCTCCACAGAACTAGAAAAAAAAATCCTAAAATTCATCTGGAACCAAACAAGAGGCCTCATAGCCAAAGCAAGACTAAACAAAAAGAAGAAATCTGGAGGCATCACATTACCCAACTTCAAACTATACTGTAAGGCCATAGTCACAAAAACAGCATAGTACTGGCATAAAAACAGGCACATAGGCCAATGTTCTGGGTTCTCTATTGGGTTCCATTGGCCAAATACTTACAAATACTTACAGCCAACTGGTCTTTGACAAAACAAACAAAAACATAAAGTGGGGAAAAGACACCCTATTCAACAAATAGTGCTGGGATAATTGGCAAGCCACATGTAGAAGAATAAAACTGGATCCTCATCTCTCACTTTATAAAAAAATCAACTCAAGGTGGATCAAAGACTTAAATCTAAGACCTGAAACCATAAAAATTCTAGAAGATAACTTCAAAAAAACCCTTCTAGACATTGACTTAGGCAAAGACTTCATGACCAAGAACCCAAAAGCAAATGCAACAAAAACAAAGATAAATAGATGGGACTTAATTAAACTAAAAAGCTTCACACAGCAAAAGAAATAACCAGCAAACAGACAACTCACAGAGTGGTAGGAAATCTTTGCAATCTATGTACCCAACAAAGGACTAATATCCAGAATCTACAAGGAACTCAACCAAATCAACAAGGAAAAAAAAAAAAATAACACAAATAATCCCATCATGCAGTGGACAAAGGGCATGATAGATTCTCAAAGAATCTTTTGATAAATTCTCAAAAGAAGATACACAAATGGCCAACAAACATATGAAAAAATGCTCAACATCACTAATGATCAGGGAAACACAAATCAAAACCACAATATGATACCACCTTACTTCTGCAAGAATAGCATAATTAAAAAATAAAAAATAATAGATGTTGGTGAGGATGTGGTGAAAAGAGAACAGTTTTACACTGCTGGTGGGAATGTAAACTAGTACAACCACTATGGAAAATAGTGTGGAGATTTCTTAAGGAATTAAAAGTAGATCTACCATCTGACCCAGTAATCCATTCCCAGGTATCCACTCAGAAGAAAAGAAATCATTATATGAAAAAGATACTTGCATACACATTTGTAGCAGCACAATTTGCAATTGCAAAAATATGGAACAAGCCCAAATGCCCATCAATCAATGAATGGACAAAGAAAATATGGTATAAATATACCATAGAATACTACTCAGCCATAAAAATGAATTAAATAATGGCATTCACAGCAACCTGGATAGAATTGGAGACCATTATTCTAAGAGAAGTGACTCAGGAATGGAAAATCAACATCATAGGTTCTCACTTACAAGTGGGAGCTAAGCTGTGAGGACACAAAGGCATAAGAATGATACAACGGACTTTGGAGACTCAGGGAGGGGTAAGGATGGCTGGGAGGCAAAAGATAAAAGACTACACATTGGATATAGTGTACACTGCTTAGGTAACGGGTGCACCAAAATATCAGAAATCACCACCAAAGAACTTACCCATATAATTAAACACCACCTGTTCCCCCAAAACCGACTGAAATTATAAAAAAGAAGGGGTTGTGCAAATAAGAGGCCCTAAAGTTTAAGCTCCATACATTTAAAGGTGAATTCACCTCTTGGTGAGAAGGCCTAGGGCTGTAAATGGAAGTTACCAGGTAGTGGAGGATTTTAAAGCCATAGGAATGAAAGAAGTCATCTATAAAGTGGATATAAATAAAAGAGTCCCTGAATCCTGGGAGAATCCTGTGTTTCAAGATTTAGGTGTAATCAGAAATGGAGATTGAGAAATGACCAGTGAGATATACTTGATAAAATAATTTCACTTTCTCTTTACATTTACTTCATGCTTGCTGTCCCATAGGCTGCCATTTATTTATTTATTTATTTATTTATTTATTTGAGACGGAGTCTCGCTCTGTCGCCCAGGCTGGAGTGCAGTGGCCGGATCTCAGCTCACTGCAAGCTCCGCCTCCCGGGTTCACGCCATTCTCCTGCCTCAGCCTCCCGAGTAGCTGGGACTACAGGCGCCCGCCACCTCTCCCGGCTAGTTTTTTGTATTTTTTTAGTAGAGACGGGGTTTCACCGTGTTAGCCAGGATGGTCTCGATCTCCTAACCTCGTGAAAGCCAGGATGGTCTCGATCTCCTGACCTCGTTATCCGCCCGTCTCAGCTTCCCAAAGTGCTGGGATTACAGGCTTGAGCCACCACGCCTGGCCGCTATTTATTTTTATTACACCTTTTAATCTACTGCAGGATGGAGAGTCTCTGATCATTTGACTTTCAACATCTGTGTTTAAAAACTGGGAGTAGCATCAAACTAACTCAGTTCATAGTGAAATTCAGCATTAAATCAGCAGTGTAAGGAGAAAAAACTGTCTCCAGGTCAAGAGATTAAATCTTCACTTTTAGCCCTGTCACCAGTTTTTTAAATCACTTGCTCAAGGTCACATAAATTCTCAAGACCTTTTTGTATGCATCAATAAAATGAAGAAATATATTATTTTCTCTAGAGTCCTTTCTGACTCTGCCATTTGGCCTAGGCATTCCGTCTTGAGATGGGCTGGGCCTCAGGACTAGATCACATCAGTTTCCAGGATATGTGTTTAATTGCATTCATTGATTTAAGTATACATTTCAAATTCCCTATTTGCTTTACATTGATTAAGATGTGATACAATTGAAGGTAATAAATAAACGAAATATGAAACCTTCAAAGGATATTTGGCAATAAAATGGAATGACTAGTTGAGGAGCTCAAGGTCAAGTGTGGGAAGTATTGTTTAATCCCCTTATATATCTCCCCTTTATTAAAGGGATTTAATTAATCCAAGATTTTAGGTAATAAATAATTTAATCATAAAGAAACAAACTGTATTAGTTTTTTAGGGCTGCTATAACAAAGTACCACAAAGGAAGTGGCTTAAACAACAGAAATGGCCCATCTCCTAGTTCCGGTGCCAGCTATCCCAGAAGGTGTCTGCAGGGCTGTGCTCCCTCTGAAGGGGCTGGGGAATTATCTGTTCCAGCCCCTCTTCTACCATAGGTCCAATCTTCACACGGGTTCTCCCTGTGTCCGTGTTTATGTCTAAATATTCCCCTTTGTTAAGGTCACCAGTTATATGGTTTTAATACCCACACTAAAAATCCTCATTTTAATTTCATTACCTCTGTAAAGACCCCACCTCCAAGTGAGGTCACATTCAGAGGTGCGGGGGTTAGGACTCCCATATACCTCTTTTGTGAGGACGCAATTGGACCCACAGCACTGCAGGCTGAGAAAACGGCATTCCAAGCTGAAGGCCTCAGAAGCAGTTTCCCTCTGACCTCCTGGCCTCTTATCTCTCAACTCCCAGCCTCCCACCAAGGCAAGCCATAGAAACCAGAACCCTTTTCCCCAAAGCTAGCCATAAAACCTAAAAATACTACTCTAACCTTCCCCTTGCCTTTCTGTGCAACAGCTGACCATAAAGACATCCAGACCCTCATTTCAGAGACTCCATACCTGAGAGGAAGAAACGCTGCACAGAAAGGCAAGAAGAACCTAAACAGACAGGCTTTGCTGGCTTCCTGGCCAGTCTATTAGATCGTTCCCTTTCGTCCAATCGCATTTCTACACCATTCTCCCTGCTTCATCAAGCTGAAGCGTAAAATCAGAAGCTTCCCTTGTACCTTTGGGTCTTCATTCTGAAGGCTCCTGTGTCATGTGAAACTATAATCAGGTAAATTTGCCATGCTTTTCCCTTGTTAACCTGTCTTTGTTATGGGGGTGTCAGTTGTGGCCCTTGTGGTGAGGAGGGAAGAGATCACCTGCTTTCTGCCCTACAACACAAACCTACCTACAATGGCTGCTGCCCAGCCTCAATTCCTCTTCCTCCACAAGAGTGCCCACATGGTCCTTCACCCAGGGCTTTTATCTCTACTGTCTTAACATTTTGCAAATCCATTTCCTCCTCTTCATCCTCCCTGCTTTAGCTCAAAGCCTCCTAGTTCATTGTCTGGTCTAAGACAAGACCCTCCTATCCAGTCCCTCTAATTTATTCCATGACCCTCCTTCTCCAGCTACCACTCAACCTCCACTGGGCAGCCAGTGCTATCTTGCTAAAATGGACCTCTGACTTTGCCACTTCACTGCAAAAAACCCTTGGGTGGTTTTACATTGATCTTTAAAATAAAGTGCAGTTCCTCAGCAGAGAGTCAAAATATGGCTCCTAACCACCTCTTAAGCCTCAACTTTACCCTGTTTTCAGCCATCAGAAACATGAGGTAGTTCTTTAAATATAGCATTTCGGTAGTGTCTTTTTGCAAGGCTGCTGCTAGCATATCAAAAGCCTTTGTGCCAATTAGGAAAAGGAGCCTCCTCAGGGAGGATGAATTACAATCAAGTACCCTTCCCCCTGTGGAGGCTGCCTCAGGGCAGGCTCAGTACACAGCTGGAGGACTGGGGGACTGGTTGGATTTCAGTTCCTAGTCAGCCTCCTCCACCTTGTGCAGGATAAACCAACATGCCAACATGTGGCTGCCTGGCCCTGTACTCACATGCAGAAGGAGTTCCCCAGGAAAGCATTTGTGAAGTCTCAGGTTTGCAACCACCATGAGAAATCCCTGACCTTCTAAGCCGAGGAAGCTAAGATTAGAGGATTCAACAGCAGCATGGAGGAGAGATTGATTCTGAACACCTGCTGCACTGCAAGGGCAATTTCTTCAGGAGAAGGTGAGCTCCTTCAACACAGGAGCTGGGTGTTCATCACATCTCAATAGCTCTGATGCGATGCGTCGTATGTATATATAGGTACTCAGTCAATCTCAAACGAATTCCATTTTTCCTCGACAATTAGAGAATCTGTGAATTCAAAGGTGCTAGAATAGCTGAAAACACTAAGAATTGCTTAGGAGAGTGAAACTGAGCAGAATCCCAGGAAGGCTGGCCTACTTTGTAGGGAATCTGCTTAGTGCAGGGGAGTAGTTCCAGATTGTGGTTCTAGTCCCAGGCCAGTCATCAACCAGCTCAATGGCTAAGTAAGTCAATCACTTGGTAACACCTTTAAACCTCTCAGAGTTGAGGGCTTTACAAGGTCCTTCCATATACGCTTCTCCCCTTGCTGCCTGAATTTTTAAATTTCACTCTATCATATGCTCTGAAACTCTAGCAGCTAGAAAGCTGACATGAAAGGATTCTCAATCACATTACAGTATGAATTAGACTAACAATTTTAAACCACCAACTTTTTCAAATTCCTTGCTAAGATGGGTAGACCATGAGGAAACAGACGTCTCGATTTGGAGAGAAGACTGAGAGGAAGTTTCAAAACATACAGCATGTTAGGAAGTAGGATGAGAGCTGGGAACTTACCAGCCTCATTGGAAATGGTGTCGTCAGTTATTGGCAGGGCTGAGTTTTCTCTCTTTATCCCCCAATCTTCTGCAGATGTGGATAGGTACATGCCCACTGACCTCCCGGGGCCCAGACCCAGGAAGCAAGGATAATAGATAGGACTCTTCTTTAAGGCAAAGAAAAGAGAGGCTCTCTAGATATCATATCACTTGGGAGTCATGCTGTAAAGGGTAGCCAATCAGCATTAGAACTCTCCTCCTTCACTCCTTTCACCTCTTGTAGAACCATAGTACTGCTAGTTCCATTGAGTAGAAAAAGAACCTGGAAATTGAAGGTCCACAGCCTACACCTGGGCCTGCAGGAAAGCCGAGTAAAGACCTCTTCAGGCTCATTCAAGATTGACAGAGTCAACCTTTGGAGAAAAACCAAAGAACTGCCTTCACCATACTGTGAACTCTCTGAACACAAGAAGTTCTACTAGTAAGAATATTTTGGTAATAGACCTGCACTCTCACCTTCCTATAAAATTTAGTAATAGACCTGCACTCTCATCTGCTCTTTTAAAATGTAAGAGCAGAGCTAAGGGATCACATTTATTCCACTATAAACCTGGGCCATTGTAGGTTGGATTAATCTGTAAGCCAAATTTTGTAAAAGTATCCTAAAGGAAAGAGCATTTTACAATTCTGGAGCGTTTTGGGGGAGGTGCTAAGAACCTCTTAGGTTATTCTGTGTGCTAAGTCTGAACTGGTTGAGAGAGCAAGCGCTCCATCTAGTTCCTCTTTGCCCTTCACAAAGGCCTTGCTAATTTTTAAATAGGTAGAAAGGGGTTGGTGATACCTAGTTTCCAGAATTTTATGAAATGGATTTTATTGAGTCAGTTCAGTGAGTTACTGTAATTGAAAATAATCCCCCTAATTATCTAGTTCAGTTCATTTACCTAATATATATTTTATTAGCAAATAATTTGTGATCTCCCAAGAGAACATATTTCCTAGCTTCATTGTTTTCTTATTAGATTTTAAATGAGTTCAAATGTTTCAGATGCTTGGATACTACTGTCATACCTCCTCTTACTCTCCCTTGTCAAAAGCCATTTAATTTGTTATTTATATCTCCTCAACATTTTTCCTTCTCTTACTAGTTTTTGTCTTTTTCCTTTGATCATTCCTCTTTTGCAGAAGAGGCCTACCTGGAGTAGGATTCAGACGGTATTTATAGCCCAAGGAAAGAAGGTATTCACCCACTTGGGACTGATACATGCCCTGGTTTCTTTCACTTCAGGACTCTCCCTAACATGTATGTCAAATTATTCAGCTTACCCTGGCTGGACAGCCTTCAAGGAGGTCCCAGCTCTGGCCTAAGAGTGAAAGTTGACAAAATGCAGAAGTTGGCTCTGACTTCTCTAAGTCTTGGTCCTTCGGGCCAAGTAGTGACTCATTTGCAAATGACTAGGTGTGACCAGGCAAGTTATATGTTATTTTATCTGTGTCAACAAGCACAATTACAACAGCTGCTATGACAAAGATGTAGTCTACACAACAAAGCTATTTTGCAGTCTTTAGAGACTATGCTTTCTTAATGTAGCACCTTTGAAATCACACAACTGACCTTTCACAAAGGTTATTTTCTAATTCCTGGCCTGGGTAACAATCACTCTTTACCGTTGAGTTGTGTGACTGCCTGCAACTGGAGGGGTAGGGGTGAGTGAAGCCTTTATCACTCCATTGTGTCCTACCGAGTAGCAATTAGCCTCTTATCCCTTCCCTCTTCAAGTACAATTAAAGCACAAAAGAGTCAGACAGGAAGAGGTTGGAGGCACACATATAGGATGCTGCATTTACTTGCTAATTTACCTTTTAATCCAGCAAACTGGGAAAGTGCTTTCCCAAACCACAGAACCCTGAAGCCCATTCCGTCTCAATTAGTCCAGACCCATTACTCACAGATGAGGACCCAGAAGTTCAGAAAGGTGGGAAGGTTTCCACAAAATCCTAGAAACCTGGGTAGAGTGAGGTTTAGCACTTCGTTCTCACCTTCTTAGACAAGAGTTCTCACAGGGAGGGACTTCGCATTTATCCCATGACCCTAAACCATATTGGTCCTCGTTTTTTTTTTTTAATGATGGCTTTTCATATTATTGTTAGAGATGGATTTATTGTCTTGATTATTGGTACTAAATATAAACAGAAGAGTATAACAATCTAGTCAATACTCATAATTTTTTAAAAACCCTCAGTGGCTTGTATTCCCTTTGTTGATTTCTGGGAATAGTGCCACCCATGGCAATGGATTGGGATCCCTTAAATTTATACTAATTTTCAAAATCCAGATGTTTCAGGGGCACATTTGAGATTTGTTACAACATATAAAGTGAAATTTGTGAATCCCCAATGATAACCAGATTAATAACTGCCTTGCTTATGCATTCAACACATATTTACTGAGTATACATTAACTCCTCACCACAGCTCACCTGCACTTAGGACTCCTAATTGCACTGCAGAAAATTTAATAATGTCAGTCCTCCAACTGCCTTATCTCAACCAAGTTGACAGCACATTCTGCTAAACTTATTTTCCCACAATGATTCATCTGGAGAAAGGTGATTTTTGCTCACTTTCATTTTCTCCAAGCAGTGTGGGTGGAAAGAAAGCAAACTTTGTTTCATTGTAGAAAACCCACTGGTTTGACATCCATCAAGGAGTAGATAATTTTCCTTTTTATTCTCAGAATTATCAGTTTCTTTCTTTTTTTCTTTTTTTTTTTTGAGACAAGGTCACACTGTCACCCTAGCTGGAGTGCAGTGGTGCAATCTTGGCTCAATGCAACCTCCGCTTCCCAGGTTCAAGTGCTTCCCTGCCTCAGCCTCCCAAGTAGCTGGGATTACAGGCACACGCCAGCACACCTGGCTAATTTTTTTTTTTTTTTTTTTTTGGTGTGTTTAGTAGAGACGGTGTTTCTCCATGTTGGCCAAGCTGGTCTCAAACTCCTGGCCTCAAGTGATCTGCACACCTCGGCCTCCCAAAGTGCTGGGATTATAGGCATGAACCACTGTGCCCAGCCCCTTCTCCTCTTTAAGTTTCTAAAGTATAAGCTACTATTACCTAGAAATCCTAAATTGGGTGATGTGCACATTTTAAGTATTCTAATAGTTAAGATTATTCCAAAACAGCTTCTTCATACTGTCCAGAATGTGATTATACACATTTGGATGTTTAATCTCCTGTTAGTAGAATCTTAGAGAAGTAAAGCAGGATTTCAGGTTTGCAGGGCAGAGTTTAAGCTTGCTGAAGGCTGCTAGCACTATAAAGAAAATTGGCTACTTGGGAATTTCCTCATTGCATAAAGTTTAAAAATGCATCCTTTAAGAGGAATTTATTCTTAGTACAACAAAGGCAGTAGTCTATTTTGCATGGGATCAGCCTTGTTTGCAATTTTGAATGACAGGTCCACAGACTGAAAGGTTTGGTTAATAAACCGTGAACCCCAACATCTCTTTATTAGCACTGAGTAGAGTCAAGTGATCTCAATTACATGGAACAGAGAATTGAGGCAATTATCCAATCATTCAAACCCGGAAAAAAAAAAAAAGTCTTTGGCTTGAATTATACAGAAAGTGCCCCAATTTCCTATTAAAACTTTAGAAGCCCAACTCTGACAAAAGTCTTTCCTTTTAAAATGTCTTAGGGGTAAAGCTAACAGAGTCGCCATCAGAGTATTGAGTTTTATATGTTGTTAGTAGTTTCCAGGTCACTAACCACATTTTTTTTTCCCCCAGGAAATGAATTCAGGAATTTCTTTGAACACTTAGCTCCATTGGAACATTAGTCTAAGCTTCTTTTTTATTCCCAGACAAGCATTCTTTATCGGAATAGTAAGACACCTTTGGAACAGGGGCAGGTATTGTTTTTTGTTCGGACTAAGGGGTAAACAAATGGCACCAAAGGAAGGTAGAGGATGTTAACAATCTACGGCTCAAAATTCTTACATAGTTTAGCAACGAAAATTCTAATGGTGGTATGTTTTCTTGGGATTCTACACACAGGTGGCATGTGGACAGCAGTTGGAAAGTACAAAAAGAAGTTAAAAGTATGCTAGGAAGAAAAGTAAATGAGGAAATGACACAGGTGCCAGAGCCAGGTGAAGCGAAGAGGTAAAGCAAAAACCCTTCAAAGATAAAGACGATCAGATTTCAATTCTGCTGTCTTTGTTAGATGAAAGGTAGGCCACTCCTGTGTCCTCAAAATGAAGGGACATTTCAAGTACTAGAAGGTGCACTCTCCTGGTACCTTCCTAAGCCCAACCAGTTCTGAACCCTGCCCCCCACCTTCCCGGCAGTCCCAGCTCCAAGCCTGCAGCTTTGAAATGCAGGCCTTTGGAATGTACGGCAGGCCTGGACAGAACACATCCTGAATCGCAGTCTACCGACTGGCATTGCCTGATGCTGTTTATGCTTGTATTTACGCAGGCTTCTATCCAGCCACATAAATTATAAACTCATCTTTACACCCGCTGGGGAATCCAATGCACGCACGGCACAAAAGAGAGAATATGAAATATTTCCACAGGTAAATTAATACAGGATTTAAAGCTCTGGCTTATGTAGATATTAAAATGAGTATGAGGATGTAACTCTTTCTGTAAAAACTTCTTGTCTAAATAGCCCTAGAATCACTTTTTTTCGGCCTAATACCACTTTAGGAAATTTATTTCAGCTGCTACATTTAGCTATCTAATACCATAATAGAGCTCTCACAGCATTTCTCCAAACTATCTTTGCAATGCTTAAAAGAAACACTTAGATCAGGGGTCAGTCAAGTTTCCATCAAGTCCCATAAAGTAAATGTATGAGGCTTTGTGGGTCATACAGTCTGTTACAAGTATAAGACGCTGCAGCTGTAGCAGAAAATAGCCACAAGAAAATATATAAATAAATGTGTGGCCATGTTCCAATAGAACTTTACTTAAGGACACTGAAATTTGAATTCCAGATAATTTTCACATCATGAAATCTTCTTTTGATTTTTTTTTTTTTCTACCATTGTTACCCTGTGGGCCATACAAAAGAAGCAGCTGGCTAGATCTGGCCATCAGCCCATAGTTTGATGACCCCTGGTGTAGGTGGTTGAAAGATCAACCTTGTTGCTGTCACAATAAGCAAAGTGGTAGAGGGATCAGGGAAAGGCAGTGCAAGGAGAAAGGAGGCAATATTGTGAAGTTGCATTCATCATGGTTTTTTTTCTGTATCTTATGATGTTCTGGTATCTTATAAATTTTGCTGACAGGCAAGAGACTCCCAGGACTAGCTAATTCTTAGAGACAGTGAAGGACTTGGCCCTGAGCATACCCAACTACTGTCAAGAACATAGCCCCAACCTTCCCCTTTATCTAACTCACACACCAAGCCAATACAGAAATTGCCCTAACTCACCCGAGGGTCCAGGTACCAGGCAAATGGAGACCACCCCTCCAGCCCAGAGACTGCTGGAATCATTCAGACTTGCCAATCCGAAACTGTTGGCCTTGCTCTGCCTTGCCTCCCTGCAGAAACCTCAAAGCCTATGCTTTCTTCTTGCTCCTGCTTCTGCCCCCAGCTGACGCCAGTGCTTCCCCTGTGGCCCTGCATGGCTTGGCATGGCATGTGCCCTTTTCTCTTGGGAAATTGACTAATATAAAGATTTCATTGTCACTGGCCTCTCTGTGTTATCACTTAGCTACTCCCATAAATTAAAATCTCAACAGGTATCATGAGGCAGAAATGCCTTCCTACTCTCAGCGGGATCCCAGGACCAGCAGCATTAGCATCCCCTGAGCCCCAGCCTAAAGCGACAGAATCTGCATCTGCATGTGAAAAAGATCTGCGGGTCATTTGCAAGGATATTGAAGTTTGAGGTGCTGTGGTGGTGTGGCTTAAAGCTTCGGGTCTGGAATTAGAAGGCCCATTTCATGTATTTGTGCCGCTCATTAGCTATGTGGGCTTGCACAAGTTATTATTATGTCCACCCCTAATAAGTAGAGATGAATCCATGCTAAACACTTAGAAAATGCCTGGCAAATAATACTATCATTCTTTTTTAAAATATAAATGCCCATGCACAAACTGTTGAGGCAGCTTCCTCTGATACATTCTTAGCCAGTCTCTTGAACTGATCCACTGTGATTATAGCCCATGCCCGCCCCCAACAATTCCACCCATAAAAGAAAAGCAAGACGCCACAACTCCTGGCCGCAGAGTGTAAAATATATTGATGGTTGTAAAGGGACAACTTGGGGATATTTTAGGTCTGCTGAGATGATGCACAGCATACATACATGCTCTAGTTTTTGGAACCATGTCATTAAGTTTTCAAATACATCTGTTTTGAACATGGTATTTTGTTTTTTTCATTAGCACGAATTACAACTCTACAGTTTCTTCTAGAGTAAATAAATATAATGGCTGTTTGCAGAGCGACTACAGACTTACTTAGATGTTTAACAAGGTGAACAATTTCACAATTAGATCAACCATTAACAGCAAGGTGTTTTTCATCTGTTTTGTTTACTGCTATAGTGGGGGGGGGGGTGGTAACTTTTCCAATGTATTCTTTGTTGACATCTTTAGTTACCAACAGACTCCCAAAAATAATGAAAAGTCGGTTAAAAAAATTAAATTGTAATTATGCCATGGGGTTTCCCAAGATCCTTAAAGTCAGCTCATTTAAATTTACAAGAGAAAAAAAAAAAGGCATCATGGAAAACTAAGTAACAAAAAACTACTGAAAATACATCTGTAGAACACAGTGGTCAGCTGTAAAAGCTCAGAAGGGGAAAAAAAAAAGTCCTTCTAGCATGTTAAGCAGTCCAATGACAAACTCTGCTTTTTTTTTTTCTTTCTTTCTAGTGGCTATTTTCCTACCACAGTGTTGAGCTTCATTATTATATTAAATAACTTATATGGGTAAAAAGGAGTTTGCTAACCAGCAGCCAACTCAAAACCTTGTAGGAGGAGGGAGGAGAAAAATTTACAACACAGCACACACTAAGGGGAAACCAAGTCCGCAGTCAGCTTCCAACCAGTCTTACCCCTCTCTGGCAATACTGATTGAGCTGAGGTTTGGGGTCT
>NW_016811463.1:96081-116133 GCF_001698545.2 Rhinopithecus bieti | reverse complement strand
AAAAAAAAAAAAAAATATCTTACTGCCTTCAAAGCTAATGTACAAAAGTTTTCAGGTAGGTACAATGATTCCAGAATATAGTCAGCCCGCTCTATCTGTGGGTTTTGCACCTGTGATTTCAATCAACGGCAGATCAAAAATATTTGAAACAAAAAAGGTGTGTCTGTATTGAATATATACAGACTCTTTTTCTTGCCATCATTCCCTAGGTAATATGGTATAACAACTATGTATATAGCATTTACATTATACTAGATAAATCTAGAGACGATTTATGGTATGACACTATTTACACAGCATTTACATTATATTAGGTATTATAAGTAATCTAGAGATGACTTAAAGTATAAGAGAGGATGTATGTTGTTATGTTCAAGTATTATCTATTTATTATTTTGAGTTTACCCTAAGAGGTTATGTTTTATTGAATCAGTAAGATTGATGGCCACAAGAAAAGAATATTTCTTCAAACAACAGCAACAGAAAGTTCCATTTCATTATACCAGGGACTTGGAGTATCCTCAGATTTTGGTATCTGCAGGAGGTCCTGGAAACAATCCCCCATAAATACCAAGGGATGATTATGCTTAATCTTAGTATCCACTTAATGTATGTATTGTGTAAATTATAATAGCCTGTTTTATTTTGTTTTAACTTTTTCGTGGTTGCTATGCTTTGGCCAACACCTGCGATAACCCACTACCATTCAATGACACTACAGGAGCACGGGCTGAGGAGTAAGAGAGAGCAAGACACCCTGTCCAGAGCTGGGGCAGACATTAGGGGAAGACCCTGTGCCTGCCCTCAAGGGGCTTACATAGCAATAGGGAAAAGAACCACAAACACTACACAAAACCGCATGGCTGGTAATGAGAGAGAAAGACTACCTCCTGACTGTATGAGTTCTGGAGAAAGTCTTTCTAGGGAAAAACCGGCCAGGGATGGGGGAGGCATTGGAGCTGGGCCATGAGAACAGACAGGATGTGGAAAAGGCAGAGTGCGTGGCTTGAACACCAACACAGATGGGAGTTGTTCTTCAAAGCTCCTTAAAAAACAATTTTAATGTGGAAACTGTCTTTTATACCAACTTTCATTTCAACCAATTGATACGGGAGTACTGGGAGGGGAAGAGCACAGTCCCTTTAAATAATACAGAATGGGAGAAGGGAAGTGCTGGGTAGAGAAAGGCGGGTCCCTGGCTAGGGCTCCACCCCCAAGGACCTAGGTGAGGACAGACTTTCCTGCCCAAATGTTGCATTTCCCAAGACCACCCTGGCCAACCATGCTCCCATCCTGGGCCTATAAAAACGTGAGACCCCACCAGGCAGACACACAAGTAGCTGGACGTGGTGAGGAACACATCTGCTACAGAAGACACAATTGGCTCGTCATCGAGAGGACACTGAGGGGAGCGCACTGGTAGAAGGGCATGCCGGCAGGGCACACCAACAGATGCCAGCACACCGGACTGACTGGCGGGATGAGGCAGAGTTTGGCAGGGGCCATCTGAGGAGAGGTTGGTCATCGAGAGGACACTGAGGGGAGCACGCTGGCAGATAGGCACACTGACAGACGCCAGCATACCGGAAGGCCACTGACTGGCGGGAAGAGGCAGAGTTTGGCAGGGGCAGTCGGAGAAGAGCCCAGGCCACTGAGTGGCCCCACTCCAGTGTAAAAACATCTCCCTTTGGGCCCGCCCATCAGCAGAGAGCTACTTCCACTCAATAACACTTTGCACTCATTTTCCAAGCCTATGTGTGACCCGATTCTTCCAGTACACCGAAGCAAGAGCCCTGGGATACAGAAAGCCCTCTGTCCTTGCCATAAGGTAGAGGGTCTAATTGAGCTGGTTAACGCAAGCCACCTATAGATGGCAAAATAAGGCAGCACCCTCTAGAGGTCTGAGCAGCAGGGCACTGAAGAATCGAGCCACACCATATCCCCACTGCATGCCCTGGGAGAGGCACAAGGGAACCTTTCTGGTTTCACAATCAAATGTTAGATGTCATATGTTACGTGAACAGTACAGACGTGGGAAGACATTATACAATTCAATCTTTAGCTTTTAATGTCCAACCTCTGACTTATGAACCTTTCCAATCTAACCACTAGTTAAGAGCAACACGTCATAAAATAATAGAACTAGAAAATAATTTTGTAGGTAGGTCTGGATTAATTTAAAATGTCTGGAGATCATAGGTAATGCAGACACCAGGTATCATTCATGTGTAGCCAATCTGCTTACCAATTTTTTAAAAAATCTACCAGAAAAGTAACAAAAGCTAAGCTATACCCAGGGATCCCACCAAACTTACTGTTTTTAAAATTACAGAAAGGAGGGATTAAAAAGGACACATATGGAAGGCAAAATGTATCAAAAAAGGATAACTAAAAGGAGTGATTCTCAAATCTTTTATCCAGCAAGATATGCACTCTGAGGCTCATGTTTTGCACATGAATAATATTAAATACCACAGTGAAATATTTTAATACAAACACAGAGTAATACAAAATTTTAATTGAAATGTGCCACTGCCAGGCACAAAATTATATATATATGTATAATTAGTCAATGCATTTTAGTTCTATACATATATAGGCATCAGCCCAACAAGCCTGTTATATCCCATGGCTTTAGGCATTGGCCAAACCTTCTTTATGTTTGAGTCTGGGGATACAAGAAACATCTCCAATCCTTCACCAATTACTATGATATCCTAAGGATAAGAATTCCAATGCCTTCATACCTTATCCCTCATTCACTGGGAGGTACAAAGAAGGCCTAAGCTTTCCTTTGAAACAAACACAACCACCCAAAACCAAGTATATCTTAGATATCCTGGTTCATGAAATCTAGCCTAATATCAAGTATAATGAAGGCTCTCAAATGATTCTGGGACCACAAAAAGAAGAGAAAATGTGCTTGTAAACCCTAGTACAAAAAGGTATACATTCTGAGTTTCTCAGTAGGACTATAATGATAACAATTTTGATATTATACCCTGGGCTGCTTGTGCCTATTAAAGTATCTCAAATGCTTAAAATACAAATTTAACCCTAGTTTTGTTCGAAAATACTCATAGAATAGCAAAAGTTGTAAATCTGAAAAATCTCCAGATTATGTTTAAAGTCCCAACTCTCTCCAACAAAGAGGTGACTGAGATCCACTTGGAAAATCGCAAACCCAACTTTATAAAGCCTACTGGTACTTCTTTTTTTTTTTTATCTTAGGTTAAATAAAATTTTAGTGTTAGAAGAACTATTCAGAAATGAAGTCTGAACTGATATATTTAGACAAAGCAATGCATTTTTTTTTTTTTTTTTTACATATTCTGGTTCGAGCTCCCATTCTATTAAATAATGGGAGAGAAAAAACAGTCCTGTATATCGCAGAGAACAAAAAAAAATGAAAGGCAATAAAGCAGAAGAGGCACAGTGAGAATTCTGAGCCACAAAGATTTGGTGTACAAGAGATAAGGTGCAGAGGACTTGGAACAGATAGACAGCAGCTCCCTATAGAACACATGTGGCTTTCTTCAAGTAAAGCCAATTTCCTTCAGACTTGTGCAGCAATGAGAAGAATGAGACCCACCTTAGAGACTTCCACCTGTCTTTCTCTATATGATTTTCAGGTCCTTCACTCTCATAAGAAGCCAAGTAGAGAGCTACAATCAAACAAAAGAAAGTGCATTAACATCAAAGCCTTCTCCTGATATATTATCTACCACCATCCATCCCTTGTTCAACTTGAGCCAAACTCCATAGCAAGATACTCTTCAAAATATCAGGTCATGACCAAGAAGCTTCACTGTTTCATGAAGAACACAGATTATCACTTTGCCTCTGACTGACCATCTCAATGAAAACCCAAGGGCTTCTAAGCCAAAAATGCACTTAATTACCTAAGAATGTATGAGGCAAAAAAAGTTTATAAAATGTAAGCCATATGACGCTGCCATACACTTAAGACTTAATGTCCTTTAAAAAGAAAGGGGTGAGGGTTCTTTCCTGGTAGCCTGAGTTGTTTTTTCCTTTTTTCTTTTTTTTTAAACTCTTTACTAGGTAAAAAGCCAGGTTTCTTAGGCCAATTTTCCATCCTTCTAATATTTTCTTTCTTTTCAAATCATAGACTCTTCATTTAAAATTCAAGTTTGTTATTAATCCTTTTTATAAAAGAGATTAAAAAGAATCAAATCCCCTCTGGCATAGGTGATATTAATTCAAAATGTTCTCCTGGTTGGGCGTGGTGGCATAATCTCAGCACTTTGAGAGGCTGTGGGCAGATTGCATGAGCCCAATAGTTGGAGACCAGCCTGGGCAACACGATGAAACTCTGTCTCTACAAGAAAAAAAAAAAAAGGAAAGAAAAAAAATTAATCTGGCATGGTGGTGCACGCCTGTACTCCCAGCTATCTGGAAGGCTAAGGTGGGAGAATTGCTCGAGCCCAGGAGGTCGAGGCTGCAGTGAGCTGTGGTTGTGCCACTGCGCTCCAGCCTGGGTGACAGAGTGAGTCGCTGTCTCAAAAAAAAAAAGTCATTATTGTAAATACTATCAATCTACTATGAGAAATTGTTAATAGGTGCTATTAATTTCTATAATATTAGGATATATCAAATCAATAAAATAAATCTCTAAATATTTTATGAGCTCACTTCTCTTCTGATGATTTTGTTCTGTATCTAATCACTTGTTCTGCTTCAAATTCCCTAATGTTTTAACAGGTTAAAATGTTCCAGTACTTTTTTAAACAGCAGGGGTAGCAATTTACTGTTTTGTTTTTTTTCTCCAAATTACATGGACTATCAACATGCCACAAAACACCTTTTGTCTATTCAAGTAAGTTCAAACAAGAAAAAAAAATTATCCCATTTGTGGCCATAGCTTTGCAAATCTGGTATTAGAAAGAATACTTAAACACAGAAACATACTGTTTGTAGGTGAATATTAAGTGCAAATATTTTAGGGACAAATCATACATTTTCTGTGACACAGAAAACTCTTAACATGAAACAGATCAGAGGACAGGCCTCACTACTATATGAGTAACCAAGCATTTCTATACTAACATCCTAAACAAACGATTTGGGGATGCTAGTGGTAGCTCCCACTGAATGGTCTTACCATCTTCACTGAAGACTGGTACCGTGATCAGATACTGCAAGATCTTCCGGTCCCTCTCAAATGGACACTCCACTTGTTTCCATGTCATAAATTCACTCACTTGTTTGGCCAGTTCCCAAAATTTCTGGAAGATAAGTAAAAGAAGAATATAAAGGTGATCATAAAAAAATAATTATGAGCTTGGGAGAGGCAATTCCATTCGAAATGATTCCCTCTTATTTTATTAAAGAGACAGGGTTTCACTCTGTCACCAAAGCTGGAGTGCTGTGGTACAATCATATAGCTCACTGCAACCTCAAACTTCTGGGCTCAAGCAATCCTTCAGCCTCAGCCTCCCAAGTAGCAGGGACTACAGGTGCGAACCACCATGACTAGCTAATATTTTAATTTTTTGTAGAGACAGGGTCTCACTGTTGCCCAGGCTGGTTTCAAACTCCTAGCCTCAAGCATTCCTCCCACCTTGGCCTCCTAATGGACTGGTATTACAGGCATGAGCTACTGCAGCTACTTTCTGGTCTTTGCTCTTCTGAATTATATAGTTTTCTTAATTTAATAAAACTCTATTTGTGAGGTATAAAAATTTTCTCAAGCTTCCTCAAATAGTAATAATCATCATCATAATGGCTCAGTTACTCTCTTCTACTTGGTATTGTTAATTTCTTAAACAAAATAATATGGAAAGAGATAATTTGTTCTGAAACTGCAGAATTGGCTTTGGCTCCCTGGCCTGGAATGCAGTGCTGGAGAAGCTGCCCCTCTCCTTGTGCTCGGATTTTTGTATCCTACTTTATCACACTCACCTCAAAATTGACATGGCCATTGGGAAGGCGGTTGGCACAACCCTCATTGAGGAAATAAATATCTTTGATTAAGAGACTGAAGAATGGTATCACAATCTAGAGGAAACAAAAGATTCTGATTTGTCTGGGCAAACAAATATTTAGTCTCTCATAAAAATACACGAGATTAATGAACAACATTAACTTTTGATTATATGAAAGGCCACAAAGAATGAAGGTACAGTATTTTGTTTCTTACACAACAGTAATTTCTTCCTTTAAATAATTTTGCTTACAATACAACTGCTATTTATAACCAAATAGCAGCAAGGACAAGTAGCATTGGGAAGTGAATAGGTTAGTACTTTTATTACAATTTTTCCTATTTTTCTCATTGTAGTAGTATGCAATAAAATCTGAAAATTCTAGCTATTAAGAAAGAAAAAATACCTAAAAGAACTCTTGCCTTTCATTTAGCAACCCCTTAGCAAAATGTTAATAGAATACCTATCACTGCAGGCACCATTTTTTTTTTTTAGAGACAGGTCTTGCTCTGTCACACTAGCTGGAGTATGGTGGTGCAATCATGGCTTACTGCAGCCTTGAACTCCTAGGCTCAAGCAATCCTCTAGCCTTAGCCTCCTACGTAACTGGGACTACAGGCATGTGCCACCACACCCAGCTAATTTTTAAAAATTTTGTGTAGAGACGGAGTCTCACTATGTTGCCCAGGTTAGTCTTGAACTCATGGGGGTCAAGCAATCCTCTTATCTCAGCCTCCCAAAGTGCCCAGATTACAGTCATGAGCCACCAAACCCAGCCATGTACCAAGATATTAAGATGCATGACCCATCTCCCTGCTAGAAGCTGTACTGCTTATTATTTAGACATCTACATTTAAGACAAAACTTTTTTTTTTAGATAAACATTTCTTCTTGAAGACATTCCTCAAGATAATGTGAGAGCTCAAGGTTTTAGAATAGTTGCTACAAACTTTCTATTGTAAACCTGGTCTGTGTATGACGAACAAGTTAGCACCTGCTCTCCCGGGAAATCACCTAAGAAGTACCTTGCACAATATGTTTTGAGACAAATGTGCCCGAGGTGAAGGAGGAAATATGAATGTATAAATTAAAATTAATAGTTGTTTAAAACAATAAACCTTTAAAATACTTCCCCATCTGAATTCTTTGGCTTGATGAGGTAGTATTTAATTAATTAGCCTAAAGCAATAATCTCTCAGTAAGTACCCCAAATCATACTAAACCCACAAGAAACAGAGAAAAAGGCTCACATACAGTAATTTCCATTTTCTCTCAAATGTCAACATATTTTTAAAGATTCTAAATTTCCTGCAATGTAAAAAATCCATTAAACACCGATTGTGGGTCTATCTTGTTTCCCCAAGGTCAGATCTTTGAAGTTTCCTAAGCTTATGACTCAGGTGGGTACCTCTATATTGAGTGAACAGGAAAACATACTTTTGGGCTCACACAAAAAAATATTAAGTATCAATTCCCTTCTAAGGAAAAATTCAGATTTTCACCAAAGTCATTTAAAAAACAAGTTTTGATTATTTTTGTTTCATTGATTTCTGAAAATAACCAAAATGAATCTTCCATTTTGACATCTTTGGACATCTCACCTAAATATACTTTTAATCATTTGTTATTATCTCTGAAAGTCTCTAAAGCCAAATTAGTAAAGATCTCATTACCTTTCCTTCTAATATGATTGGCTATTTTCTATTATGTTAGAACTAAACAACATAGTAACAATAGTAAAAGTACAACCGAACCTTGCTTCTTTGAAAGACTATTTGTGAATGGGAATGCTGGACTTTGGATGCTGCCAGACAATAGTAAAAAATTTGGCTTCAGAATTTACTGGTGATATAAGCTAGGAGTTGGCAAACTGTGGCCCTCGGGCCTCTTTTTTATGGCCTAGGAGCCACACATTTTACATGTGTAAGTAGCTAAAAAAATCAAAATAATAATATTTCAAGATGCATGAAAATTATATGAAATTCAAATGACAGTGGCCATAGAGCTTTACTGGAAGAGAACCATATTCATTCATCTTCATATTGTCTATGTCTGCTTCTGTGCTACTGTGCCCAAGGTGAACATGCACTTAGAGGATAATAAGGATACATCATCATAAGACAGCCCCAGGGAAATAAGAACAAAATTATAATCAAGATGTAATATTTGTATACTGTAGCGGCTTTTAAACAAGAACTTTATTTTTGTACTCTATTCTTTGGTGCTGAACTGTGAGATTCATGAGGTGTTGATCATTGACTGTTTCTTGCTGATATTTAAACTTCTCGTAAATTCACACCAAGTGCCTACAGCTGGAATAGAAATTCTAGGTGGCAGGGGCTATACCTTACATGATTTTTGCATTCAGGGGTGCCTGCAAGATGCTCCACTACTGACTATCTCAATCACTCTTTCATAAAAATAAAAATACAACTAATCTTACTTATGATACTTTACTGCTCTGTTCCTTATGCCTGTATACAAGAAAGAAGTCTTGCAGGCTTCAACTTTTCGTTTATTCATGGATAATTCCCTTCAGATCTGTAGCCCCTATACAAATCTAATACAGTGAAAATCAGATTATAAGAACTTCCATGAGCTAAGTGAATGTACACATTATTAATAGGACAAAGCAAAAGTTTATTTTCCTGAAGGTCTTGTCAATGATGTTTTTAGCAGGAGAACTTCTCAAGTAATAGTATTTTTGAATTTCCTTTCAAAATATTCTTAGTTCAGAAACCCAGCAACTACACCATAAGGGTTTTGCCAGTTCCACACCTAGAAATGAATGCTGATAAATAGGACCAAGTAAGTTCACAGGAGCAGAATTGGAATGGCAAGAGGATTTAAACCATGTAATCATATGAGGAATGGTTAAAAACCTGGAGACACAGGTACCTACAGAAAAAAAAAACCCAGCTATTTAAAGAATATTTAAGGGCTGCTGTGTGGAAGACACATTTGGTTTGTTCTATATTAGGTACCTAGAGATGTGCCACTCTGACCACACAAACTTGAGATTTAAAAGGATACAAAAGATTCACCATATTGGTCAGGCTGATCTCGAAATTCTGACCTCAGGTGATCTACCCGCCTCAGCCTCCCAAAGTGCTGGGATTATAGGCGTGGGCCACCACGCCTGGCCAAGAATCCCAATTTTCTTGAATAAAAGGTGGATTTAACTAGAAATGCTTTCACTCTCAGCCTTTGAGACCAACTGTAAAAAGAGATGGCAGTTTTTAAAATGGCTGTGTTTTTTTTTTAATTTTACTTTAAGTTCTGGGATACATGTGCACAATGTGCAGGTTTGTTACATAGGTATACATGTGTCATGGTGGTTTGCTGCACCCATCCACCTGTCATCTAGGTTTTAAGCCCCACATGCATTAGGTATTTGTCCTAATGCTCTCCTTCCCCTTGCCCCCAGCCCCCTTCTGGCCTCAGTTATGTGTTGTGTCCCCACCCTGTGTCCATGTGTTCTCATTGTTCAACTCCCGCTTATGAGTGAGAACATGCAGTGTCTGGTTTTCTGTTCCTGTGTTAGTTTGCTGAGGATGATGGCTTCCAGCTTCATCTGTGCCCCCACAAAGGACACGATCTCATTCATTTTTATGGCTGCATAGTATTCCATGGTGTATATGTACTACATTTTCTTCATCCAGTCTATCAATGATGGGCATTTGGGTTGGTTCCATGTCTTTGCTATTGTAAATACTGCTGCAGTTAACATACGTGTGCATGTGTCTTTATAGCAGAATGATTTATATTGCTTTGGGTATATACCCAGTAATGGGGTTGCTGGGTCAAATGGTATTTCTGCATCCTTGAGGAATTGCCACACTATCTTCCACAATTATGTAAATTATGTTGAACTAATTTACATTCCCACCAACAGTGTAAAAGTGTTCCTGTTTCTCCACAGCCTCACCAGCATCTATTGTTTCTTGACTTTTTAATAATTGAATGGATGTGCTTTCATTTGTTTAATGAACTACAGAGTACAATTTATATGTTCACATAGAACCTGTTTAAAACAAAACAAAACTAAAGCAGACACAATGTATTAAATGATGTAAAGGGTAAGTACTTGGGACTTTTTGTAGAAAAAAACTTAGAATTCCACAACTGAGAAATTTTGGAGGGATTGCACTTCAGAATTTCTTTGGCCAACGCTGCAGCTCCCTACTCACAGATACGATTCCACAGACTTCTGGGGCAGAGCCCACCAAGCCCTCACTGAAGCCCATGCAGAGAGAACCTTGCCTGCCCTGCAACACAGAGAAGGTGAATGAGGCCACGTACAGCCCCTTCAGTGGGCTTACTCTTCAGTGTGCTGCAATTCTCCCATATGTGCTCGCTGTTTGAAGCTTAAAAGACTTCATATTAGATTCTTTTCTCAATCTAATCACAAACATACTGGGATGGAGCAAGTAAAACTTAAAAGCTGGCAAACCCTGTCAGGCTACAGTAAGACTGTCATCTCTGCTTCATACCCCCTCCAATCTTATAAGTTCCTTTATGTAAAGAAAAAATTGGAAGGATTTACAATACTCCTCAAACATTGTTAGAACTGATATTTCAGATCTGATTGAGAACCAACTTAGCATTTACTAAAGGTGGGGTTGTGTGTTTATTTTTATTTTAGATCGTTTTGGCTGAAGCTTTTTCAGGGGACGTGATTGGGAAGCTGTGAAAGGTTTTTTACCTCATTTTCTTTTATTTGTGGAAGATATAGTTTAAGTTAAAAGATGGATGGAATTGAAACCGAAAATAACCTCCATCAAGCAACCTTCATTAACCCAGTTACCATAACTAAGCATTCACTTCTCAAATAACATGACCGCCAAATGCCGAAACAGCTTATCCTTCCTCTGTAAAGAAATATGACACCGAAACATGCCAAGAAAGGACCCTCAGAATCAAGAAAAGGGTAGATGCAGGATGGTACTAATTTGTTTAAGAGTATGGTAGAGTGAGAAAGGACCATTAATTTCTCAGACATTACCCCTGTACTTTTCTGCTACCCCATAATCCAATTAGTAACAGCACGCCTAATGTTACAGCAACTAACCTACTTTCTGAAAATAAATGACTTAACCATGGGAGGTAAGCTAATTCTTTTAAGAGAAAAGGTTACATTAAGTCAGCTACCTTGTGCAGAGCTTAAATGTCTATTTTCCATTAAACTAAATTACTCTTTAATGCTATTAGTCATCTTAACATATGACTTAATGTATTGCTTGAAACACAATTAAGAGGCACTACAGAGTAATTATTTAAGTAATGTAATAATAACACAGCAATATCCAGTCTAACAAACTTTCTGGTAGCATTCTCCATCTCTGTGTGGCAAGTGGTATCATTTCTAGAGTACATGTCTCTCTTAAATCTCAACAAGTAAAAAAGCTTCAGTGTAGTAGTTCACATAGCATTTCAGTATAAAACACAGCAAGTCTACCATAAGAAAGACTTTAAGTGCATACCTTTTCTCTACTACTATGAGCAGTTAAAGACCTTTGTGCTGCTCCACGAAGAGCTGTTCGATAATTATAGAAATTGCTTGAAGGGTCCATCTGATGCTATAGATAAAAGACAGAAGAATATTAACTCTTTATTTATTGTAAACTTCTGTAGGAAGTTTACGAGATCACACATTTAGCTACACATGAAATTCAAAATTAGTTAGGAAACTCAGTAGGAATATGATTTATCCTTCTCATACACACAAATGCACATGACACACATTGCACAAGTGTTTTCTTTCCTGAGGTTTGGTTGTAATTACGTGAACTGATGTCAGCTTCAATAAAGTTAAACCTAAACCACATTCTTTCTAGGCTAATTGTTGAGCTTAGACGTAAAACTAGTAAGAGTCAAACACCAGCAGCAGAAAAATTTCCTGTTTGCATCTGAAAGTCAATGGGCCCTCTGATGGTTAGCCATGTACAGTGATCCAACACTTTGTAGTGACAAATCATGCACAAATAATTGAAGCATATCATTTTGCAAGAAGGAAAAGAGATGTATTAGATTGTATGAATAGATCATAAAATAATAGGCATAATGATAATTTCCAATTTGGGAGAAAACTTGGGAAAGAACGCTTTCTTCTTATCTCCAAAGATAGTAATTCAAAGCACTGGCACACCAAGGTAGTGCTCAGATGAATATGATTCAAATACACATACTCTGGCACATGAATTTTTTTTTTTTTTTTTTTTTTTTTTTTTTTTTTTTTGAGACAGGGTCTCACTTTGCCACCCAGGCTGTAATGTAGTGGTGTGATCTTGGCTCACTACAGCTCCCACCTTCCAGGTTCAATCAATCCTCCTGCCTCAGCCCTGCAAGTAGCTGGGACTACAGGCACGCGCCACCACACCCAGCTAATTTTTTGTATTTTTCATAGAGGTGGGGTTTCGCCACGTTGCCCAGGCTGGTCTTGAACTCCTGGGCTCAGGTGATCCTCCTGCCTCAGCCTCCCAAAGTGCTAGTATTACAGGCATGAGCCACTGCACCTGGCCCACAATTCTTACTATCCTCAGAATTGTATGGGAAGGGCTTTTTCACAGGTCAGCTAAATTGCTGAAAGGATGAATAAATGTTACTCTAGGGATGGGGAACACTTCCCCTGAGACACTGAAGATAAATGAAGCTAATAGGCTCACAGTGAAGTAAAACTCTCAACTGCTCAGGACCGAAATTCCATTCTGGCATATAAGGTGATATGACTGACAGCTCACTATTTCTCCAGTCAATTAACCCCAGAATGGACATATCTACCTATGAAACAACCAGTACATAACCTGATTTATTTTCCTCTCCAATTCTACCCACTTTCCTTTCCCGGGGTCTGTAAAGATGGATGGGCTTTTTCCTCTGTCATAGTCTGATGGAAAGGCAAGACCACATAAAGGAATTCCACTTTCCAGGTGTAAAGTGTTACTTAACAGCAAAACATCGGCTTCACATACCTCAAGAATGTCAAATTTTGCAGTCTTCACTTTGGCCCAAGTTTTTTTTAGTCGAGAGACTGGGCTCATATTCATACCAGCTTCCCATTTGAAGTGGAGGGGAAGAAAAGAGGAAAATTGAAAGAGAGAAATAAGAAAACCATAAACATATACTTCTAAAAGCATTCATTACTAAGTGAGAATTCTAAAATTAGTAAGTAACAAACTCCAATTGTATAACTTTTTTTTTTTTTTTTTTTTTTTTTGCAAATTCTGAGTCGAGGAACAGCATAAATGCTACCATTGACTCTGTGCAGAGGTGAACACATTTTCTCTATAAAGGAAAAAAAAGTAAGCATTTTAGGCCATATGGTCTGTGTCATCACTACAAGACACTATCACTGTCGTGCAAAGACAGCCAACATCCAGTTATGTAGGTAACTACATATACAAATGGTTATGGTTGTGTTCCAGTAAAACTTTGTTTACGTGCACTGAAATCTGAATTTATATTACAGTCACATGTTAGAAATGTTAATATTATTATTTTCATTTTTTTCAATCATTTAAAAAGATAAAATCCATTCTTAGCTCACCGGTCATAAAGAAACCAGTGGTGGGCCATATTTGACCCACAGGTCAGTTTGCTGACCTTTGACCTAGAAACTAATGTGTCAACCATGCTTTGTGTGTGTTATCTCACATATCCCCTCAACATTCTTAAAAAATATGCTAAAGTTCTAGGGAGTAAGACATTTTCCCAAGGATATCCAGTTAACAAGTAACAGAGATGGAAGCTCACACAGAGCTAACACCATAACCCACACTCACTCCAACAAGCCAGGCTGCCTCTCCTGAATGATACTTTGTGTACTATAACTATTCAGAAAAATATTACAGTGGCTGTTGTACAGAAAAGGAACCCACGCTAGCCTAAATGAGTACATATATTAATTCCACGCCACCAACATTCATATTTTAAGGACGAGAAGTGGGAGATTGCTTCCTAATTGAGGTACAATTTACATACAAAAAATACACAGATCTTAAACACATAATTAGATGAATTTTGACTAATGTTTAAGTCCATGTATTACCACTCCAATCAAGATAAAGTAGCACATTTCATGATCCCAGAAAGCTCTTGGGCCTCTTCTGGTCACCTTTTGACCCTCTTCTGGTCACCTCCCCACCACCACAGAAATCAGAACACTGGCTACCTAAAACCACGGATTCGTTTTGTCTGCCCTAGAACTTCATATCAGTGAAATCATACTGTATCTACTCTTGTGTCTGGCTTATTTTGCACAACATAATGATTCTAAAATTAATCCATGTTACTTATATGTATCAATTGTTCATTTTTATTGCTGAGCAGTATTTCATTGTATTAATATGCCACAATTTATTTAGCCATTCATTTGTAAATGGGCATTTGGATTGTTTCCAGTCTTGGGCAATTATGAATAAAGCTGCGTTCTTTTACAAATCTTCCTGTGGACATGTGTTTGCATTTCCATGGAGTAAATACATAGGTGTGTGCAATCTCTGCATTGCAGGGTATAAATATGTTTAACCTTATAAGAAACTGCTGAATAGTTTTCCAAAGTAGTAGTACCATTTTATACTCCTGCCAATAATGTATAAGAGCACCACTTGTTCCACATCTTCAACACTATTTGGTATAACCAGTTTTTAAAATTCCAGTCATTCTAGTGCATGCAATGGTATTAATATTTTGCTGTAATTTAATTTGTATTTCTCTGATGACTAATGATGTGGAACACCATTCCAGATACTCGTTAACCATTAATATACAGTATCTTCTTGCATGGCATATCTGTTTCAGTCTTTTGGCCTTTTTTTCACTGGGTTATTTATCTTTTTATTGATTTGCAGGGTTCTTTATAGATTCTGGATACAAGTTATTTGTCAGCTCTATGTATTACAAACATTTTCTCTGATGCTATGGCTTGCCTTGACATTTTCTTACTAGTAGAAGAGGGAAATTAAGTAATTTATTATCTAGACTGTGAGCCTTTCAGTCCCTGATTCAGATAATCTTTCTGTTTGCTATTTTCATGGAGTTAGTCAGATAAATAATAAGCTGAGACTTGGCCAGTAATTTTCTGGGGGAAGAGAAAGAGGAAATGGTATGTACACAAAATGGAAAAATAAATTGGTGGAAGGGAGAATTTATTAGATTAAGATTCTTGAATTAAATTTGGTAGACTCTCTAGCTTTAAACTGATCCTTCAAAAAGACCTCAATGCTCTTCTTCTTCTTTTTTTTTTTTTAAGACGGAGTCTTGCTCTGGCGTCAGGCTAGAATGCAGTGGCATGATTTCAGCTCACTGCAACCTCCGACTCCCTGGTTCAAGTGATTCTCCTGCCTCAGCCTCCTGAGTAGCTGGAATTACAGGCGTGCACCACCATGCCCAGCTAATTTTTGTATTTTTAGTAGATAACAGGGTTTCACCATGTTGGCTAGGGTGGTCTCGATCTCCTGACTTCATGATCCGCCTGCCTTGGCCTCCCAAAGTGTTGGGATTATAGGCATGAGCCCACTGTGCCCGGCCTATTCTTTTATTGAAATGTTTATTGAGCACCTATAATTTGTAAGATGGCCATATAATTGATCATACAAACTAGGACACTTTTTAATGAAAGAATTATTATCAAAAGCTATTATCAATAATTAAGGCAAGACAACAGATATAAATTGGAACAACTAAGACATATTGTTACCACACATATTTATAGAATGAAAGGAAAGAAACACGGTCTCTGATGTTAAAACCTCCATAATATAGAGGAGTGAGTTTGTATACTAGAGTGATAAGGTCTGTGGGTGATAAGTACTAGAAACCTGAACAGTTAGAAAATGTGCCAGTTTCTTAGGCCACCCTCTTGTCCAAGGAATCAGATAATTGAGTCTTGGATCATTATTTCTATAATACTTGATATGCAAGCTGCCAAAATACTTTTTAAAACTCTTTATTTAGACAAGTATCTTACCTACAAGTCTTTGTAGATGAATATTTAGCTAAGGTTAACTTAAAACATTCCAAGAATTCTTGCATACTTAAGAAACATTACACACCTACTCGCACCCTTTTGCCTATTTAAAGCATTTTGGACATTCTCAAGTAACTCAGGATTAAAAAATACAGCCTGTACTAACAAAACTATACTATTTGCAAATTTTCTGTGGGTCACTTTACAGGATTCGTAAAGATAAAGGACATGTATCCTCCACAAAATACTCACAGATTATCGCCATCAAGGAGTTGAAGTTGCCAATGTTAAAACACTCCCGAGCTACGTCAATGAAATACTCAATCATTCTTGCTCGGTGTTTTTTCTTAACAGGCTATATAGTAAAAGACAATAGAGGGCAGTTATCCAGTATAAAGGCCCAACAGTTCTAAAATAAGTAGGAAAAAATAATACTGAGAGCTAGGAGATAGAAAATTCATTTCCTCACCATACAGATTTCTGTAGCAACCAAGTAGCTGAGGCGATTAAACCATTCCACGTAAGCTTCTAAGTTTCGTGTTTTCTTCCGTTCACCATAGCAACTCTTTAGAGAAAACAAAGTAAACGGACGAGTTAGAGGAAAAAAAGAACGTATTGGACTCTCATTTTGTGAAATACGAGCCTTTATTCTCAGTTTATGGATTAGGCAAGCTTTTTAGAACAACAGAAAGAGAGAGAACGACAATCACTGGCATTTTTGATTATCCTTACAGAAATATCGAAGGCTTTTAGGATAGTCCAGTGAAACACGTGAGGTCTAGAAATGTACTCTGATGCATTTATAAAAGTGTCCTTAGGCCGGGCACAGTGGCTCACACCTGTAATCCCAACACTTTGGGAGGCTGAGGCGGGTGGATCACCAGAGGCCAGAAGTTCAAGATCAGCCTGGTTAATATGGTGAAACCCCATCTCTCCTAAAATACAAAAAATTAGCTGGGCATAGTGGCACGTGCCTGTAATCCCAGCTACTCAGGAGGCTGAAGCAGGAGAATTGCTTGAACCCGGGAGGTGGAGGTTGTAGTGAACTGGGATCACGCTATTGCACTCCAGCCTGGGTGGCAGAGTGAGATGCAGCCTCCAAAAAAAAAAAGTGTCCCTAACCCCTCTTCCCGAGAAACTAAGTTAGTCTGGATTGTATCTTCAGAAACACAATTCAGAGGAAGAGTTCTGGCTGCATTCCAAAACGATCCTGACTCAGTAAATGGAGTGCAAATACCAACTGCTATAATTGATACAGCAAAAAGTGGCTACCAGTACAAAGGAGTAGAAATTTTTTACTTAAAATTAAGCATAGGACAAAATTTTACAACATAATGTTGCAACAAACTAAGTATCTTTCAAGTAGATAAACAGAAGTCTACACCATCATGGTCTTTAGTAGGGTGAGTAACACATTGTTCAAAGGCAAAAAAGTTAATCTCATCTTGAAGTTCAAGGCCAGCTTGAAGAGGCTAATTACACCCCTCTTTCCTTCCTTCCAAAAGAAACAAACAAACAAAAAGTCCACTAGCCTTCTATGGCAAAACCAATTCTTCACTTCCTGTATTAGGAGACACTATTCTAAGTCCGGAAAACAGCTGTTGCCCCTACTCCCAGAAGGGGGCTTTCATCAGCGGGTGTTGTAGTCTTTGCCTAGCAATTCAAAATGCTTCCAGGTCACTGGAAGAAAAAAATTTTCTTATATGCGTACACTGATTTGACAATCCATGCCCAGCATTAATTTCTTTAATAGTGGGCTGCACCGAGGCAATGAACGTCTCATGAGAGATTCACCTCAAAACAAGAGGCAAAGCAGTCAAGCCCTTTACTCAGCAAGCTGGATGTGCATCCTGTCTTTCCTGCCCCTGCTATTGTTGAATTATGGGCAGAACCTTCTCAGCAGATTCTTAATCTGCTAAAACCATTATGCTTTCCTCTCCTATTTTCATCACCACAAATGCCTGCATCTACTTACTAAATTTCCCAATAAGGAGGAAGAAGAGGCTACAAGTTAGTGATGGGGCAATATTGTGAAGGAGCTTGGAGACCTCGGTCAAGAAAACTGCAATGAATCAGACATGGCTGGTGGAAAAAAAAAAAAATTCTGATTTTAAAATCTAAAACCGAATATAGTTCTAACTTCTGTCCCTTATACCCACTATCACAGACTGAGAAATCCCATTTCTGGTTTCAGTGTTGACCTGTGGGTCGACTGATTACCTTGTCATTATCCAAAGGGCCCTTTTGCACGAACGCCTGAACAAATTCTTCTGGCCCAATATAATTGAGCCTCTCCTGAAACACAAACCCAGAAGGTCAACAGTATTAAAGAAAGTGAAAAGAAATGGACTGTCAACTCCCTCTATGACTTTTGGCACCACCTTCCATTTCTTAATGAAGATTATAAAATAAGCCTTTAACCCTAAATACTTTCATCATCTTCAAGGTCTGTGCAGAGGCAATTTTCTGCTTGGGTCAATATTCCACAAGATAGTGAAAGGCTGAGCAGGTTTTGGAAAAACTGATTAGAGGCAGGAGGTGAGGAAGGTCAATAAACTCTTTGCTCTTCAGCCTTGTTTAGTATTTATTTACAAGTGAATCCCCAGAATATCAGAAGCATTCATACTCAAATCCATAAACACCGTATGTTTCAGCTGTCTCAGATGATTTCCCACTTGGATTATTCTAACCTCTCCTGTGACATTACTGTTGACAAATATATTGTCTGGTTGCCAAAGCAAAGCAAATCTGTGGTTGTAAAGGGCAAAGATGATAACGGCCTTACCAGCTCTATATGAGTCAGCTGCTGGGCCAACGTGTAAGGGTCATTGCAGACAGTAATGATATCCCTTTGTATGGACTGTGGCTTGGTCTTGAGAACTGTGAGCCGATCTGTGGATGTGGAGCTGATTTTTGCCAGGACTTCTTCGTACTGGCTAAGCGCAGCAAGTTTGCGGATCAGACACTGCATCATCTGCTGGACATTCTTTCTGTATGTCTGCTAGGGAATAAGTGAAGAATTACATCCGTGCTCTGCATGTCTGGTTTTGCCACTATGCAAACTCAGAGACTATGTCCTCAAATGATTTTACCTGGACACTGGAGAATCAACTGGGTTAAGGGAAGTTACAGGAAGATTTGGCTAGCTCTAACAGTTTGAGACACATGCATAAGGCATTTTCAAACCTGTAAGGTTTAATTCTTCTTTGGGGTTGCGACTGAGAGTACAATTCAGGTTGGGCCATGAAAACACTACAGTGACAATCTAGATTACCTCTTGAGGGAATCCAGTATAATGAGTACTAAGTATAACTGAATGTCCTCTGTTCCAGCAAAGAAATGTACCTACCAGTTTACTGCTGGTGGGTTGAAATACATTGATTGCAAGTCAATGTATCCTTTTCCTAACACTTTTCTTTAGGGCCACCCTCTTGATTTCTCTAGTCCTATCATTCTCAATCTCATCAGTCTGGCTACTTAGCAGAAATATACCATTACTTCCCACTCACCCCTCGAACCACCTTCTTTTGTTTTGTTTTGTTTTGTTTTGTTTGAGACGGAGTCTTGCTCTGTTGCCTAGGCTGGAGTGCAGTGACATGATCTTGGCTCACTCACTACAACCTCCACCTCCTGGGTTCAAGTGATTCACCTGCCTCAGCCTCCCGAGTAGCTGGGATTACAGGCATGCGCCACCACGCCCGGCTAATTTATGTATTTTTGTAGAGACGGGGTTTCACTACATTAGCCAGGCCAGTCTCGAACTCCTGACCTTGTGATCCGCCTGCCTCGGGCTCCCAAAGTGTGGGGATTATAGGCGTAAGCCACCACGTCCAGCCTACCATCTTCTTGACTTACACATAAAATGTGGATTACCATGAGGAAGCAGTAGATATTCATTTCTGGCATCTGACCTCCACTGGGCTCATATTCATTTCTTTTGCACTCATGACTCACTATTAATGTTCACAACCAAACTCTTCCACGTGGCAATTCTCCCTGCAACACTACTCCCGGGTGCCACTTTGTTTGCTACTTCATAATGCTGCAGCCTCATGCATAAGATAAACTGGTTTAAAAAAGCACTGCATGGGCCGGGCGCGGTGGCTCAAGCCTGTAATCCCAGCACTTTGGGAGGCCGAG
>NW_016811463.1:82267-95836 GCF_001698545.2 Rhinopithecus bieti | reverse complement strand
AAAAAAAAAAAAAAAAAAAAAGCACTGCATGTAGTTTAGATAACTGTCAACCTCCTGACTTTTAAAACATTTGTTAAATCAAGAAATGACTTCACAATCCATCAATCCCAGGGCACAGCTATGACATAAGTTGCAGGTCCATTTAGTCTTTCTTTTCTAGCCAAAAATTTCCAAAACAATGTTCTTCCAGGTAAATTTTGATGCCTGTATCCGAGAAAGGCACACAGGCTGATTCAATGCTAACACGGTCCTTAGGTTAAATCTCCAAAAGAGGATGGCCCCAGTAAACCTACAGATATAGAAAGGCCTACGTTTATGGCTCCATTGCCTTTTAAAAAAATACCACAATATCATTTGCTGAGATTAATTATCTGAAAAATAATGGCATTTACCTACAAGTATAAGAGCCACAGTTTTTTTTTTTATAGAAGCAATTTTGTTTATTACAGTATATTACAAAAACCCAAATGAAGAGATATTTGCTTATGAGGAGAATAACAACATATCTGGAAATGGTTAATTCTCGCATAGTCAAGGTGTAAAAAGCATACACAGACTTCTTTTCCTTTTCTTCTCTGTTAGTGTATATTCTGCTGAGTTATTTAAACTGGTCCATTAGAAGACCTCTATTTTTCTCTACAGTCATGGATCACCCTGAAATCACTAATGAAACACCTATGTATTTAAAAATTGAACCGTCGGCCGGGCGCGGTGGCTCACGCCTGTAATCCCAGCACTTTGGGAGGCCGAGGCGGGCGGATCACAAGGTCAGGAGATCGAGACCATGGTGAAACCCCGTCTCTACTAAAATACAAAAAATTAGCCGGGCGCGGTGGCGGGCGCCTGTAGTCCCAGCTACTCAGGAGGCTGAGGCAGGAGAATGGCATGAACCCAGGAGGCGGAGCTTACAGTGAGCCAAGATCGCGCCCCTGCCCTCCAGCCAGGGGACAGAGCGAGAATCTGTCTCAAAAAAAAAAAAAAATTGAACCGTCAAAAATCCCACCTTCCATACAGCATTCAGGTTATCAGTTTAGAAAACGCTATTTGGTAGTATGTTTGTCACTCAAGGGAAATGTCTCTTTTTTGGAATTCAAAGCTGTTCAAGGATGAGCTGAGGGTTATTTTAAATCTCTCATTCCTATTTCCCCCTCCTCTTTTACTTTATAAACTTGAGTTACATTAAAAATCTATGTCCAGGCATGGTGGCTCACATCTGTAATCCCACAACTTTGGGAGGATGAAGCAGGAGGATCCCTTGAGCGCAGGAGATCGAAAAAACATAGTGAGACCCTGTCTCCACAAAAACTTATTTATATATTGATTTGACTGATTGATTGACTGAGATAGAGTCTCACTCTGTTGCCCAGACTGGAGTGCGGAGGTGCAATCTCAACTAACTGCAACCTCCCCCTCCCAGTTTCAAGCAATTCTCCTGCCTCAGCCTCCTGAGTAGCTGGGATTACAAATGTGTGCCACCACACCCAGCTAATTTGTTGTTGTTGTTGTTGTTGTTCTTGTTTTGTTTTGTTTTTGTTGTCGTATTAGTAGAGATGGGGTTTCGCCATGTTAGCAAGGATGGTCTCGAACTCCTGACCTCAAGTGATCTGCCCACCTCAGCCTCCCAAGATGCTGGGATTATTAAGCACGAGACACTGTGCTCGGCCTCTACAAAAATTTAAAAATTAGCGGGGCACCTGCAGTCCCAGTAACTTGAGGGAAACTGAGGTGGGAGGATTGCTTGAGTCAGGGAGGTTGACGCTATGGTGAGCCCTGATGGTGCCACAACACTCCAGCCTGGGTAACAAAGCGAGAACCTGTCTCAACAAACAAAGCAAGCAAACAAACAAAATCTATCAACTTCAACTGTTTTATTCAGTCCTTTGTCCCAAATGTCATAGCAAATGACTACATGAGAGTTAGATACTACTTCTAATAATTATGCAAATATTTCCCAGTGTATTACTCAGACTGGTTTCTGAACACCTTCTTGGAGATACCTTAGTTATAGCATATACTATCCAGGGTAGAATCGCTTCTCAGCCTTTTGGCTAGAACAAGTGCAGAGTAGAAAATACGTGTTACGGCCGGGCGCGGTGGCTCAAGCCTGTAATCCCAGCACTTTGGGAGGCCGAGACTGGTGGATCACAAGGTCAGGAGATCGAGACCATCCTGGCTAACATGGTGAAACCCCGTCTCTACTAAAAAATACAAAAAACTAGCCGGGCGAGGTGGCGGGCGCCTGTAGTCCCAGCTACTCGGGAGGCTGAGGCAGGAGAATGGCGTGAACCCGGGAGGCGGAGCTTGCAGTGAGCTGAGATCCGGCCACTGCACTCCAGCCTGGGCGACAGAGCGAGACCCCGTCTCAAAAAAAAAAAAAAAAAAAAATACGTGTTACAAAGTTGAAGTTTCACAGTCAGTAAAGCCTGTTTACAAGAGCAACTCACAACTATATGTTACTACTTTACTAAACAGAGTTTGATATGAAGAAGCGACTTAATCTTCTTTGCTATGTCTTTCTCAGAAAATGCTGAGTTTTCGGTATAAACAAATTTAACTTGTTTGTGTCCAACAGAATAATTTTTAAAAAGAAAAAGAAACATGGCCCAATCACATACTGGACTACTGTGTAGCAGCTGAAAGAAGATACAGCTACCTGCACTGACATGGAAAGGTTTCCAAGACATAACACAGAGAAAACAAGCAGGGTGAAGAATACTAGGTGAACACACACGGAAATAAAAGCCATACACACTACTTTCTATGAACACCTGTATACGTAGGAGCAGCTCTGGAAGAATACACACAAAATTGACAACAGCTGTTACCTTTAAGAGAGAAGTTGGATTGATGGAAGTTTTTTGGCCTCTTTTGCTTTGTATGAATTTTCGAACAAAATCCAAGTGAATATATTCCTATACTACTTGACATGTTAAAAAATAAAATGTTTTAAAGCTTTCCCACAGAATGGGATTTCTTGGATAACACAGGCATGAGACATGCACAAGGAAGTTATTTTCACTTAAAAAAAACCAACAACTCACTTTAAAATATTCATTATTCTATGCCTCAGCTGCTATTCCATGCATGCTATCATTCCTACATCATGCACCTTTTCCTCACCCCTTCCCAGGATCCACGCAGAGAACACTTTATCTAGAAATTATCACTTCTCTTCAGGGTACCACACAAGGGTACCAGCTGGGAAGCAATGAACAGAACAAACTGCTGAATGGGGGCAGCCTGGGTTCCACCCCAGAGATTCCGATCGACTTGGTCTGCAGTGCATTTGGGTCACATGATCTAGATGCGTCTCAGCTGATCCTTGTATAAGCCAAGTGTGAGAAGCAATGCTTTACTGGCATATCTGCTGAAAGATTTTTATTCTGCAATTTTTTTTTTTTTTTTTTTTTTTTTTTTTTTTTTTGAGGCGGAGAGTTTCATTCTTGTTGCCCAGGCTGGAGTGCAACGGTGCGATCTTGGCTCACCACAATCTCTGTCTCCCGGGTTCAAGAGATTCTCCTGCCTCAGCCTCCTGAGTAGCTGGGATTATAGGCATGCGCCACCACGCCTGGCTAATTTTGTATTTTTAGTAGAAATGTGGTTCCTCCATGGTGGTCAGGCTGGTCTCGAACTCCCAACCTCAGTAATCTGCCTGCTTCAGCCTCCCAAAGTGCTGGGATTACAGGCGTGAGCCACCGCACCCAGCCTATTCTGCAATTTAAAAAAATTTATTGGGGGAAGAGGCAGAGGAATGTACAGTGAGGTTGTTAGCAAAAAACTGCATCAAAATATAATGGAAAAATGCATGCAATAGAGTATGGGGGAAGCTATTCAACAACTAGTGTGTGAGCATGGGAGACAGTGTATGCACGCCACCTCTTTTAAAAGTTTCCTGCTGCCATTTGATTCCATTTGAGAAATCAAGCTTTGTGTTGTTAAGCACGGTTCCTCACTGAGTAATGAATTACTAAATATGTACTTATTCTTTTTTATAACTTCAAATGCCAGTGACAGTAATTACCTGGCAAATAAAGATAGAAGTTCTTATTATAAAGACCAGCCCCTTAAGGAAGAGAAAATTGCATTCTATCCACCACAGTCATTTGTCATGTAATTCAATCATTAGTTTCATTTCATGTTTCTTGCAGGCAAGTCCTAATAAACCACTTCATTTTGGGCAAATCCCCAGGGGAGAAACATATTAAGCCAAATTATGTAGAACTGTCCTGGCAGAGTCAGAAGAACCTGACTAAATTATATATAGGGCACACCTGGATTCACTGACTGCCAAAAGGAAAAAAAAAAGTCCCAGGCAAGAAGTAACAAATTCCAACCCAGGCCCATATTCCTTCCAGTAGAGGGAAATAATGTTTCCCTATTCCAGTAATTCATTTGTTCATTCATTCATTCATTCATTGACTCATTCATTCAAACACTACTGAGAGAATACGAGGTGCCAGGTACTGAGCTAGGAGTTAAGGATGCCAAGGTGAACAAAGAGGGCATAGCATGGGGTCTAGAGAGGAAAACAAGCAACAAAAATGCAAGCACAGTCATCCCTCAGTATCCTCGGGAGACTGGTTCCAGGACTTCCCTGCAGATGCTCTCACATCTCTGCTATAAGATGGTATAGTATTTTCACACATCTGCACATCCTCCTGTATACTTTAAATCATCTCTACATTACTTATAATACCTAATGCAACGTAAATGCTATGTACATCACTGTGATACTGTATTGTTTAGGGAATAATGACAGGGAAAAAAAGGCTATATATGTTTGGTACACACTTAATGCTTTTTGAATATTTTCAATCTGAGGTTGGTTGAACCCATGGATGCAGATCCCACAAATACAGAGAGGGGGCCAGCTATACTTACTCATCACAGAGTGCTAGAAACCACTATGAAGGGAAGAGCAGTGAAAGCCAATAATGGGAGAGGGGATGATCATAGTTGGGGTGCTGAAGGAAGGTCTCTCTGAGGAGAGACACCTAAGCACATGACTGATAAGGAGCCTGACAGCCAAAGAACTGGAGGAAGGACATCGATTGTACAGTTTCAGACCTGAAAGGGCATTAACACAAAGCAGTTACTTCTATGATTTATAGAGATGAGGAAGGAGCAAGGATTTAGAGGACTAGCCAAAACACACTCAGATAAACCAGCTGGCAAGTGTGGATTTGAATTCTGAATACTGACTAGAATACGGAATACTGAATAGAAGCAACTAAAGAAACAGGTTCCCTGTGGAACTCAACCTGATCAAGGCAGGTGACATCTCTCCACTCAACCCTTAGTTTAATCAATTCCTCAGTTAGAACTGGCTTGTCTTCTTATCTCCTCTTTTCATGCTCAAAACCATCTGAACTTCACAAGGTTTCTATCAAGACTGTTATTAACACAGGAGTGTTGAAAAGAAGCCAGGGTCACAAGGCTGTTTGGCCCTTTTCTCTGTTCTACCCAGCTCTCAAATAGCTTGATTCTGTTAAACAAAAAGACCAATTTTCATCAGGTAAACACAGATAGAAATGATTTCCCCTTTGACTCCCGCAATAAGAAGGACCATCCATTTGGTATTTTCAAAACACTAACATTTTATCTTAAAATAAAAAGATTTTTAAGGTGTTTCTTTTGGAAAGAACTAAGTTATAAAGGCAATAGAGGGAAGATAAGATGATTGACATATAATGTTAAGTAGCTAAAGACAACCTAACTGAAATGAAAACTGTCTGACTTAGGTCTCAGCCTTCACACAAGAAAAAGCCCTTATGATGTCACTAATCTTTTGAGCAGCTTCAGATACATAAACCAAGGTCACTGAGCCAGCACTGACCCTGCTGAGGAACTCCCCGGCTAACCCCTCTAATATAAGATTTGCTACCAAACTACACCATGATGCTTAACTTTTGCCTTTGTAAGCAAGGGACCTATCAATTCATACCTGGCTGGAACCTGTAATAGGCAAACTGGCAAAATGATTATAACCGTCATAACTTGCACAATGACTCAGGAAATGACTCATTCAGCCCGGCAGAAATAATGGCTGTCTCAAGCACTTGGGTTCATAACAATATAATGTCAAAAAGTAACAGTAAAATGGCTAATTCCATTTTCATGAGAACATAATACAGGAAAGCCCATACACATTTTTCAAGAGCTAGCCTTATATAATTTTAGTCTGATTTTGTAAAATTGGGAGAAATTGTATTAAAATGTTTATATCCATTAAGATGCCATTTATTATTACCTAACTAGCTGTGTCAAACCTTTTTGGAAGGAAAAAACGTATAAGTAAAATTAAAACATACTTGCAACATAAATCCTGTGCATGAGTTGACATGAACATAGCCCCAAAGTTATTCAGATGAAAGTTTTAAGTTTTCACTTAATTCCCTCAAGAATTAATACACTTCCCCTTTTCTCACAAAAATTACAGCTGGGCGCAGTGGCTCACACCTGTAATTCCAGCACTTTGGGAGGCCAAGGCCAGTGGATTGCTTGAGACCACAAATTCGAGACCAGCCTGAGCAACATAGTGAGGCTTTGTCTCTACAAAAATTAGAAAAAAACTAGCCAGGCACAGTCGTATGCACCTGTAGTCCCAGCTACTAGGGAAGCTGAGGTGGGAGAATTGATTAAGCCAGAGAAGTCAGGGTTGTAGTGAGTCATGATGGTGACACTATACTCAAGCCGCCTGTAATTCCAGCACTTTGGGAGGCCAAGGCCAGTGGATTGCTTGAGCCAGAAAGTTCGAGACCAGCCTAGGCAACATAGTGAGGCTTTGTCTCTACAAAAAATAGAAAAAATTAGCCAGGCACAGTTGTATGCACCTGTAGTCCCAGCTACTAGGGAAGCTGAGGTGGGAGGACTGATTAAGCCAGAGAAGTCAAGGCTGCAGTGAGCCATGATCACAACACTATAGCCTGAGGAACAGAGCAAGGCTCTGTCTCAGAAAAAAAGGATAGGGTATCAAGTTATACGCTGTAGCACACCACTGAAAGAGTTCTCAAGGAAGGTTATTCATAATGGAAAATGCATTTTAAGACGAATGAAATGCACCATCATTGCCAAATGCTTCATCTACTTTTTCCAGGTCAAAGTGTATCTGTGCCTAAACGACTTGTTCCCAGAAGTTGACCTGCAACATGGAAACTACAAGGACATCCTTGCCCAGCAAGTCTCAACACAGAATACCAGCCCTTCAGACGTGCTTCCAAAAGGATAACCTGAATTTACACAGCTAGTAGTTAGTGCTTATCAAAGACTCAACTGAGGGAAGTGATATTTATGAAAGACTATCTAAGAGACTTACTTTTAATCTCCACCTATACTAGACTCTATCTTTAAATCAACTTCTGAGCACTGGAAGACTTGCCTCATTTCCTCAGTCTTCTCCTCCCCCAAGAATTACCTTTGCTCATTCACACATGAATCTATGAATTCAGTTTCTATCCAGGAAGGTGTTGTAAACACCATAAAGAACAGTTTCTAGGATCTCATTCTATGACCCTATACAAAGTTCTTCAGAAAAAAGTTTTTAAATTTTTCATCTAATTCCCTCAATAATTACTATACTTCCCCTTTTCTGACAGTGAATATCACATGACCAGCTGTATTTCCCTTTTACCTGGAACTTAAACTCATACCACAGCAGTCCTGTCCTCCTCTACTCATTCTCAACAGAAGCATATTTGTTTTCTTCCTGCCACAGCCCAGAATGTCTATTTCTGATTTATTAATCTACTATTTATCATTGGTTAATATATTAATGTTATTTACTTTGTAGCCACTAGTGTTTATATCTATTAACATGCCATTTATTATCTAACTAGCTGTGTTAAACCTTTTTGGAAGGAAAAAAGGTAAAAGTAAAGTAAAATTAAAACACACTTGCAACATAAATCCTGTGCATGAGTTGACATGAACATAGCCCCAAATTAATCACATAACATTCTAGATCATATCCCTTTGAAGTGGGATGGTATAATCATTCTCACTTGACATACTAAACAGACCAATATGTGATGTGGAGGGCTTGCCCAAAGGCAAAACAGAGAGGAAGCAGTGGAGATTAGGATGCATAATTCAGCACCATTTCCCACCCAGGCTCTGCCTGGGAATTCCAGTGGCCGTGCTAAATTCAGGTTACCAACCTCTTCGCCACTGGCTATCCGGTGAGCCAGATCTTTTAAGTTTCTCATCATTCTTTCATCCCGAAAATCATAGGGAAATGTTTCCGTCCATTCCGTGAGGAGTTGAAGGATTTTGGGCGCAATTTTTCTCATCTGGTTCTAGGGAGAAAAAGCAAATCTAATTCATTGATATTTATCACCATGGACTACATCAAATAAATAGTTACAAACAGTGTCACTGAGAAACTTCTAGTGCAAAGTCTTTAGGGATGAAGAAGAAGCTGCAGCCCCTCTCCCTCCATGTCAATGCCAAGTGCCACCAACTTAAGGCAGGACCTAGGGATCCTCAATTGCATTTAATTAATTTATTTTTTTCAATTTTAAATTTTAATGTCTTTGATTTTGAGACAAGAGTCTCATTCTGTCCCCCAGGCTGGAGCGTAGTGGTGCAATCTCAGCTCACTGCAACCTGCCTCCCAGGTTCAAGCGATTCTCCTGCCTCAGTCTCCGGAGTAGCCAGGATTACAGGTGTGCGCCACCACAGCCAGCTAATTTTTGTATTTTTAGTAGAGACGGGGTTTCATGTTGGCCAGGCTGGTCTCAAAACTCCTGACCTCAGGTGATCTGCCCACCCTGGCCTCCCAGAGTGCTGGGATTACAGGCGTGAGCCACCTGCACCCAGGCTGCATTTGATTTATTCTGTGTTCTTTTTTATACCATTCACAATTCCCCTTGCATAGCCGCAATGCCATTTATGCACTTCAGCCTGGGGATAAGCCCCGGTTACTTAAGGTACCAACTTCACAAAAATCTAAGCCATAGAGTCAGCATTCCTAATAAAACAAACTGTAATATTATAATATTAAAAATGTACCATTACCTTATCACTATCAGGATCACTGAGTCTCTGGTGCTCAACACATAAGTGGCAAACTTTGGCCATTAGCTCATAAGGATGCATAAATAACCGAGAACTGAGTAGGAAGGTAAATATGTATGTTCTCTGCAGCAAGAGAAAAAAGTCATCATTGTTACATTCTCTCTAAAATTAATATCTTGCCTTTATACTATACATCTTATTTCATTAAGTTCTCCTCATCAAGTTAATATGCTGCAGTTTCAAAAGTAATGCCTACTAGTAGTAAAACGGTATAAGATTAATCTCTCCTTTACCTTCTGATGTATGTTTTCCCTTAAACCATACTAAAATAACAGAAGTACAGGATAAGTTTGGCTCCTGGAATTATTCAGAGCACATTTTCACATCCATCCTCAGGGAGCCAGGATACCAAGACACATAACTCACTTTAGTAAAGAAGAATGAAATTCAGCCCAGAGAGATAAATCTTACTTGAATATACTACCCATACAAAACATGGTTGTGTGTCCAAATACTCTGTAACTCAATGGAAACCAAACAAAAAATAACAACAAAAAAACCTACCTACCCAATGCACATAACACTCAAGAATTCTCCAGGGTGTCTAGCATGTCACACTAAAGTGTTTGTGTCAGAACATTCAAAGGCAGGCTTTCAAGTAACCTATTTATTTGCTTAAAGGCAAAGCAATTTAATAAAGCACAATATAACACTATATACTTTTCTTTAACCACATTGTCTCCCAAGAAGCCAGTAATGAAGTAGTGCTTATTTGTTATAACAATTTCAGACTCTCATTGAAAAGAGAAATTCTATGGGATTTTTCTTTTTTCCTTAGGCGCCTTTACTAGCTCATAAACACTTACAGGGCTGAACAAGGGATTCCTTTTACTTTTGGTTACAAGTCTTCCCTGTGTGGCAACATATCTGAAAATGCCATGTAACAAAATACACAGAGAGATAACTCAGTAAGAAACACTATGGTGAATTACTGTGGCAAGCACGAACTATCCTTTGCACACCAACGTTATCATTAAATTTATAAAGACAAATGAATGCAGTCTCTAGATATTTTCATGAGATCTTTATCAATAACCAGCTGCTCAGCAAATCTCCTACTACTAAGCTCAATTCCATAGAGGTAGCTGTAGCACAGGGAAGGGGAAAAAGTCATTTGTCCCAGAAAGAAAACCTGTGTTTGACTGCTGATGCTGGGAGTGAGACCATGAGCAAATACTCAACACTCTGAATTAGTTTTCTCCTCCCTTCCCTCTTGGAATTACTATAAAGACTGAGAAAACATATAACAAATTTCCTAGATTCAGTTATATAAATGTAGGTTACCAAGGTAAAACAAAGCAACCATGTCACCTGATGTTGAATCTATAAAGAATTACATCTTGAGCATAAACCTTGTTTTCTCTTCCATATACTTTCCTTGGTTACATTCACTTTTCTTAGCATAGTGATGATCTTGGAAAAAAAAAGGCATTATATATTCTGGGAGCATCCAATGTTCTCTGACATTTCTATTTAAGGACTAAGCTATATGCATGAATCAACTCTACAGATACTTCATTCAGATGGTATCAGACTGTCTACAATGTAGTAACTAACCTGAAAAGAAATTGATACGCACAGTACACCAAAATCTGATCCTTATCCAGGCTCAACTTGATTTCAATGCACTTGATAATCAATATGCAATTTCTTATTAGAAAAATTCTCAGCAACCTAGAGATAATTCTGTATTATCTATGGTCCCTGCCTACTGTACTATAATTTCTACTCATTGCCAAGGATGTGTTTCAGAGAAACATGAATACCTACATCTGGATAGTAATCCACATTAGGTACTAAGTGCTGGATGAGTGCTTCCAGGGATCCAGAGAGGAGGTTGTTGTCATGGTAATACAACCCTCCACAGCTGTCCTCTGCAGACTGATAGAGGTTTCGATTGTAACCACTGCTGTCAAACATTGCTGAAAAGGGAGGAGTCTGAGGCATACTTTCCTAAAAGGAATAAAAAAGAAGAAAACATAATGTCAGCAATATGCAGTATGAAAATAAAGGTAAGCTTTAATAGGCACTAAGATTTAACAGTAATGAGAGAATAGGCAATTAAAATAGTAGTTCAGTTTCTGACACAATATCAGAGCCCATCGAGAACCAAACTGCTCTCTGAGTACCACATGTAATCATACTTTTGAGTACCACTCCCATCAAACATCATACAACGCTTAGACCAAGGGGCCCACTCTGGACTTAAACTCAAGTCTCTGGCTGTCATATTTAGATGTCACTCCTTCACATCAGATTGTGAAAGGGGCAAGGGAACTGAACGTTGATTGCTTTATCGCATGGAGTCAACAATTTTCCTAAGGTGGAAATGTGTACACCTTAAAATTTGGTTGGGAAAAGTTACCTAACACTGAAGATCTATCTGAAGGACTTGAAGACAACCAAAATTGAAGCTGCAAATAAATTGCAAAGTAGGCCTAGAATTAAAGTACACTGTGTGAGTGTTTATATATGTATACGTGTACACACAAGATTTCATGTAGACTCCTCAGTTTTCACTGAAAGATCAGATGCTGTTGACTTTCTCCCCTTTGTGTTAAATTCTCCTGGGGCTGTGGGGTAGTATCTTGTAAAGCCTCAGTTCTCAATGAACATGCAGGCTGAGAAGGCACCCGATTTGGGAACAAGGAGCACTGTGACAGTCCTGAGATAAGTTGCTCCTCTCCATCTGTTTACTTTGCAATTCACAAAGGCCTTGTCAGAGGGTGCTCTGCAGACGGCAGAGGTTATTAAGTTATTACTTGAATTCCTAGGGACGGCACCCGGCCCTGAGAACAGACTCCCAGTCTCTGGCACCACGTCTGCACAATGGAGGCATTGAAGAGCTGCAGAGACTGCGGGCTTCAGAAGGCAAACAATGAGGGGGAGCCATATTCCAAGTCGTGGACTGACGGGGACAGGGTGTGTGCAGGCAGCAGGAGGACACAACCTGGACTAATCTTTCTTTTCAAGATGCTAAAAGATATTTGCATCTCAATGTGGGAGGGGCGTGGAGCCCTGTCTGAGAAGTCACATCCATCACTCCTTGAGCATCTGTTCCAGCTACAGCTGATGGGTATACAGAGCACCACAACCTGTGCACGTGCCTCAGCAGGAGGCGGCCAGGGGTGGGACATTAAGAGAAAACATCCATCATCAAAGCCAACCTGGCCAGTGAAAACAGAATTAGAGAAAAGAAACATCAAGAAAAATAAACAGGAAATAAAAACCAACTTCATTTCTGGGTATTTTGTCCCCTCCACAAACCAGTGCTGAGGGACAATTTAAAGGGATCCATGAAAAAGCCACAAATGGGAAGAAGGTGTTGACTGAGAACCACTCTATCCACAGGGATTTGTGACTAGCGGGGACACTGGCTCCATGGCTCTCCTTTAGGTAGCACATAATCATAACAGCCAAAGGGTCAGGCACTATGGGATATAACATTAACACAAACAGTCTGTACACACCCTTAGTTGGCAAGACCTCACATGTAGGAACTGCAGTTAAATAAATAAATCATTCAATGTTAACATTTTATAAGGCAATAGACAAGGTACATTTCTTTCCTCTTCAAATTGCCAGGTTTCTACGAGTACAACTCCTGTGCAATATAATCATTGCAAACTGGCCATCCTTGGTGGGAAGAAAAAGAGCCAGTCTGTCCTTGCCCTGAGAAACTCATAATGTCCTCAAACTAGGAGGCAGGGACCTGAGATTAGAGGCACCTAAAAGCTCCCTCAGATAACTGAGAGAGAACTCGTTGTCTGGATTTGGTTGCCTCTGGCTTACAAAAGCTTTAGATGGTTATAACCACAGTGTCCTTCACATACAGCATGAGGAACGTCATGCCCTTGGAATCGGGATTTTTTCTTTCAGGAACCACACAGTTTCCTTCATTGGAGCACTTACTCATTGCTAGTACAACCATTCTAACAAAGCACTTTTGGGAGATGGTTGGCCAGGATTTGGGAATTCCAAAAAATCAGAAAATCATAAATATTCAAAGGAACCACAGAAATCACCTGGCCCAGGATCTGGAAAACATTTCATTTCACTTTCCAACTGCAAGCAATTCAAGTAGTTGTCTAAAGGCCTGAGGATGAGCAAGGAGCATATGCAAGCTGTAACTCAGTGGGAGAATGCAGGTTCTGAGTGATTAGCAATGACTGTCAGACAGTCATGGAAGGAGAAGCAGCCCATGTGCCATCACAATCTAGTCCAATCTCCTCTTCTTATAAATGTGCACACTGAGACCCAAGGGGGTAAGGTGACCAGGCTAAGATGACCCAGCAATGAGGCCACAGCACATCGCTGCACTCTTGCTGAATGCAACTCCCCTGCATCAAGTACTCTCTGGCCACGGGCTAATTAGCAGTAAGCACCAACCCATAAAGTGGTCATGGGTCACTCAGATTTTGTTTTCAAGGAATCAGCACCAAAACCCACCAAGTATTTGCACTTCTTTTTTTTTTTTTTTTTTTTTTTTTTTTT
>NW_016811463.1:78253-81424 GCF_001698545.2 Rhinopithecus bieti | reverse complement strand
TGTTAGCCAGGATGGTCTCGATCTCCTGACCTCGTGATCCGCCCGTCTCGGCCTCCCAAAGTGCTGGGATTACAGGCTTGAGCCACCGCGCCCGGCCATCACTTCTTAATTATTTACTCCTGCAGAGTAGACAAGAGCTCAGATCTGGACAAAGATTCAGATTTAGTGAAGCCCTAATTCGGGCACTTAATGGCTGTGAAATCTTCAAACCCTCAACACCACCAGGTATGTTTTCCACCTGTTATTTCCAATTTTGCTTATCCCTTCCAAAATCCTAAATAATAACAAAACTACTTATCTTCTTTAGTGCAAAGTTCTTCTTAGAGCATTATGATTAGAGCAATGGCAAAAGACTGTGTATTGTTTTTTGGAACTATATCACTCGTAGTATTTCTCTGAAGAGGTGCAAAGTGTCAATACTTAGAAAACTCCCTCCAACAAGGCACCAAAAGAAAATAATGCAAATAGCGATAGAAACCAAACTGAGGTAAATGAATAAGGGTTATGGCTTACTGTATTTAAAAATCAACTGTAAGAAGAGAGTTATGTCACAGTCTATTTTCTGCCTTCTAATGAGCCCAAAGTTATGCTGCTAATTAGCTGATTTCATTTTCCCATGAAACCACCTTGATTGCTGACCTTGCACATAGCAATAACTAACTCCTGAGATTCAAGTCACTTCAGTCCCTTATTTATTATGCACAATAGTCTTATTTTTCTACCTCCCCATATACTCCAGACAGAACCTTTTCAATTCCTTAATCTCTTCTCCCTTCGTTAGTCATAATTCTTCTCACTATGGGATACTGTGTGCTGGAGAATGTCTTCACATGTCACAGACCTTTACTCTCTGAAGCCCCCCTCCAGGTCTCTCTCACGACATCCGTGATGCAGAAGGCTCTCAGAATTTCAATGGTTCCATTTGTGTAATTATTTACTGACTACAAATGCCTTCCTGGATTCTACAACCACCTCATCTGGCAGGCATCCTCATCTTTTTTTGACTACATAAGCAGCTGAGGTTCAGAAACACTGTAATAACTAGCTTGGGGTTAGACATGGAGTAAGGGACAAGTGGGGTAGGGTTTCAGAGTTAGGTCTTCTGATTCCAGGTTCAAAATTTATTACACTACATCACGATATGCTGCAAATGGTCTTCTTTGAACTTCTAATGTTTAATCATTAAACGAAAATCCTGTCAGTCTGTCTCAAATTGTAGGCTATTAGGATAATTCACACGTTTTACATGTTCCACATAAATCCTTGCTCCAAAGAAGTATTAGTATCATTAATTACTCTTATTAAAAAGTTCAACTGTCAACAGCAGTATTTAAGCTACTGGCCTTTGCCATCAAAGCACGGTGTCATCAAGACACAGAGATTCCAGAGATTCTAGTATGGACTTTAAAAAACATTATAACATCCTCAAAACTGGGATGTGTGTAAACAGTTGAATGGTAAAAAAAATGTTTACTTAACAGTCTTTTTAAGTGATATACGCAGTGACAGAGCATCTAACAATGGATAGCCTCTTAGACTCCATGAAATATAGTAATATTTGCTCATGTGTATTTTATAGATTTCCAGCAAAAAAAATTTAATGAAAGAAATGACCAAGAGAAAAATCATGGCTCACAGTATTCATCACTCATTGCTGGACAATGTCTAACAAGTGGCCAGTCTAGCTGTTTTTGGAAGGATCAGCTGCCTGTGTAATAGACGCACTTGATAATCACAAGGAAAAATCAGCAGAATGGTACAGAAAGCACTGTTTGTGGAACAGAATTCTAAATACCTAAGGAGACAAACATAGTAGTCTGTTTTCTCTAAAGTATCTTCCCTCTTGTTAACCACACACCAAGAGCTACTGTTCGTTCCGTATTCCTCAGACTTGATATCTGGGTCTTTTGTTTTAACTGCTTCAGTTCTGGAATTGAAAAGTGAGGACCAAAAGACTAAACATTGGTTTAGCTCTTGTTAAGAAAATAAATCCAATATTCAAAGTACTGGGCATGAGAATCCAGACAAGTATTTATCCCTGGGCACTATTAACTCCAGGAATCACTTCCTAATGATTTCTCCAGGGAAAGAAAGGCTCAGGGTAAGGTTGTTCATAACCCGTAACTTCCATTTATTTCATTCAGTCAGTGCAGTTCTCATGCCTTCCTTACTGGCAGCAAATCTTCTCCTTTCAGCTTCCACAACTAATATTTTCTGTCTCTGAGATCCTATAAACTCTCAACTTACTCCTCTCTACACTCTGCAACACAGCCTCAAAACTAGCCTCTCCACTGTCTGCCATCTGTCGTTAGTACAAATTTTGCCTAACTCAATATACCTATCAATGAGGACCAGCTAACGAAAAATTTTGTTCAGGAAAAACTGACTCTTCTCCAAAATTAGAATATGTGGATGGAACAGCAAGTTAAATACTGGCATTAATTTACCATAAAGTCCAACTTCAAAGTAGCTAATTCCTTCAGAAAAAAGAGATTTGTATGAGACACAAGAAAAAGCTGCTGACTTTATTCAAATCCTACCAATAATACATAAAGCAGAGAGCAGGTTCATCTCAAAAGCTATTCTCACCTTACGAAGTTGCATTTGTAAGTCAGTTCTTTACAACTCAGAATATATTCAATTCAGTCAGTGGCTCTTAACTTTTTAGGGAGATCACAAACCTCTCCCCATCACCACCCCCAGAGAAATGTACACACCAGTTTTCATATATTTTCAGGGAATTTACAGACCCCAGATTAAGAAGTCCATGTGCTGGCCTGTACAGAACCTATATATTATTTCTCTATGCCAAGGAAGGAGAACATGGTGGCTCTGACAGTAACCTTGGTCTAACACTTTCAAGACTGGCCCCTTAGAAAACAAGAAATTCTTAAGCCGGGCGTGGTGGCTCACACCTGTAATCCTAGTACTTTGGGAGGCTGAGGTGGGCAGATTACCTGAGGTCAGGAGTTCGAGACCAGCCTGACCAACATGGAGAAAGCCCATCTCTACTAAAAATATAAAATTAGCTGGGCATGGTGGCGCATGCCTATAATCCCAGCTACTCGCAAGGCTGAGGCAGGAGAATCTCTTGAACCTGGGAGACAGAAGTTGTCGTGAGCCAAGATCGTGCCATTGCACTCTAGCCTGGGCAAAAAAAGCAAAACTCTG
>NW_016811463.1:64262-74630 GCF_001698545.2 Rhinopithecus bieti | reverse complement strand
AAAAAAAAAAAAAAAAAAAAAAAAAAAAAGGTATCGTATTGAGAAGGTAAACAACACAGAGAAAACAACTCAGAGTCAACTCACATCTTTGGTATGTGAACAGACAGAAACTCCAAGACTCCAAGATAAGTACCTTCTTTGAAAGTGAGTCCCACAGGCTTAGTAGATTTCACAATTAAGGGAGAAAAGAAAACATCAGTATTTTGAGGAAGGAAGATCCTATTTCTCTCTGCAATGAAACAGTGATATTATTTCCTGATTTATCGGCATCCATACAAAAAGTGAATTTGCATTCTGCTTCATTTGTCTTAGATGCTACTTAAAGATTTCCTTACTAATTCCTAATTGATGGAGGAAGGGGATTCTGACTCAAATAGTTTACTATATTTGGTTTCCTCGGAAGAAAAATAAAGCTTAGATTTGTCATCTTTTGTCTTGGGGATATGTTGTTAGCAGTTTATTAAAACACAAATGACATTTCAGCACATGACCTGGAGAGTCAATTAAAGCTCTTCTATGAACTAAATCTTTACTACGTGGGAACTGAACCCAGGACATATTGAATGTAAATAATGTAATGCATACATTCTTTATGCATTAACTTTTTATCATCTACATCTTCCATGCAGTTCCTAAACTGGACAGTAGATGGCTCCTCGTTCCTTGTCTTTCAAAGGGTTGGCACTTTATAGCAGTAACAGTGCTGGTTTAGAAAAGCAAAAGGATAACTAGAGTTATGGGGAAATATATTGAGAAACTGGCATTTGTGATCTTGGCATATTATTGAACTATACAGCTCATACTGTACAGGTGAAGACGTACTGGCTAATGCCATTTGCTCATAATCCCTTACATTGTAGGTGCTCATCTATAATGAGAATTAAATATTTCCTTTTCCTAGAAGAATAAAAATGATCTTCTGGACAATCAAAATCATCATTACCTAATTGAGTGCTGTCAAAAAGAACTTTCTGGGATACTGAAAATGTTTTCTTTTGCACAATCCAATACAGTAGCCACTAGCCACAAGTGACTACTTAGCACTTAAAATGTGGCTTATTGCAACTGAAAAACTAAATTTTAAATTTTGTTTAATTTTAATAAACTTAAGTTTAAATATTCCCATATGACTAGTGGCTACCATACTGAACAGCACAGATACGAGTAGCTGAATCATCATTTATACATGGTAGATCTCAACACAAATTAAGTAATATCATATGGAGAACACTCTTTAATAAAAGGTTTTATTTTTCTATACCTAATTCATCTCAAGAAAATGATCTGATACCTAATGAGGATGTTTATTAAAAAGTAGAGTTTTCTATTTATATTTTAGTATGTAATATGGTTACTAGGATAATTTTCCAGCTGTGAATTTTTGAAAAACTATATTCATCCCTCCCCATTTTTCTCTTTTAGAGAAACAGAAAGATGTTGGTACTCCAGGCTAATTTGTACTTTCTCTGGGTTAAACTAATTTTCTAAGCAGGGTTTCCTAATAAAATTTGAATCAACTGAATCATTTCCAGACACAGACATACCCTGAAATGAAATAATAAATATAAACCTAAGAAAAAATGGTTGTTCAAAACAAATTTAAAAATTTAACGGATAGTAATATTGATTTAATAGGCCAAAAAAAAAATCTGACACCAACCTTTTAATAATCATTTTAATATTCATACCTAGAGAAAACAAAAGCAAAAGCAGTTTAATATTAAACTTCTACATAAATTAATCAATAAAAAGAAATTTCACTCTCCTCTCTTCATTTCCATGTACCTAGAAAGTAGGTGAACATCTAACCGCAAATCACTTCACCCTTCATTAGTCCACCCTTAAGACAGCGTGTAAATGCATGAAGCAGTAGTACAACAAAATAAAGCAGTTATGACAGACCTAAAGAAACTAATAAATCACTCCATTCAACTCCCCACAGTCGTTTTACAGAAACTGCAGGCATAGAGAAAAAATAAATCACTGATTAGGGCTCCAGATCGGCCAGAACCCAAGTCTCCTTATTTCCAAAGCAGAAATATGCCCGCAGCACTAGGCTACAACATCTGTCACTTTAGGATAAGCAAAGGTTGCATGGGTCTTTTTTGTAGTTTTAACTGGAGAACCAAAAAGGACAACTACAGGTCTGAAAAAGTGAGGGGAGTGGGCTGGCAATACCCAAATTCAACTACTACTAATACAAATCCCATAAATCTTAAACAGCATTTTCGACAGTGCAATTGGCCTCTTTAAGAAGTCACAAAATGTTTTCACAGCTTTTTCATTTATTATGTGTGGCATCAGAATCAAGTTTCCTAATCCCTGCTTCAAGGATTCTAGATTCTTCTCCCAAGCAAAGGAAAAGACACTCCTTTCACCCATCTCCTTTCCAAGGAGGTGCTCTCCTGGGGCCATCCCAATGTTCCTCCCAAGTCCAATTCTTTCAGGTACTCTGTGGATATTGACAAAGCTGATCCCAACACTCCTGAGTCATACTAGGGATCCCAGTTTCTCCCATTCAATTTTCTTAACATGTCTTTTTCCATCAGAAAGGTGTATTGAATTGTTTTTATTTGGTCTATTGTACTCTATTAACTAGTAGTTAATTTTAGGTTCTAAGAATAAAATGTCATATAAGAAGTATGCGTTGTTAAAATATTTTGATTTATACATATAAATACACGTGTATATATACATGTATGTGTATACACACATATAAAAAGTCTATTAATGCTAAGCTGTAGGGGGTTAGCGGGAGACAATACATGTGAATGTTTTCTGGTGATTCTCTTCTCCAAAAGACAGTATGATTCCCAGGTATTAGATGTGGTAGTATCAGATAAAATATCCAATGGAGCACATAAAATGAAGCAAGACTGAAAATGCACCATAGGAGAAATAAATTCTAAGAATGTAACACTTCGTTAGACAACTGGAAAGTGCAAAGCCAGTATACTTAGTAGTCAGAAATGTTGCCACCTACAAGAAAACAAAGGATTGACCCGACATGCAGTGGAAGAATGCCAAGAAACTTGTTAATCAGTGGCTGATCTCATCTTCACCAGAAAATCTGCTTGAAAGGCATAATATAACGTTGTTTGTAAACCCTGATGTCTGTCAAAAGTGCCCTAAGGTCCTCCTCTCTAGCTCCACCACTGCCCCTCACTTAAAAAAATAAAATTACCTTTAATGATAGGGTTTAACAAGCTGCCATTCTTTTCTTCTGTTATGAAAACTCAACAGCAAAGAATTTTATTTTATTTCTTTTTATAAAAGAAATCAACTCTATTTTTGTTCTAAATCTCATGGGACCAGTTATTTTCACCCAAATCGCCAACCAGGTACATACGCTGCTTAACTGTAAACCTCCTTGTTTCTTAGTAGAGGCTTATTGCCATGGTCCAACTATGTTTTAAATTTAAGGCACAGCCATCACATGCCAAGCTCTAGCTACTGTTTTCACGAGGAAAGGGCAATTATTCACCCCATCTGAGTGTGACTGTGCCAGACATCATTCAAAAGTGCACCACCCTGATCCCTAGACTCTTCCCCTTTATGCACCCAGTTCAGAGACCCTCCCCTCGGCCATTAGACCATCTGAGCTAAATATAGATCTACACACACCAGCAGTTCCTGATCGTCGTCACATGGTGCTGCTGACGAAGGACTCCTTGGAGACGCGTTCGGCCCAAACACATACACAAATTTGTGTGCATATTCATCTATATACACCATATCCACCGAATTCATCAGGGAGGATGGACACATACATCTACATTTCGAAGAGAAAATCGCAGTCTAGACAATCTCCTTGTGTTATGTGCCACACTTGTGCCACCCTCGGCAGTGTCAGAGGACTAAGCTACGTTGCTTTTGCCTGAACTGTGCCGATTTGGTTGGGGCAAGACAGCAAGCCGTATTGAAATGGTACGTCCATACACACACACAATGGCGCGCGCACCCCAGCCCCTGTCTCGCCCTTTTCCCTGGTGCAGCACTGAAGTTGTTTTTCACAGCTCCCTTAGAAAGAGCCTCCCTTAAGCTAATTGCCCGCGAGGCTCCCAGATACCTCTAGCTCATCTTAGATTCCCCAGGCAGGTGACCCGAGGCTATTCAACTGAACTCTGACAAAAGCAATACGACTCAGTGTCTCCCAAGTTTGCCAGGTGAACACCGAAGGATGACAGAACATCACCTTGTCGGTGGGGAGTATGTGACTTCTGTTCCCTTGTCCCTTCCTACGAGTCAGACTTTAGATTACATGGCACTGACAACAAAAATAAACAGCTCCCCCTACACACACACACACACACACACACACACACACACACACACACACAAAACTAGTCAAGAAGTGGAAGAATCAACGTAGGTATGCACACGAAGGAAAGAAGGGATGAAAAAAATGATGGACGCGACTACAACTCAAGACAAATCCTCAAAAACCACCGATCTCGAGACAGAAGGCCTGGATGCAGGATCAGGGAGAAAGAGGGAAGGCACAACCCAACCCAAGCCCGTCCCTACCCGGGTTCCAGCGGCTCGGCCACACACCTGTTGGGGCCGCGACAGTCCCAGGTGCCCGCAGCGGCCGGGCAGGGGCCCTCCCCCGGTCCCGGGCTGTAACCCGGCTCTTGGTGCCCGCGTTCGCGCTCACTCGCCTCGGGATCTCCCGCCGCCTCGGAGCGCACCCAGCCGGTGCAGTCTCTGAGCCCAGCTCGCTCCCCGCGCGGCCCCGGGATCTCCAGGAAGAGCGCAGCGCTCAGCAGGGTCCCGAGTTCCAGCTACCGGGCTGTGGTCCCCCCGCCAGGAGAACAACCCAGCCAGGGAACAACCTACCTGCAGGTGGACTCTGAGTCCTCCGCCTCCCGGCTGCGTGCCGCGCGCCCACAAATGCGACCAAAGGACAGGGAGCGAAAGCGCGCGGGAAGAAGAAAAACAAAATCTTCCTAACCAGTCGGGTTCCTTGTTTATACTGAAACTACGGCAGCCGCCGCAGCGCACGCCCCCTTTGCCTCGAGCTCCCGGCTCCGACCGCAGCCCCGCCCCCCGCGCCGCCAGCCCCGCCCTGCCCCGGCAGGCGCGGGCCAATCACCGCGCAGCTCACCGCCCACGCCGCCGCCGCCCGACCCGGCCGGCAAGTCCCAGTGGGCCCTAGATTCCCGCAGCGCGTGGACCTGGGTGACCTCCCACGCGGCAGAGGCCCGCGGAGCCCAGCGCAGCGGTGTTTAACAGAGCTGGTCGGGCTGGCTCTGACTGTGCGCGTTTCCTCTTAAGTGCACCTGCCCGGGGCTGTTGTGCAGTTGTGAGTGTGTGTGTGTTCATTCACGTGTATACTATCTGTCAATACCGGCCCGACTCGTTACACAGTATCTATTAACATAATCGTGAGCTAAAGGTTACTGTCCATGTAACTTTCAGAAGAGAGCGGAGGCGAACCACAGAACATTTGCTCAGCAAATATCACGTAGATCCTGGTGCTAAGCACTGTGCAAAACGCTGGGGGCACACTGTTGGCAAAGTAGGCTGGTCCCTGCCATTGTGAAGCTTACATAGTCTAGTGGAGGACATACATTCAGCAAATAACCACCCAAACAAAATGTAGAATTACAGCTCCTAGAAGTTCCACGGAGAGGAACCTGTTCCCTGAAACATGATTCCGGAGGCAAAGCAGGGAGGCTAGTCCTCAGTGAGGGCTGTGTTGTCATGGTAACCACATACTCCATCACGGGATATTTGATAACTATTTCAGAGAAAAGGTAAAAACCTCAGTACTTCACTTTGTACACATAAAATGAGGCCAGAGGGAAGTAATGATGGAAACAAGGGAAGAGAGAGACCTATGGAAAGAAAAAAATTTACAGAATTAGGAGACTCTTACCAACTGTATGTCCTTGAGTAAGTGATACTGCTTTACTGAGTTTCCGTTTTCTCATATATAAAACAACACTATTCATACCTGTCCTATACTACTATAATTAAGATTACTGAGGGGGAGGAATCCTTTTCCCTCCTGCTCCATGGGCCCCTCCCCCTCTCCTTCCTGGGGTGGAGTCTCACTTTGACACTCACTTTGTCCATTCTTAGGAGATTCCTCCTTTATTTTCTTCATTTATGCCTCCGTTTACTTTTCTTCCTCTTTATCATACTCCTTCCCTCCTTTCTGTAAATAGGACTCCCCTGATTCAGTAATTCACTCTAACCTAGCTAAGCCTTTGACTTAACCATAGCTTCTTTGCAGTTTAAATGAGAAGCCATAAGGCCAACGGAGTTTGGTGGGCCAGCCATGCAGAGTGAAACACAGAGGCTGGGTGGCCCTGCCTTGCTGTTGTGGTTGTGCTGGTTGGTTGATTTTTCAAGCTCAGTTTTCCCATCCTGGTTCTGTAGCAAATGAGCTATATGACATTGGGCCAGTCACTTACACTCTTGACATTACTGGTCCTGTAGCAAGAAATTAAGAGTTGCGGGAGATTGCCGGCAAGATGGCTGAACAGGAACAGCTGCAGTCTGCAGCTCCCAGCAAGATCGAGGCAGAAGACAGGTGATTTCTGCATTTCCAACTGAGGTACCCAGTTCATCTCATTGGGACTCGTTGGACAGTGGCTGCAGCCCACGGAGGGTGAGCCGAAGCACGGAGGGTGAGCCGAAGCATGGAGGGTGAGCCGAAGCACGGAGGGTGAGCTGAAGCACGGAGGGTGAGCCGAAGCACGGTGGGGCATCACCTCACCTGGGAAACGCAAGGAGTCAGGGGTTTTCTCCTCTACCCAAGGGAAACCGTGAGAGACTGAGCCTGAGGAACTCCGGCACAGATACTGTGCTTGTCCCCCAGTTTTCGCAACCCACAAACCAGGAGATTCCCTCCAGTGCCTACCCCACCAGGGCCCTGGGTTTCAAGCACAAAACTGGGCAGTTATTTGGGCAGACACTGAACTAGCTACAGGAGTTCTTTTTTTTCCATATCCCAGTGGCGCCTGGAATGCCAGCGAGACAGAGCCGTTCACTCCCCCTGGAAAGGGGTGCTGAAGCCAGGGAGCCAGGTGGTCTGGCTCCGTGGGTCCCACCCCCACGGAGGCCAGCAAACTAAAATCCACTGGCTTGAAATTCTCACTGCCAGCACAGCAGCAGTCTGAGATCAACCCAGGACACTCGAGCTTGGTGTGGGGAGAGGCGTCTGCCATTGCTGAGGCTAGAGTAGGCAGTTTTATGCTCATAGTGTAAACAAAGCTGCTAAGAAGTTCAAACTGAGCAGAACCCACTGCAGCTCAGTAAGGCTGCTGTGGCCAGACTGCCAGGTTTCCCTTCTCTGGGCAGGGCATCTCTGAAAAAAAGGCAGCAGCCCCAGTCATGGACCCATAGAGAAAACGCCGATCTCCCTGGGACAGAACACCTGGGGAAAGGGGCGGTTGCGGGCGCAGCTTCAGTAGACTTAAAAGTCTGCCTGACAGCTCTGAAGAGCAGCAGACCTCTCAGCACAGCGTTCCAGCTCTGCTAAGGGTCAGACTGCTTCCTCAAATGGGTCCCTGACACCCATGTATCCTGACTGGGAGATACCTCCCAGTAGGGGCTGACAGACACCTCCTACAGGAGAGCTCTGGCTGGCATCTGGCAGGTGCCCCTCTGGGACAAAGTTTCCAGAGGAAAGATCAGGCAGCAATCTTTGCTGTTCTGCAGCCTCTGCTGGTGATACCCAGGCAAACAAGGTCGGGAGTGGACCTCCAGCAAACTCCAGCAGACCGACAGCAGACAGGCATGTCAGAAGGAAAACTAAAAAACAGAAATAGCACGTCCACTGAAAGACCCCATCCGAACGTTACCAACATCGAGGACCAAAGGTAGATATATCCACAAAGATTGGGAGAAACCAGCGCAAAAAGGCTGAAAATTCCAAAATCCAGAACGCCTCTTTTCCTCCAAAGGATCACAACTCCTCACCAGCAAGGGAACAAAACTGGACGGAGAATGAGTTTGACGAATTGACAGAAGTAAGCTTCAGAAGGTAGGTAATAACAAACTCCTCCAAGCTAAAGGAGCATCGTCTGACCCAATGCAAGGAAGCCAAGAACCTTGAGAAAAGGTTGGATGAATTGCTAACTAGAATAACCAAAGTAGAGAAAAACATAAATGATGTGACGGAGCTGAAAAACACAGCATAAGAACTTTGTGAAGCATACACAAGTATCAATAGCCAAATCCATCAAGTGGAAGAAAGGATATCAGAGACTGAAGGTCAACTTAATGAAATAGAGAGAAGACACAATTAAAGAAAAAAGAATAAAAAGGAATGAACAAATCCTCCAAGAAACATGGGGCTATGTGAGAAGACCAAATCTACGTTTGATTGGTGTACCTGAAAGTGACAAGGAGAATGGAACCAAGTTGGAAAACACTATTCAGGATATTATCTAGGAGACTTGCCCAACCTAGCAAGATAGGCCAACATTCAAATTCAGGAAATACATAGAACACAACAAAGATACTCGTCGAAAAGAGCAACCCCAAGACACATAATCATCAGAATCACCAAGGTTGAAATGAAGGAAAAACATGTTAAGGGCAGCCAGAAAGTCGGGTTACCCACAAAGGGAAGCCCATCAGACTAACGCAGATCTCTGTGCAGAAACCTACAAGCCAGAAGAGAGTGGGGACCAATATTCAACATTCTTAAAGAAAAGAATTTTCAACCCAGAATTTCACATCCAGCCAAACTAAGCTTCACAAGCGAAGGATAAATAAAATCCGCTACAGACAAGCAAATGCTGAGAGATTTTGTCACTACTAGGCCTGCCTCACAAGAGCTCCTGAAGGAAGCACTAAACATGGAAAGGAGCAACCAGTACCAGCCACTGCAAAAACATACCAAATTGTAAAGACCATCAACACTATGAAGAAACTGCATCAACTAACGGGCAAAACAACCAGCTAGCATCATAACAAAAGGATCAAATTCACTAATAACAATATTAACCTTAAATGTAAACAGGCTAAATTCCCTGATTAAAAGACACAGACTGGCAAATTGGAAAAAGAGTCAAGACCCATCAGGGTACTGTATTCAGAAGACCCATCTCACGTGCAGAGATACACATAGGCTCAAAATAAAGGGATGGAGGAATATTTACCAAGCAAATGGAAAACAAAACAAAAAGAAACAGTAGGAGTTGCAATCCTAGTCTCCGATAAAACAGACTTTATACCAACAAAGATCAAAAGAGACAAAGAAGGGCATAACATAATGGTAAACGGATCAATGCAAGGAGATGAGCTAACTATCCTAAATATATATGCACCCAATATAGGAGCACCCAGATTCATAAAACAAGTTCTTAGAGACCTACAAAGAGACTTAGACTCCCACACAATAATAGTGGGAGACTTTAACACCCCACTGTCAATATTAGACAGATCAACGAAGGGTTTTTCATGTTTCTATCGTCTTCAGTTTTGCTCTGATCTTAGTTATTTCTTGTTTTCTCCTAGCTTTTGAATTTGTTTGCTCTTGCTTCTCCAGTTCTTTTAATAGTGATGTTAGGGTGTCAGTTTTAGATCTTTCCCACTTTCTCCTGTGGGCATTTAGTGCTATAAATTTCCCTCTAAACACTGCATTCGCTGTGTCCCAGAAATTCTGGTATGTTGTGTCCTTATTCTCCTTGGTTTGAAATAGCTTATTTATTTCTGCCTTAATTTTGTTTTTTACCCAGTAGTCATTCAGGAACAGGTTGTTCAGTTTCCATGTAGTTGTGTGGTTTTGAGTGAGTTTCTTAATCCTGAGTTCTAATTTGATTGCACTGTGGTTTGAGAGACTATTAAGATTTCCATTCTTTTGCATTTGCTGAGGAGTATTTTACTTCCAATTATGTGGTCAATTCCAGAATAAGTGTGATGAGGTGCTGAGAAAAATGTATATTCTGTTGCTTTCGGGTGGAGAGTTCTGTAGAATCTATTAGGTCTGCTTGGTCCAAGCTGAGTTCAAGTCCTGAACGTCCTTGCTAATTTTCTGTCTTGTTGGTCTTTCTAATATTGACAGTGGGGAAAATCCTCAATAAAATACTGGCAAACCAAATCCAGCAGCACATCAAAAAGCTTATCCACCACGATCAAGTTGGCTTCATACCTGGGATGCAAGGCTGGTTCAACATATACAAATTAATAAACGTAATCCAGCATATAAATAGAACCAATGACAAAAACCAAATTATTATCTCAATAGATGCAGAAAAGGCCTTTGACAAAATTCAATGCCCCTTCATGCTAAAAACTCTGAATAAACTAGGTATTGATGGAAGATATCTCATAATAAAAGAGCTGTTTATGACACACCCACAGCCAGTATGATACTGAATGGGCAAAAACTGGAAGCATCCCCTTGGA
>NW_016811463.1:0-63794 GCF_001698545.2 Rhinopithecus bieti | reverse complement strand
GCTACCTGACTTCAAACTATACTACAAGGCTACAGTAACCAAAACAGCATGGTACTGGTACCAAAACAGATATATAGACCAATGGAACAGAACAGAAGTCTCAGAAATAACCCTACACGTCTACCACCATCTGATCTTTGACAAATGTGACACAAACAAGCAATGGGGAAAAGATTTCCTATTTAATAAATGGCATTGGGAAAACTGCCTAATCATATGCAGAAAACTGAAACTGGATCCCTTCCTTACACCTTATACAAAAATCAACTCAAGAGGGATCAAAGACTTAAACATAAGACCTAGGACCATAAAAATCCTGGAAGAAAACGTGGGCAATACCGTTCAGGACACAGGCATGGACAAAGACTTCATGTCCAAAACACCAAACGCAATGGCAACAAAAGCCAAATTGACAAATGGGATCTAACTAAACTAAAGAGCTTCTGCACAGCAAAAGAAACTGTCATCAGAGTGAACAGGCAACATACAGGATGGGAGAAAATTTTTGCAATCTATCCATCTGACAAAGGGCTAATATCCAGAATCTACAAAGAACTTAAACAAATTTACAAGAAAGAAAACAAACAACCTCATCAAAAAGTGGGCAAAGAATATGAACAGGCATGTCTCAAAAGAAGACATTTATGCAGCCAACAGACATATGAAAAAATGCTCATCATCACTGGTCATTAGAGAATTGCAAATCAAAACCACAATGAGATACCATCTCATGCCAGTTAGGAGGGCGATTATTAAAAAGTCAGGAAACAACAGATGCTGGAGAGGATGTGGAGAAATAGGAATGCTTTTACACTGTTGGTGGGAGCATAAATTAGTTCAACCATTGTGGAAGACAGTGTGGCAATTCCTCAAGGATCTAATACTATTTGGCCCAGCAATCCCATTACTGGGTATATATCCAATGGATTATGAATCATTCTACTATAAAGACACATACATATATATATATGTGTATTGTGGCACCATTCACAATAGCAAAGACTTGGAACCAACCCAAATGCCCGTCAATGTTAGACTGGATAAAGAAAATGTGGCACATGTACACCATGGAATACTATGCAGCCATAAAGAAGGATGAGTTCATGTCCTTTGCAAGGACATGGATAAAGCTGGAAACCATCATTCTCAGCAAACTAACACAAGAACAGAAAACCAAACACTGCATTTTCTCACTCATAAGTGGGAGCTGCACAATGAGAACTCATGGACATAGGGAGGGGAACATCACACACTGGGGCCTGTTGTGGGGTCGGGTGCTAGGGGAGGGATACCATTAGGAAAAATACCTAATGTAGATGGCAGGTTAATGTGTGCAGCAAACCACCATGGCACGTGTGTACCTATGTAAGAAAACTGCGCGTTCTGCACATGTAACCCAGAACTTGAAGTAAAATGATAAAGAAAAAGAAATTAAGAGTTAGAAAAAATTAGGATTTCTTAATGAGAATATCTGACATATCCTTTGTAACCTCTGGATATGCACAGCAGACCAGAAGATTTTGGCCAGTTTTACTTTCTAAAGTATCCCCCAACCAAGAAGTTTGTTTATTTTAGATTCTTAAGATGTAAAATGGATACCATGATAATATTAATGCAATGCTTTCCAAACAGCATTCTCACCCCCTATTCTGGCAGATCTCTCTGGGTTCCTTCTAGCTTTCTGCATGCCAAGTATTAAATAAGCAGACAGTTCTGGAGCCAGGTATCCTGAACCCTAATCCTATCTCTCTCACAGAGCCACCTATAAAGCCTTAGAAAAGGCACTGATAGACTCTGGACCAGCTTACTCATCTGAAAAATAGCATTATGGTTAATGAAAGTAACTTTTTCATAGGATGTTGAGAAGACTAAAAGAGATCATACAGGAAATGAGTTTGAAATAATGTTTGAAGGCTCAGAGAAGCCTTCCCTGACCCCCCTATTTAAAATTGCAGTCACGCAGTCACCCCCGATTCCATGTAACCCTTCCCTGCTTTCTTGTTGTTGTTTCTTCCATAGGACGTATTGCCACTTAACATACTATATATTTTACTTATTATTGCTTCTCCCCTCTCACTAGCATATAAGTTCCATAACAGCAGGGAATGTTGCTGTTGTCATTGTAGTTGTTGTTTTCCTGCTGTATTTCCAATGTCTAGAACAATGTCTGACATATAAGAAGCAGTTAGTAAATATGTGTTGGTTGAACAAATGAATGAATGCTTAGCACATAAGTACTCAATAACTAATTGCTGTTATTATCATGTCTGAATTGTTTTCTATCATGAAAAAAATTTCCTTTCTCTACTCCTCAGTTTCTTTCTGATCTTTTTACTCTATTGGCTCAACTCCTATCTGTAAATGTCAGTAAGCTCAATAATGCCAATCAAACTGATGCAAATCTGCTAAGTAGTAGCTCCCTCCAGTATTAAAAAACAGCCACCTGTATTTAGAGCTTCTGCTATATGGCAGGCTCTGTGCTAAGCATTACTTTCTTAGTTTCCAGTCCTCTTGCAGCTCAAATGCATAAAATTAGAGCAATCATCATGACCGATCCATGTCCAACCCTCTTTCTTTTATTTTAGTTCCTTTCATTCCCTATCTAAAATTCCAGTTTTTACCACACATTATTTAGTGTGAACTTTTCAATCCACCTTTCATGAACAATGATGGTATTGTCTTATGTGAGTACACGAGTGTATTTACATAAATGTTATTGTGCAATCAATCTCATTCTGTTTCTCGTTTTCCCCACAACTTAGACTTTTGATCATCTATCTGTGTTGATATATGTTTGTGTTGCTCACTCTGTTTATCCACTGTTGAGTGTTGCACCATATCTGTGTAACTCTGTTAATAGCTCCCTGTTAGCAGGGAGCTATTTTTTATTCACATTATCATCAATCCTCACCCAAACTCTGAGAGATAAGTACTATTATTTCCATTTCTGAGATGAAGAAATGAGGCTTGGGAAGGTACTCACCGGCCAAGGACACTCAGCTGGAGAAGCCATGAATTAAACCTGTATATCTCTGTTTAATCCTCCTGCCTTCCCAGTTCATAAAATTCACTCAATTACTGTGGGACTTATGAAATAATGTTTAAAACTACTAGATATGTGTATTTAAATTAAACTGGAAGCCAGTTGCTTTTTGCAAAGCAATGTTATTTGTCTCAAAGACACAAGTTTAGTTTTCTTCATAGACACGAGTTTAATACTATTATTTGTGGTTTATAATTTCTTTAAAACACTTGAAGCTTCCATGAAAATCTCACAATGCGTGTTTGTCTTCAGATGTTTAAAATTTATCATTTTAAAGAAGAATGAGGCACCAGAACACTAGATAGGATTAAAAGGAAATGATATAAGGTAATGGATTATGGCTTCAATGTAAGAAAAACATAAAACATGTCTAAAGCAGAATGGTATCCTTTTTCAGCATTAAATTCCCATTCTGTGCATCTTAAAGGGTCTTGTGAAATGGCCATGTAACTCCCCAAAACACTCCCACATTTTCTCTTTCATTTATATTCTCAATGTCACTCTGGACTATGGAGATGAGCAGTTCAAGGATATGTAATCTTAACCTCAGATTGTAAATGGAAGGAAAAAACGGGATTGATCACACCACCTATCAACAGTCAATCTGGACCCCAGCCTAGGCCTTCTCGCTTTCAAAGCTAAAAAACACAAACCTTTTTTTGATAAGTCTGATGTACATGGCCTCTCTTGTATGATGACAAAAGATTATGGGGTCTTAGGCCAATTAGACCAACCCAGCTCCACACTTTAGAGCAAATCCCTTATTTTCCCCTTGCTATTTAAGTATGCTTTTCCTTGACTTCCCTTTCCTCATCCTCTGAGGGCCTACAGCAAAAAGAGAAGGAGGCTGCTTGGTGTGCTTTGGTTTCATGCTCTCTTCCTGCCATTAGCCTGAGTGAAAGGAAGGCTGTCCATGAGTCAGACTTTTTGTTTCTTTCTGAATAAGTTGGTCTTATAATGAATTAAGAACAGGTTTTTCTAAGTCAGATTCTGGTAGCCTTTAATGTTAAGTCTGATTATTTTACTAGAAGATCTTTTTGGTTTTGACTAATTGCCAATCTATGTCTAGCACCTTGAGTAGGAAGGGACAAAGGAGAAAATGAGTAATAGAATAATAAAATTAATAGGAGACCATATTGGAACTGCAGAGTAATTTTATAAAGTGTGTGTATATGTTTAGCATCAACCTCTGTACATACAATAGCCCTGAAATATGATGGGAAGAATGACCACAGCAGGACACAAAGACTTCAGTATTCAAGATCCTGAGTCCCTGTCTAGTGCCATCAATCCCTACATAACTATAATGACACTTAGAAGGAATTTGTGTGATGAAACAAATGACGGGGTCAGCCTTTGAATGGTAATTTCTATAATAATTTCCAACACTTGTTATAGTTTACATTGTTCTTTCACATCCATTATCTCATTTAGGGAGAACATGGGGTCTGTGAGGGTCATTCAATTCTGACAGTGGTCATTATAGAAGACATATACTTTCCTCTTCTGGGATCACTAAAAACATTATAGATAGCCATCCATTTAAACTTGCTAAGAAGATACTCCTAACCAGAAGAGAACTGGCTAAAAAAGATAACTTCAGGAGGTCTAGTGAACATATCCGAGTGATTCTTCATCACTGTCACGTTTTATCTCCCAGACCCTAAAGTTGTAGGAAAGAATGTGACAACCGCATGGGAAATCCCACAACAGATAGTAGGTTTTCAAGTCTCCTAAGAAGATGTAAAAAAATACTCTATCTTCATTTATAGACAAGAACTGTTGAAAGGCAACTTTACTGTTTTTTCTTAGATAGGCATTATTATTTTACTCATTTGCCAGTACTTATTTACTCTTACAAAGTAATTATTTGCAACACCCTCAGAAAGAATATTGGTAATGAGAAGTAATATAACTTGGCCTGATCACAAGGTCATGAGACAGTCATTCTCTTCACTGATTATATAATACATAGTAACTTACCTTCCCTGGACTGACAAAGAAACATTTAATAATCTTAAACATGCATCATTTTGATTAGACATTTTACTGTTTGGGGTAGAAATTCAAATATGTTTAACATAAATATATTTAGATAAATATTATTCATCAAAAAAGTCTTTATAGTAAATATACATATATTTCTCTATGTGTAATTTCTCTCTCTAGCAGTTTTTGGTTTCTTCTGAATGAGTTGGTCTTTTTTTTTTTTTGAGACAGAGTCTCACTCTGTCGCCCGGGCTGGAGTGCAGTGGCAGGATCTCAGCTCACTGCAAGCTCCGCCTCCCGGGTTCACGCCATTCTCCTGCTTCAGCCTCCCGAGTAGCTGGGACTACAGGCGCCCGCCACCTCGCCCGGCTAGTTTTTTGTATTTTAGTAGAGACAGGATTTCACCGTGTTAGCCAGGATGGTCTCGATCTCCTGACCTCGTGATCCGCCCATCTGGGCCTCCCAAAGTGCTGGGATTACAGGCTTGAGCCACCGCGCCCGGCCTTGAGTTGGTCTTATAATGAATTAAGAACAGGTTTTCCTAAGTCAGATTCTTAGAGCCTTTAATGTTAACTATGGTTATTTTGCTAGAAGATCCCCTTGGTTTAGACTAATCTTCTAGCACATTGAGTAGGAAGGGACAAGGGAGAAAATGAGTAATACAATAATAAAATTTTAGAGCTGGGGAAAGTATTAATGATCATCTCTTTTAATCTTTCGCTATCCCTGTGCCACCAACCAAGGCATTTTTGAACAAGGAAACTGAGTCTCAGAGAGATTAAATGATCTCTCCTAGGCCAACAAGGTAATAGCAAAGTTATGCTAGTCAAAGAGCACAGATAATCCCAGGACTTCAAATCCTACATGATTTTACTTCCTAATAATTCCTGCAGGGTAGAGTTATAGAGCTACTTCGACATTATAGAAGTTTAATTTGTTTTCAGATATTGATGACAACTATTCTCTATTAGATATATCTTGATAAAATAAGTTCTCTAGATACTACATTTTATTAGAATTTTCTAAATGATGCTAATGCCATTTATTATCTTATTTAATATTCAAGGTAGTAAAATAGTAAGCTCTTCAGTGGCTTTATCATTAAAGTAACCACATTAAAGTATTAATTACACTTCATAAAGTAAATTCAAGAAATTATGTCAATCAAAAAAGCTTCTCTAATTAGCATTTCTATTGTCACCAGGAAAACACGTACCTAAGATATTTTCTATTTTGTATAATAAAATAATTTTCACAAGACTATTAGAGCATTTCCCTGAAGTCTTCAGATGATTTCTAAATGATTCTGTGAAGTTTAAATTTGTAGAATATCTAAACATTTTGACACACAGATGATTTCAGTAATAAAGCCAGAATTTCTGTGCAATATATTTAGATATTGTTATGGAAAAGCATAATGGTGAAACTATTTTCTACACAAAAATAAAAGGAAACATTATGTAATTTAATTGTATTTCACTAGACAGAGAAGATGGCTATCTCTGGGAACAGGAATGGAACTTCAATTTACTTGTAGTATTTGATTTTTTTCCTAAAGAACAACTTAAAGCTGATATGACAAAATGTTCATTATTATCATTTGTGCATCACAGGTAGATGGGTGTTTATACTTTTTTATTGTGTATGTTTCTTCAAAAAAATTAAAGAATTTTATAATTAAAATTGGATATTTTCGTGTACCTATACTACATAATCTTAAACTTCTATATTTAAAGCTTACATTTTAAGGCAATACATACTGATAATGTTATTGCTTTGCCTTTTTCCGCTCATTGATTAATCACATTTATAAAGTATAATTGTCAATCAATAGTCCAGAGAATTTTATTTGGCTTCACTGTACAAAATTATACCCTATGTGATATAAAGTGTGTTAAAGAATGTTATGCATCTCACACAGCCTATCAAATTAGCCCCCTTTTGTTTTTTGATGTGATTGTGGGTGTCTCCTCTGAAACAGTGATGTACATTGTGACACATAGTTAACACACAAATGAGCTTTGATTCGTGACTGAAGCCTGCTTTAAAGTCAAATCTCCCACAGGCTAACACCATTAGCACGTGACTAATGTTTCCAGGGCCTGGAATTAACCAGTGATAATTGTAGAATCTACAATTATCCACATAATTGTCTCCAATTAGCTAGCTGTCTCTGAAGAGTGGTCAAGAACTAAAGTGAAATGGAGGTTGAATGTAAGGATATGTCTTCTTATTAGGGGGATGATCCATTTACTTCAGGTCTGTCATGACAGTCAAGGAGTGTGTTTGGAGATGTATTTGGGAGAGGAGATGGGATGGAAGAATATGACTGTTGCTTGAAGTGGAGTTTGGAAAGTATTGAAGAGACGAGGCATTTTCTGACCTAGACAACTGCTCAATAATTTAAAAGAGATTATCTCCTAAGTATGTAAGGAAAGAAGTCTAAGAAAGACTAAGGCATGAATTTAACACCTCTCACAGCAAGAAATTCATAGCCAAGGGCAAAATAAAATCTCTTAGTCTGGATAAAATTCCATAGATAAACACAACATGTGTCTTTAGTCTGTTTGTTGTTTTTTTAAGAACTCACAACAAACTCTTGAATGCCCTGCCTTCTTAAGTTAAAAAGTCAAACACTAGCTGTTTACAAAAGGCAGTCATGAACCCAAATTTCTAAATTAAAAAATACTGAGAAGTTTTATTTTTCTCCAAAATAATTGAACTAAGACATACTTTTGAAAGCATCATTAAATAGATACAATTTTGCTTAGTCCTGTTCTTGCTCTTGCATTAAGGCTAATGGCAGATATATTGCCATCTTTTGATTCAGAACACAACAACAACAACAACAACAACAACAACAACAAAATGAACATGAATTATGTTCTGTGTCTTTCCACTGGTGAGAAAAAAATAAGCAGATATCCTGCCAGAACAAACCCTTCAAAGCTTATCACAATGACAAACCTGAGTCACATCTCACTTGACAAGGTACCTAGTAGACTTCATACATGAATACAGGAGTTTTGGGATCCTTTTTTAATTCCTTTTTCCTCCCTTCCATCCTTGCTCTTTTAAGAACTGCAAACTACACAGTGGTAGAAATTTTTCACTTCAAATTTAACAGTAACAACCCATGCTTCAAGGAGGGAATGTTTGAACCTGTTAGGAAGAAACAACCAGTATACTGAAATGAGTCATTTGCACAAAGGCTAGCAGAACTCATTCCAGAGCACACAGAAGGAGGGAGGAAATGCAAAACAGGACAACCTGTTGAGAGCAAACAGTGGAAGGGACTTATTGTCTCACCTGGGGAGCAAGAGCCTTTGGCGGATATTTCAAAGAGACTCTCGTCAGTGTAGGAACAAATACAGGAACCTGTCATACTGGCTTTGCTGTGGGAGAAGTTAACATTTCAAATTCTTGGTGTTTTCAACTGTAAAATGAAGGGATTAGGTTGGCTCCATCTAGATACCTTAGCAGCTAAGAGGCTTGCAGAGGTCCAGAAGTGATAGACTTGACCTAACCACACTGATAGGGATTATGGTCATATCTTTTCTCTGAAGCTCAATTTCTGCATTATGCTAATCTTTATGATGCCCAAAAGATCCCCTGGGGATCTGCTTCGACTTTTCCCTAAGGCTCTGGCCTATACTAAAGGCAGTGGCTGCAGATAATGGACCATGGCATAGTAATACCTCCACTCTGGGTCTGATTTAAACAGACTTGAGATTCACCTTCAATGATGGAATTCTACTTCTGGAGTAATAATTTATCGGCAGGTGCATTAGTGGTTTGCTGCACCTATCAACCCATCATCTACATTAGGTACTTCTCCTAATGCTATCCCTCCCCTAGCCCCCCACCCCACGACAGACCACAGTGTGTGATGTTCTCCTCCCTGGGTCCATGTGTTCTCATTGTTCAACTCCCACTTATGAGTGAGAACATGCAGTGTTTGGTTTTCTGTTCTTGTGTTAGTTTGCTGAGAATGATGGTTTCCAGCTTTATCCATGTCCTTGCAAAGGACATGAACTCATCCTTTTTTATGGCTGCATAGTATTCCATGTTGTATATGTGCCACATTTTCTTTATCCAGTCTAACATTGACGGGCATTTGGGTTGGTTCCAAGTCTTTGCTATTGTGAATAGTGCCGCAATAAACATACATATGCATGTGTCTTTATAGTAGAATGATTTATAATCCTTTGGGTATATACCCAGTAATGGGATTGCTGGGTCAAATGTTATTTCTGGTGCTAGATCCTTGAGGAATTGCCACACTGTCTTCCACAATGGTTGAACTAATTTACACTCCCATAAACAGTGTAAAAATGTTCCTGTTTCTCCACATCCTCTCCAGCATCTGTTGTTTTCTCACTTTTTAATGATCACCATTCTAACTGGTATGAAATGGTATCTCATTGTGGTTTTGATTTGCATTTCTCTAATGCCCAGTGATGACAAGCTTTTTTTCATATGTTTGCTGGCCGCATAAATGTCTTCTTTTGAAAAGTGTCTGTTCATATCCCTCACTCACTTTTTGATGGAGTTGTTTGTTTTTTTCTTGTAAGTTTGTTTAAGTTCCTTGTATATTCTGGATATTAGCCCTTGGCTAGATGGATAGATTGCAAAAATATCCTCCCATTCTGTAAAAAGACTTGGAACCAACCCAAATGCCCATCAGAGATAGACTGGATAAAGAAAATGTGGCACATATACATCATGGAACACTATGCAGTCATAAAAAAGAATGAGTTCATGTCCTTTGCAGAGACCTGGATGAAGCTGGAAATCGTCATTCTCAGCAAACTAACACAGGAACAGAAAACGAAACACTACATATTCTCACTCATAAGTGAGAACTGAACAATGAGAATATATGGACACAGGGAGGGGAATATCACACACTGGGACCTGTCAGGGAGTTGGGGGCAAGGGGAGGGATAGCATTAGGAGAAATACCTAACATAGATGACGGGTTGATGGGTGCAGCAAACCACCATGGCACATGTATACCTATGTAACAAATCTGCATGTTCTGCACATGTGTCCCAGAACTTAAAGTATAATTTAAAAAATAAATATTTATCTTTACAAAATGAGATCTTTCAGAAATTGCATATTTACCAACCCACTCCTAGTCCCCTGTCCCAGAAGAGAACCATACTTTTGTGGATGGGGGAAGGTGGGTGTAANCCTCCCTCCCTCCCTTCCTTCCTTCCTTCCTTCCTTCCTTCCTTCCTTCCTTCCTTCCTTCCTTCCTTGTTGAGACAGGGTTTCACTCTGTTCCCCAGGCTATAGCGCAGTGACACCGTCATGGCTCACTACAAGACTGACCTCTCTGGGCTCAGGGGATCCTCTCCCCTCAGCCTCCTGAGTATCTGGGACTACAGGCATGTGCCATCACACTCAGCTAAGTTTTGTATTTTTTGGTATAGACAGGATTTGGCCATGTTACCCAGGCTAGTCTCAAGCTCCTGTGCTCACAGGATCTGCCTGCCTCAGCCTACAAAAGTGCTAGGACTACGGCCATGAGTCACCACACCTGACTTTATTCCCCCATTTTTCAACTAGCCTATCCATAAAGAAAATTGAGTTATAGACCCCATGGGCCATGGAACACCCATAAGTTTCAGGCTAGGGGTATTCTGGGCTAGTCTGTGCTTACTGGCTCAAAGAGAAACTTTGAAAGCCCTTTCCTTTGTTCTGTGCCCATTTATTGGCTCCTAAAGATGTTATGTGCCCTTCTCTGCTACCTAAGAAGAGATATATCTCACTGTCTTAAGCCTTCAGCCTCATGATGACCTGCCTCTAAAAGTGGGTTTTAGAGTGACTCATTTTAAAAAGACACAGAGGTGAGGTCTAACAAACTCATAATTTATATTAGGAAATATCTCACCTGCCCCAAGCCAGGTCCCCTTATGATTTTCTCATTTTTGATCATGTTATTTTTATTCTCCTGGCCACACAGGCTTGAAACTTCAGAGTCAGCTTGACCTCCTCTGTCAAGCTTCTTGCCTACATCCAGCCAGTGGCTATATCCTCTTATTTTGTACCCTGCAAAGTCTCCCTACTTTCTTTTGCCATTTCTGGTCCCATTGCATTTGGAGATTAGAGAAATGACCACCTACTTGATTACCCCATCCCACCACACACAGACTCACATATAATATACTGCTCTACTAGACTACCACTGATACGTGCTATGTCAAGAACATGAATTGCTCATTTGCTCCCAAACTGACAAGGGTTTGCTATATATAAGAAATCAAGATTCTTAACCAAATTTTCCAATCTTGTCACTTATTTACACTTTCTTTTCTTTTCTTTTTTTTTTTTTTTTTGAGATGGTGTTTCGCTCCTGTTGCCCAGGCTGGAGTGCAATGGCGCAATCTCAGCTCATTGTAACCTCCACCTCGTGGGTTCAAGTGATTCTCCTGCCTCAGCCTCCCAAGTAGCTGGGATTACAGGCATGTGCCACCATGCCTGGCTAATTGTTTTGTATTTAGTAGAGACGGGGTTTCACCATGTCGGCCAGGCTGGTCTCGAAGTCCTGACCTCAGGTGATCTACCCGCCTTGGCCTCCCAAAGTGCTGGGATTACAGGCGTGAGCCACCATGCCTGGCCTCTCTTATTTACACTTCTATATACACAGCAATTCAATTGAGTGGACTGAGTGTCTTTGGGGGAATAATAATCCTAAGTTTTTCCACGTCTATGACTTTCTTCATACTATTCCACTTACCTGGAATGAACTTGCATAGTCCCAAAATAGATTAGTAATAACTATTTCTGCCTACATTTTAGAAACCCTTTGAAAAATCCTAATTTTAAGTTCCTAGAGGGAAAATTTAATACCTGGCACAGCCTTAATAAAAAAATCATAATGACCATGATACTGATGGTTTAACACTAATAAACATGTAGTTTTGAACACTAGTTAAGTTCCGTTTTAGCTTTTAGGGATTCAAAGCCATAGTCCCCGATGCCAAGTTGATACTTAATGGTTGCTTCAAGTGACTGGGGGATCCAGCATTGGCAATCACTTTGAACATCAGGGGGTTTTCCTGTGTAAGCAGGAATTATTTATAGCCATACAAATGAAATTTCAGGGAAGGTGGGGTGGGTAGGGAATGACTAACATTTACTGAGCACTATATATACACACACACGTATATATATACATACACATATATATACATATGTATATACACATATACGTATATACATATATATGTATAAACATATACATATACATGTGTGTACACAGACGTATGTGTACATATACGTGTGTGTACACACACGTATGTGTATATATACATGAGTACACATACATACACACACACACACATATATATATATGCCAGGGATTGTGGTAAGTACTTTCCACATATATTTATGTCATCTGCATAACAATCCCTATTCAGCACGTAGTATTATCTCTATCTTCATGGAAGAGAAACCTGAAGCTCAGAAAAAGTGTTTATAAATTGCTTAAGAACAAATATCTAATAAATTACAAAGCCAAGATTTGGACCCAGCTGGGCCTGATTCCAAAGACTATGTTCTTTGTATGACAAGGAGGACATAGTCTGTGGAGCAGACACATAAATAATTAGGTGAATTTGCATTGTAATAAGTGCTGTAACTGAAGTAAATCCAAAGCAAATGGGCTTTCCATTACCTCAGTGCTTATGTTACAGTTTAGGGTGGAAGCAAAGCTGCATAATGATCAAGACCACCCACAATGGAAACAGGAAGAACTTGGTTCAAATCCTAGCTCAGTGTGAACTTGAACACGTGGTTCCATCATTCCAAGCTTCAGTTTCCTCATTCATAAGATTAAAATAATCAAGCTTATTTTAAAAATAAAATTAAATCATGCATATAATGTCATTAGCACATTATCTGGAACACAGAACTCACTCAAGAAACCGTAGTTAATTAAATATAATTATCATCACTATTCAGTAGCCTCTTTCAGCTTTAATACCTCGGCCTTTTCCAAACTCCTTTAAAAAATGTGACTGTATTTACTTATCTATATGTGTGATTTCATTTTGTGTTGTTGAAGAGCCATTTGAAAATTGCAGACACCCATAAAAATACTTTAGTGTGAATCTTTTAAAAATAAGGACATTCTTGGCTGGGCACGGTGGCCCACGCCTGTAATCCCAGCACTTTGGGAGGCTGAGGCAGGTGGATCACGAGGTCAGGAATTTGAGACCAGACTGGCCAACATGGGGAAACCCTGTGTCTACTAAAAATACAAAAGTTAGCTGGGTGTGGTGGCGGGCACCTGTAATCCCAGCTATTCAGAAGGCTGAGACAGGAGAATTGCTTGAACCCAGGAGGTGGAGGTTGCAGTGAGCCAAGATCGCACCACTGCACTCCAGCCTAGTTGACAGAGCAAGACTCCATCTTGAAAAAAATAAATAAATGAGGACATTATTGTGCATAGATAATGATATAATTGTCACCTAAAAAACAGCAACAATATCCCCTAATATCCCTAATATGATCTAATTTCTAGTACATATTTAAATTTCCTAAATTGTCCCCAAGGACATTTTGAACCAGGATATACTCAAAGTTCATGTGTTATATTTGGTTGGTGTTTCTTTATTGTCTTTTAATTTTTTATCAGTTCTTACCTCACTTCCAACCTTTTCTTGCTTTTCTTGACATTGTCTTTTTTGAAGAAGCCAGGCCATTAGGCTTAGTACCAGTTTCTGAACTTGTTTGATATTTTTCCTCAAAGTGTCATTTAACTTGTTCTTCTATCCTCTATGTTATTTATAGGATGGAATGCAGGTCTTTTGCCTCTATTGCTTTTAAGTGAAACATTGTGGCAAGAATGTTTCCAAGTTAATGCTACGTAATTCATATTACTTCACATCAAAATTTCCATGACCACTTCCTCTTCAAAATATTGTGTGGTTTCCTAGCTATCTCTGAGGTCTGGCTAGACTAGTGGTTTCCACTCTGGCTTCACTTAGAAATCATTGGGGAGTTTTAAAAAAAATTTGGTCCTGAGTTATACCCCTAGAAATTCTTGACTTGGACAAAGGGATTGGTAATTTTGTAAAGCTCCCCAGGTGATTTTCATGTGTGAACTGAGGTAAAAAGAAGCTGGTTTAGAATATAAGTGCTGAAAGGCAAGGGGTACACCTTTCTTATTTACTACTACATATTCTCAGAGCTGAGCAGATGGCCTGGCCCATAATCACTACTCAATATTACATGCTGAATTAATTATTAATTAGTTAACATTCAGCATACAGGCAACCTCATCTTCTTCCTTTCATACTCTGACTTTTCTTATTTTTACTACATGGCGTACTATGACGCCAACAGGTTAATTTTATAGCATCTTTAGAGAAATCACAACAGGCCACTACTTTGCAAATTTCTGAAAACTACATATCAATGGGAAAAGAACCATTTTCAAACTTCTGAGAAAGGAAAAATGAGCAAACAATCATTTAGCTATAGTGTTACATTAGTTATGCTGCAGACAATTCACTCTCTGTTTTTCTTTTCACATTACCAGTTCTTCCAGTTCTTATTTTAATGACTGGTAGAATGATTCCAAAATTACTTAAGGTGAAAGAAAGATCAGGAGTTTGTCTTAGTTGTAACTGTTGTTTTAAAGATACTGAGCAAATTTTAACCATGTGGAGGAATGCTATTGAAAGAGAAGGATTTGGGGTATAGCTATGCTTCTATTTGTTTGAATTTGACTTTGGCCAAATCCTAAGAACAGAATGAAAAACAGTGTATGATTCATACGTGATTGCTACAATTCTACACCTGTAGCTTCAAATAAAAGGAGTCAAGAATGACTGCCTTCAAAAAAAAAAAATAAAAAAAAAAAAAACCAAAAAAAAGAGAACCATAGCAAATTTAGGAAATGATTAATATACACTTATTTACTGTAATGTTACTAAGTGAAAATCATTAATAATCCAATAGAAAATCAGAAAAAGACACAAACATACAGTTTGTATCTGAAAAGGCTTTTATACTGACAAAAAAAAATGGTCACTCTCACTCACAATAGCAAAATTGTAAATTAAAACTAATTCTGAGATCTTTTCCTCTAACTCGTAAGAAAATCTACCACAGTGGAGGAATACAAATGCATATATGTTTTCATCAAATAATACCAACTAAGGAAAATTATCATACAGATACCTTCCACTCATTATGTGAAATAACACATAAAGAACATTACTCATTCCATTGTGAGAAAAGATTAGAAGCAACTAAATATCCATCATTAGTGAATTGGATGAATAAATTGTATTTATTTAAAAAATAAAATGCAATAACAGAATCAAACACACTGCAGTATAATAGGAAACCACAGGGACACTACGTATTGATATGGAATGCCGATATATTGTTTAGTGAAGAAAATATATAGAATCATTATGTAGAGTATCTTACAATATATCTAAAAGGAGGAGACCAGGTATGATGACTCACATCTGTAATCCCAACATTTTGGGAGGCTGAAGCAGGAGGATCACTTGAGACCAGGAGTGAGAGAACAGCCTGGGCAACATAGTGAGAAAAAAATGTTTTAAAAAATTAACTAGATGTGGTGGTGCATGCCTGTAGTCCCAGCTACTCAGGAGGCTAAGGTGGGAGAATCACTTGAGCTCAGGTCTTACTCTGGGAGGCAGAACAAGACACTGTTTTTGTTTTTTTGTTTGTTTGTTTCTTTGTTTTTTTTTAAAAAGGAAACAAGAAGGAATATATATTTGTACTGCAATATTTTATACATGAAAAATTGGGCGTCAGATAAATAAGGAACTGGTAAGTAGTTAGCTATTTAGGGGAGGGGATGGGAACTTGGTGGGTGTAAGACAGTGGGTGGGAGAAACAGGAAGGAAACTTTTCACAAGACACTTTGTCATATTTTATTGTGTTTGAACTGCATAAATATAGCACATATTCAAAAATCTAAAGATTTTGGAAAATCCCTATCAAAACTCCTGGGAAATGTACATTTCTGAGTAGAAAGTATCCCAGACAGTCTTATATCCCTCATTCTTGTTGTGGAGTTTCAGAATCAATTCTATTACTTACCAGTTTCGCTAAAAATGAAACCGAAACTCTCCTTACTTCTCATATACTCAGTTCTGAAAATGGACTCAGGGAAAAAACTCAGAAGAAAACCTTCTCATGATAATTTCCAATGTTGATTTTGTTGCTCTACAGAATTCCAAAGTTTTAGATTACACTTAAACATGCACTATTTAAAGTCCAAACAGACCTCTGTTGAAAGCTATCCAAACCAAGGCATGTGCTTACGTAACACTGAAGTAATGGTATCAAAGTAAAATTAATCTTTTTCTCCCATCAAGCTCTCCATGGAATCCAAGAGAGGGGAACGCTATCTCACACAATAATGGAGAAAATTTCATCTAAGAAAAGAAGGAATTATTTTTCCACGGGCAAATCAATAAGATAAAAAGTAACTGCGGTTTACTCATTTACCTCTTAGCATCTACTGCTTTGGGTTATCGCTTATCTTTGTGCACGTATTCTACTACAAAAAAGTATGGGACTGTTATCATTAGCACTTTGTCCAATGCAATGCATACAATAGATGCACCATAAAAGCCTGACCTAGCATAGTAAAATATATGGGTTCTAGGGTCTCTGTGACCTTGCCAAGTCAAACATTCTTTCTCTGGCTTAGCTCTCAATTTCTTTATCTGGAGGTGGAGTGCCTAACTTGGAGTACCTCACAATGTTGATATAGTGGCCAAATAACACAATAAATATAAAAGACTTTGGAAAGTATAAATGAAAGCAGTACTACTGTTACTGCAATTATGACACAGATATAAACAGATAGGGCAGAGGGGGAAAAAAGTTGATTCCAGAACACGCTTCATGGAGTCTCACTCCTATAGAAGAGCAAAAGGAAACCTAGGTAGGTTAAGTAACTTGCTGAAAATCAAGTAGCCAGTCAGAAGTAGAAATGAAGACAAATTCTCATTCACATGTTTTGACTGAATGACTCATTTTTCTACTACTTTAATTCTATTACTTGGCCTTGAGAGCTCATAGAAAATGTGAAGGAGAGGCATCACCTGGTTACTCCAGTCATAGGAAGGCTGGAGAAACATTAAAGTGTTCAGAGAAAGCACAAAAGGATAGGGGAGAGGTGATCAAGTCCTGGTTGCGACCGTTTTAAGTAGAAGCATAAGGGTGGAGGGATGTTACGGAAAACTTTTACTAAGCATTTCTGACCTAACAAGGTCTTTATGGCTTTATCTCATGTAACCATCAAAACAATCTAGTCAATGTAATCTCCATTTTCTAATTGTGGAAGTGAGATGAGAAGCAGCTATTAGGTAGCTGAGTTGTGATGGATCTGGCACTGTGTAACTCTGTTCAGGCCTTCCGATTGCTATTCCTCATTCCACAATTACTGATAAAGATTGTAGAGGATGTCGGCCCAGTGGGAGAGTATTAGAGACTTTTTTAAGGGAATATATGCTCAAAACTTACACATCATTTATCTTCACTAAATATTTCCTTTCTAAATTTGTAGAGTAAAATATTAGTAAAAATCTCAAGATGGATTCATGTTGGGTGTTTTCTTCTTGAAAGATAAAAGACCTTTTTTAAGATGAACATTTTTAGGATCCTCCAACCAGAAGGACCAGAACAGGTGGTTTGAGTCAGTGAATAAGTGCTATCACCTAGAGTTCTTTAAATGAAATTAGCCTGGGATATTTTATTTCTCTATATCAAGTAAGTAACTGAGTAATAATAATATTCAACTCATACACAGAACGTTCTAAGTACCACGTGCTATTCTGAGAAGTTGCACATTCATTTAACCCTCATAACTGCACGAGGTGAGTTCTCTTATTATTATTATTCTGCAAATGAAGAAACTGAGACACAGAGAGATTAAGGAACATGTCCAAGATCAAACAGCTAAAAAGTAGTGGAGCTCGGATTCAAACGCAGGTAGCTTGTTTAGCACTACTCAGTGTTGCATATTGTGTATCACTTTGTATATTTCCTCACTTAGGATTTAATTTAAAAAGCAATTTTTCTGTCTAAAGTAAAGCTTTCAAATTCTGAAGTTAGACCGACAAGGGTTCACATATTAATTAAGTCATTCTAATATTGATTCATTCAGTATATATTATAATCCTACTAAGTAACAGATTAAGTAATAGCAAAAGTAGACATAGTTTCTGCTGTCTTAAAATTTAAAGTCTAACAAGGAAATACACTTAAATCAAATAATTGCAAATAAATCTAAAATTACAAATGTAAGAAAATGAAGGAAAGATTCAAAATGTTATGATAAGATTTAAAAAAAAAAACATGTAAGAGGTATATGTCCTAGTTGAGGGTGGTGGTTCTGAGGAAATGACCTTTGAACTAGAATTACTAATTTAGGGTTCTTTGTTTTGTTTTTGTTTTATATTTTGTTTTGAGACAGGGTCTCGCTCAGTAGCCCAGGCTGAAGTGCAGTGGTACAATCTTGGCTCACTGCAACCTCTGCCTCCTGGGTTCAAGCGATTCTTATGCCTCAGCCTCCTGAGTAGCTGGGATTACAGGCACTTACCATCATGCCCAGCTAATTTTTGTAGTTTTTAGTAGAGATGGGGTTTCACAATGTTGGCCAGGCTGGTCTTGAACTCCTGGCCTCAGGTGATCTGCCCACCTCAGCCTCCCAAAGTGCTGGGATTACAGGTGTGGGCCACCACTCCCGGCCTTAAGGTTCTTGAGTTAACATTACTAAACTTTAATTCTCACCTAGGAAATAAGGGTAATGGATTGTCCTAAAGTCTTAGTAACATAATAAATGCAAAGAGGTTATCCCAGCACTTTGTAAGTACTTAATAAATGATAGTCATTGGCTTTGTGATATTATTTTTCTCTTTGCCTCTTGACAGGTATCCCACTAGAGAACAGGATACAAGAAATATGAAAATTGAGCATGGTAGCCATCATAACATTAGAAAGGATGGGGGCAGGAAGAAAATATTTTAAAAATACTATGGATTTTAATTTGTAAAAAATAGAGTGATTCCAATGGATGTCAGATTTTTAATAGAGTTAGTAAAATAAGCAGTAACCAAGTGGGAAAATAAATGCACATGGGAAATTTAATTATTCGTTAATGTTTTTCTGGCATTTCCAGAATTTTGCCATGATATTGATTGTGTCTACAGAGTGCATGTTTTTCTGTGTTTTTAAGTATATCTTTCAGTGTTATTCCTGGATTGACTGATTAATATGCTCTTTTACCCACAGCTTAATATTCCAGCACATAGGAGAAAAGGTTAGGTTGTCTGTAGTTGGTGTAAAGGCCAGTGGAGGTGGGCATTGAGAAGCTACAGCTCTAAGTAAGAAAGATATTTCAGAGCTAATATGTGGATGGTAGAGAGTTTCCAACCTGATTGTTCTCTGCTTCAGCTTAGCGAGAACAAGATGGAAAGCCTTTTATGTCTTCATAAAAGCTTATTTACTCTATCCTGAAATGTGAGGTATCTCTGGAAGAATTTCCCTGGGGATAGGTTAAGTCCTGCTCTACTTTTTTCCCAGAAATTTGCTTATGCTTCCTTGGGGAGAGCACTTCAAAGGTACAGAGGACACTTCAAAAGGCCGGGAGCCTCATCCATGACTGGTGTAAACTGATTGAGGTATGCGCCCTGCAAATTCCATGAGTACACAGGCAGGCCAGCAGGTAGGCAGGATGCTCCTGGGGAGAGGGCTGTGCTGATGTGGACCTGAGCACATTCTTATCCAGAATCCCAACTCCACCCCTCTTGATCTGGGGGAGGAGAGAGGAACTGTGGACAGGAAGGGCAGTAGAGAGTGGGGGCATAGGAATCTGTCCAGGCCACATCTGGACTTTAGCTATTACCCCCTATTTCACCCAGCTGATTTTGTCCCCACCGAGACAATCACTGCAGCAGCATCTTTCAGGAGTCTGGTTGACTCTGTCCTTGATTCTTGTACTCTTGAGCACCATCAGCTCTGGAGTTTCCATCAGGAAAAGATTTGCTTTTCTTTGACTGGTCAGACCAAAGCTAACTAACAAATGTGACTCACATCCTCTCTGTTATTCCTTCTGGGTTAAATTCTGCAATATGGAAGGGAGCTATGTTACAATGAAAATGTGACATTAAGTAATGACAGCCCTAAAAAATCACCATTAACTATGAATGGAATTGCCACGTTCTCTTTAAATGCAAGGGTGTTTTTCTCATCATCAAGGATGAGCACTGAAGATGTCTCACGTTTCCAGAGTGATTCTGAGGGGCTGACTTTTCATTTAAATTGTAAGTTTCGTAACTATGATCACATTTTTTCCCATGTAATTAGACAATTGCATCTGACTACTGACTAATGACAACAGTATTTTTGCTCCCTCCTCTTCCAAGCACACCCACAGACCCACAGATTCCAACTTAAGGATAGTTCAACTTCAAAGTTTTCACATTTACAATAGGTTTGTCAGAAAGTATCAATGTATTTTCTATTTATGATATTTTTTACTTATGATAGGTTAATCGAGATGTAACTCCATCATAAGCTCCTGAGGAGGTTCTCCCTGGAGGGATAAGGTGGAGAGTATAAAGACCAGTAAAATAAAAGAGACAGGAATAGAACTTTCCAGGCATAAGGAGGTAATAAATAGAATCACCATGGCAAATCCGGAACAACTAAGAGACGCTTTTAAAGGCAAGACTGCCTTCTCCAGAAGCTCATTCTTCAAGTCCCCTCCCCATGCAAGCAAAGACAGTCAGGCGCTGTGAAAGTTACATGGGTGAGATACTACTTGATTCAAATTCTTCATCTTAAAACTGCACAGCAAAGAGGATGTCTTTCCCCGCTTAGAATTTTAAAAATGTGTTTTAAAAATGTATTTCCTGTGTACAGTTAGTCACTGCATTATTGACCACACCTAGCACATAGTAGGTAGGTAAAGGGTTGTTGGATGACATACATAACTCATGGAACACCCTATGCATTGCTAATTCCTGCTGCCATCTCAGAAAAGAGCTTTAATTTTTTGTCGGTGTCAAGCAACAAAAGCCCCCTTGTCCCCCAGCTCTTATGTTTAAGGTCTCCACAAATAGGAAATACCTTCTTATTTATTCCTTGACCTGTGTGTGACTGCTGTGTCTGAAGTTTAGGTCCAGAAATAAAAGAAAAAAAAAAATCCCCAAACAATTTTTTTAAAAGACCCTCCTTCAATGCTGTTTGCTGCCACCCTTTTTATTTTTCCTTGGCTTCCTTCTTTCAGCATGACATCCTCTCAAACGCTACCTGACAGACTGCTGCAATCACCCTGTGAATGTAAGTAATTTCCTTATTGACAGCCTCCCATTCTCTCTGACATCTGCCAGCACTCCCTGACACTTGAATAAGCATTAAGACATTAACAGTCTGGCACAGGTTTAAGGGCTGGAATAGTAATGCTTGGCAGGCCTGCTGCACAAAGCCACATGCAAAGACCCCCACTCATTCAACTCTGCCGTCCTTCTGGTTGGAAAATGTGGCAGAGCCCACAGTAAATGCCGATTATTCGCTTGACTGCTCTGGCATTTCGGTGTCTCCTTAGACAGGCCAGATCGTACATTAAAGGAAAAGAAAGGGAAAACATGAAAACGCCTGCCTGTGAGGCAGTGTGAGAAGTGAATGCTAATAGAAAGGCAGGTCTTTGCTCAGTGAGATGAGCTAATATTTTATTTATCTTATTTTAGTTATTGATTTATTTTTTGAGATAGAGTCTTGCTCTGTCATCCAGGCTGGGGTGCAGTGATGCATCTTGGCTCACTGCAACCTCCACCTGCCGGGTTCAAGCGATTTTCCTGCCTCAGCCTCCCGAATAGCTGGGATTACAGGCGCCTGCCACCACATCTGGCTAATTTTTATATAATTAGTAGAGATGGGGTTTCACCATGTTGATCAGGCTGGCCTTGAACTCCTGACCTCAAGCAGTTGCCTGCCTTGGCCTCCCAAAGTGCTAGGATTACAGGCATGGGCCACTGTGCTCGGCCAATATGTTAAAGGGATTCACTTCGAATAGAAGCAATGTTAATATCATACAGAACAATTTACATCATACTTTCTTCTGAGAATATCAGATTCTTTCCAAATACTGGCTGGCAAATGCCATCTTTGTGCCATAAATTTCTGAAAGCCAATTTGTGGATCCATACCCAGAAAATTATTGGGAAAGAACACCATAGTAGTCTTTGTTGCTAGAATCTGTTCGCTGAGCAATGGCAAAGCTATTAACATGCTTGATATTAACCTGCTAAGTGAGTCCGAGAGCTGCTTCCATTCTGTTTTAAGTAGAGCTTGTTTTGGATCAGAAACCTGTAATCTACACAGGTAATGCTGAAGTTAATATCGAAACAAGAGGGACAGAACTGTTCCTGTGAATGCTACACTTTTTCTTGAGTGAAAAATGAGTCAATATGACTGCACTTGGGAAACAAAAAAAGAATTAAAATAGGTCTAACGGAAGGTCAAGGCAGTCTGATGAAAGGGTCAGGAAGATGTTTCCCTTGGGGCATATTCTATGGCTCATGAATCTCGTGACATCTTCTGGGGCTAAAAGTCCGCATCTTTCTCATTCTTCCATTTGGGCACTGTTAGGACTGGGGGGTGTCACAGAGAATGGTTGCTAGTGGCACAGTGATTCCTTCTGCAGATTGTCTTCATTTCCTTGTTGATTGGTTTGAACCTGGGGTCATTATCTCTGCTTTGCAAATGAAGAAGAGAAAGAAGTTCAAAAAGGAAAAGAAACTTTTGCCAAATCGAACAGGTAGTAAGTGGTAAAGGCCTAAAATGAACCTGGGTCTTGACTCCTCGGTTGGTATGTTTCAATCACGTTAACTCCCAGCCCCAGGCAGCTTGGTGAATATTACCAGAGATAGGACATAGCAAATCTGGAAGGACAGTGACTACCAGTCCAGGGCCAAAAGAGCTGTCTATGACCGTGATTATGCTGACTGATAAGTATCTGAGCAGAAACAGCAAAATCTGTTCTAATCCACCAAAAGAGGCTGCTGAGATGGGCAGGGCAGCTGCCTTCAGACTGACCTCATTCCTTCATAAGCACGCAGGAGAATCAGGGCCAGCCAAGTGGTGGGTATGGGAGGCGTTTGAGGATGGGTGGCCAGCGAGAGTTAGAGTTTTTAAACTATATTAAGTGCCTCTTCTGGGTTTGCTCCGAACCTTGAATGTTTTAAGGTTTTGGAGTCATGGGGATCCGAGTTCTGCACCTCACTAGTTCCTTAGACTGGGCTAAGTTTAGTTAACTAAATCTCATTCTTTTCATTTGTAAAATAGTAATGACAACCATATCTTCCTCATAGGCTTGTTGTGAGGACAAACTGAGATGAGGTTTGTCAAGCGTTCAGCACAGAAAATGCTCAACATCTCTCTCTGGATGACCAGCAGTTACTTCAAATGCATCCCCCAAGGCAGTTCATCTTCCATGTAATCATAATAATAACACTAAAAAGCCACTGGGAGCTGTCTGTGTTCTGTGCTTTACACTTATTATCTTATTTAATCCTGCAGTTAGGAATTATTTTTCACTTTAACAGATGGGGTAACTGAAGCTCAGAGAGATTAACCAACCTGCCCAAAGTTTCACAGCTGTTAAATGTCAGACCAGACTTTGGTCATCTGATGCCAAAGCCCACTCTGGGCTAAACCACCTTGCCCTTACCAGAGATGAGGCTGCAACCCACAGGAACTTTGATTTTCCTTTTTCCCTTGGTTTCACATTCACACAATGAGGAATTCGTCCCCTGCTGTTTTATCTCATGGGGATCTTTTACATCTTGTCCAACCTTTGCATTCACTCTGCCTACCCCACTTTAGGACCAGTTTTGCAACTGCTGGACACCATGAACTGCTTCTGCATGGCATGAACTGCTTTCTGAATGCCTCTTCTTCCACCCAAGTCCCTTTCTAGTTCACCTCCACCTACCATAGTACTGCTCGATTAACCCCCAAAGCCTAGCTTTCATCATGTCCCTGCAGAAAACCTTCGATGACTCCCCACTGTCTGCAGAAAAATAAAATGATACTAGTTAGCCTGGCAATCAAAGTCTGGTTCCTCCACAAATGCTCAATTTAGCTTTTCATTACTTCTCCTATATACTCAGTAGAATGCAGATGCCATGACTACAGAAATGTGTACCCTTTCTTCACTGCGACATCCCCAACACCTAGAATAAGACCCTGTTTATACTAAGTGCTCATTAAATATTTGCTGAAGTATGAACTGAATGATTTTTCGCAGCCAAAATGATTGTATTTTCTTCCCACCGTGTTTTACTGTAAAGACATTGAAAGACATGAAATCTGCTTTCTTTTTTTGAAGCTGCTGATATATTTTTTTAGAAATGAAGAAAAGCCAAAACAAGATTTTAAAAATTTGATATATTTTCAAAGATAACATTTATCAAATTAATGCTTTTAGTGTCTACAAAACACAATGTCACATAATGGTGCTATTCAAAGATAATTACAGGGTTTATAAAAATATTCATTCCTAGTCAGCACAGGCAGTGTGATCCAGTACTGGAACAGTTTAAAATAGGGTGACAGAGGACGTCTTTAGTATTGCCACTGTATGCATTCCTGAATCAGGGTATAAACTCTTCTGTGGGCCCTCCTGAATGTGGCCTAGAACTAATGGCTCTGTGGCCCCATCACATGTCCTCATGCTCTATCTTCATGCATTCCTTTCCTTCCCTTCCATCTGCCCACCTTCATACTCCATCTATCCTTCAAAGACAACCAAATATCTCTCTCCCATCTTTTTCTAGGGCTCCTTCACCAGAATAATTCGCTTATTCTTCTGACTTTCCCATAGCAATTTAATTGTAGGTTCATATGTGTTTATGATTTATTCTTCTAGTTATATATATTTCCACTAGGTTCATGGGAACAGAACCCATCATCTATTTCTGATGTATCTTTGTACCCACTCTCTGCCTACTGCTTTGTATCACGTCATGTCCACAGATGCTCAATATATATTTTTGAATAAATAAATGAATGTGGCAACGTAGGTAAAAATAACAGATGGCTGAAGTCTCGGCATTAGGCATTTGGCTGACTTTACCAGTTGGTGGAGGGAGTGGGGGAGAAGGGAACTGTGTCTGACAGAGGGTTAGCAAATGAAAGGCAGCAAATCATGAAAAGCAGCATGGCCTATTGATTAAGGATCAGTCTTGAGGCCGACTGCTTGGGTTCAGATACTAGCTCTGTCTCTCATTTGTTGTATAAGCTTTAGATAACAGATGATATTTTTATCTACCTAATAGGTTTTGTTGTGAAGATTGGATGAGCTTATAAATGTTAAGTGGTGATTCTCATTGTGATAGATTGCAATATTGTTTCAAATATTTTGCTACCTTTCATGTTAAAACACACACACAGAGATACACACACACACACACACACACACACACACACACACACACACATCTGTCTTAGCTGCTGTTCTGGCTGCTATAGCAAATTTCCATAGACTGGATGGCTTAAAAAACAAACATTTATTTTGTAAAGTTCTGGAAGCTGGAAGTCTGAGATCATGATGCCAGCATACTTGGGTTCTGGCAAGGGCCCTCTTCTGTCCTTGTGTCCTCATATGGCAGAGAGAGGATGACTTCTCCTTGTGTCCTCATATGGCAGAGAGAGGATGACTTCGCCTTGTGTCCTCATATGGCAAGAGAGGATGGCTTCTCCTTGTGTCCTCATGGCAGACAGAGGATGAGAGAGATCTCTCGGGTCTCTTTAACACTAATCCCATTCATGAAGTCCCCACCCCCATGACCTGATCAACTCCCAAAGGTCCCACCTTCTACTACTATCACATTAAGGATTAGGATTTTAACACATGAATTCTGGGGGAACAGAAATATTTAGTCTGCTAGTCTGCTACATTATTCCTGCCTACTGTCATGTGACTTGCTGTGTTCCTTTCATTGACATCAGGCTTGGCCATGTGACTTGCCATGATCAGTGGCATTTCAGTGGACATGACATATGCCCTGACCGAGCAAAGGCTTTCTGGGCCATTGCGCCCTTTTCTCTCTGCCACAAGAATGACATGTCTCAAATAGGGTCTTCTCATTCACCCTGATCCTGCATTGAAGAAGCCATTTGGAGGAGTCTTACCCATCAGGACCACCTACAACCTCTGTTACTGCAAACCACTAAGATTTGGGGGTTACTGCTGTAACACAGCCTGGCGAAAGCTGACTAATAGCCCAGTGTAAAGAAGTACTCAATCCCTATAAAGCCCTTACAACAGCATCTGGAACATAATAAGGGCTCAACAATGATTATCATAATCAATGTACTGACTTTTGACACACTTCCCAATTTGCACTTGCTGGTCTGAAATTAAAAGCCTCATCCTTGGAGTCTTCCAAATATTCTGTCACAGACAATCATCTGACTAAGAGTTGGAAGGCGTGGGTTCCGGTTCTGACTCTGCCCTGTGACGGTGCTCACGGGACATGTTCTTTCTGTTTCCTCACAGATAATTGTCAAAGTTCCTTCTAGTTCAGAGAAGTTTCTGAGTCTGCAGACAAGCAGCTGTTGGAACCATCTACATCAGTAAACAAGTGTTAGCTCTACCAGTCGCAAAGCTGAGCGATTTGTGCACCTTGGCTTCTCCGTCCTTTTCTCCCTTCAGAGGTTTATGTTAGGGGTTAGCCATTGCCAGTTTTCAAAGAAATGGCATTTTTATAGGCTCTTGCAGCAAGACAATTTTTTTTTTCCATTACGTTGGGGCACAAAACTCTTAGCCAGAGAAAAAAGTGGTTCCCTAAAAAAGGGAAATACATGCTTTACAGAGGTTATGAAAAAATCTTTGGCTAACCAAGTATTCTCTAGCATAAAAGTACAAAACAAACAAACAAACAAAAAACAGGATACAATCAGAGAAGAAAACAAGGCTGCCATGGTGAGCCGAGCTCGAGCCTGAGAACCAAAGCCTTGGGTCCCAGCCTGTTTCTGCAGTTAGTCGGCCAGGTGACCTTGGGTAATCACTCATTTCTTTCTATATGTAATAATAAAGGATCTCCAGATTCCTGTCTAGCACTAGCTAATATTTCATCACTATGACTCCATCAGAGTTAATTGACAGGGTTGTTTTTTACAGGCTTTAAGTGGCAGTTCTCTTAATTTGCAGAGTAGGGGAAATATAATAAAGAGGGAAATGTTTACAGAGGAAGCCCAGCCCACACTAATCTTCTGAATTGGTAATAAATTTTCATCCTAAAGGAGGAATAAAAGAAAGAACTAGATTTATAATCATTTAACAAACAAGCATTATATATGATTTATCAGAAGAACAGGTAGTCTAGTATCTTTTCCTGCCTATCCTCGGGGGATTTTCTGTTTCAACTAAGGAGAGCTGATCTCTGCCATATTTCTCCCAGTTCTGTTGCAATGTATCCAAAGCAGGGCTGAGATCAGCCAGAGGTCTGTCAAATAGAGTGTGGGTACCAAAGTTTGCCCATGGATTGATGTATTATTGGTTTCAAAAACCAAGTCCTCCTCCCATCCCAGCACCTTGGGATGGCAGGTGCCTGCTGTTCCCAAGTCTCTGGCTTCAGCAGAATAGAAAAGGAGTCCAGCTTCCAGGCCCCTCCTTTTCCTAGATTCCCACCATCATCTTTCCTCAGCCTGGCCCACTCTTGCATGTGAGCAGAGATGGCTCCAAGATTAGCTTTGGTAAATATATGATCTAAATAAGAACATAAGCTTCAAGACAAGTTCCTAGGGAGCGCCTACTCCACTTTAAGAACATACTATCTTTACTACATAGAGATTCTATGATGGTCAGAACTTGTGAAAGCCCACCCCCAGCCTCAGAAGGGCATGCCAGAAGAATGAGTCATGAAGGTGCCCTGTTCGAATCTCTCTGTGGGAGGGCCTATTGTGTGGGGCACAGTTGATTCACAGTCTTCAGCTGTTGTACCTTGGATTGACTGCAGCATTCACTTCCAGGTCACACTTCCCCACGCTGCCCCAGTCATGACTGACTACAGTGGTAGGTGCTAGAGCTGGGTCATTCCTGCCTAAAGGGGGATTCCTCAAATGGGCACCTTTGGTTCAGGGACTCTCCATCAGGCTGGCCACAGCTCTCAGAACTGCACTTTGGTCTGAAGCACTTCCTACTCAACCCTTTCTTCTGTTTCTCCTTTCACAGGTCTCAGAGCTGCATCATGGGCTGCAGGCTTCCTCCACCTCCTCCAGCTCCCTTCACTTTGTCCTTTATCTTTCAGAGGCTCTTCTCTTAGTAGACCACTTGCACATCTAATTCCAGTTGGCATCTGTCTCTTAGAGAAGCAGGGTATGATGCTTTTAAGTCTGTATGTCTGGCCCATTGTATTAGCCAGGGTTCAGAGAAACAGAAGCAATATGATATATCTATATATGTAGATGTAACCTATAGATATATAGATATATCTATTTGTGTAGATATGTAGATATATCCTATCAGTCTACAGGATAGACACATAGACACACATATAGACACACACACACACACACACACACACACACACACACAGAGTAAGGAACAATAAGGAATTGGTTCATGCAATTATGGAAGCTGAAAACTCCCTAGATCTGCATTCAGTAAGCTGGAGACCCAGGAGGGCCAATGTGTAGTTCCAGTCCAAAAGTCACCAGGCTCAAGACCCAAAAGGAGCCTGTGTTTCAGTCCAGTTCTGAAAGTCAGAAGAGACTAATGTTCCAGCTCAAGGCAGTCAGGTGAGAGGAGTTCCCTCTCACTCCAGGGAGGGTCAGCCTTTTTGTTCTAGTTAGGCCTTCAACTGATTAAATGAGGCCCACCCACATCAGGGAGGGCAATCTGATTCCCTCAGTCTATCAATCAGATCAAATGGTGATCTCATCCGCAAACACTCACAGACATATCCAGAATAATGTTTGGCCAGATATCTGGGAAATCCATGCCCCATTTAAGGTAATGCAGAAAATTAATCATCACACTCACATAGTGCAACAGTTAATCAGTTAAATCACTTTTGCTGAAGTCACGCATACCCATCAAGTTCTCATACTGCAAGATGCATTTACGTTTATATCTCTCTCTAAAAAGTCTATGAATGCCTCGAAGGTGGGAATCATGTCTTATTCATTTTTAGATCCTAAATACATAGAAGTTCAATAACTTATATTTACTGAGTTCCTACTATGTGCCATGCACAAGGTGCTAGGGATATAGCAATAAATCAAACAGGCTAGGTCCTTGTCCTCAGAGACCTTACATTTAGGTAACAGAGATAAACAAAAATAAAACAATCGGACATACAATATAATGGACTGGTGATAAGGGTGACAAGAGGAGAATAAAGCCTCACAAGGGGATAGAGAAGAATAGAGAAGTATCATTTTACATAGGTGTTCAGAGAAGGCTTGAATGAATAACTGAATAGATGACAGAAATTATGAATGAAGGTATCAGCAAAGTTGTTCAAGTGTGTTGGGGTAAGCAGAATTCGGAGGCACGCAGAACAGAAGAAAGGCCTCCTCCACACACCAGAGAATCAGCTCAACTAAATTGTTACTTCTCCCAGCTGTGGCTTTACAGTGTTCTTTTTTTGCCTTCCTTACTTCTATTTTCACAACTTTTTTTTTTCTTTTTAACAGAGTGGGCAGAGTGCCTTTTTAAAGGGACTTCCTTACTGAAGTAAGTTTTAAGTCAATGTTATTGCTACACTGACCTTCTTCAACATGAGGGCTTAGGGCCAGTTTCCACTTCTGAAGAAATTCCTCTAAAAGTAGTACTCTGGAGACACTTCAGTAAATGAAGATAGACTTGGCAAAGAAATTCCAAGTCTACAGGCAGATAATTAAGAGAGATTTTCAAAGCTGAGGGGGAAATCAAAGACCATTATGTATGTATGGTTTGCACTAAACCACTTTTATTACAAATTGAGCTCCATACAGCTCTGTAGCAATTGAAGAGGAGACTATATAGCCAGTGAAGGAATGACAGCCATGTGGATGCTGACTTTCTAGTAGCCTACAGAAGCCACACATAAGTTAGGTTTCATGGCTTGTCATGAGTAATTTCAAAAACCAAAGTAGGTGATGTTATTACAGGTCTAAGAAGAAAATGATGATGTAGCAAATGAGGGGAAAAAAATCAAAATGTCCCATTCCCTTTTAGACCTCCCTACTCAATTCCTTACTCTCAACAGAGATGTGGTAAAATGAATAAGATTGTGTGTAGAGCCATCTGAAGTGTTTGAGAGGTTTAGTGGAAGAGTCTGGGCTTTGGAACCAGGCAACAGAAATACAATTTATTTCATCCACTTATGAGCTGTGTAGTCCCAGGCCAGTTATTGCATCTCTCAAGCTCCACTTCTCTTGTCTGTAAACTACCTGCTGGAGTTGTTGTGATGATCACGTGAGACAGGGCCAGAAAAGTGCCTGGCACATGATAGGTGCTCAATGAACAATTTGTTTCCTTGGGAAGCAAGTTACTTAAGAAATTCAAATGAGCATTTGTCACAGTTTCTCATCAAGAACAGGGGTTACAAAATCAACTATCTCTGGTAAGTCTACAGTAGAATTTGGGGTTTGCATTGGGAGGAAACAACTGTGGCAAGCTGGAGGGCCCATATCTATCCAAAGAGGGCAGCTAAGGATTTATGCCTGATAAAAGGGGGTCCCATCTCTCCTTTGAAAGGTGGCTACTAGAAGCCTTGCCTCATATAGAGGGGACAGTTGCTGCTAGCTCCTCTCTGGGAATAGTACAGACCCCATACTGGGAGACTTTTTTAAAAAGGAATCTCCAAAGCCATATTTCTATGTGAAATTTCCAGGTCACATACAATGGTTCCTAATTCAATTAATAAAAAACATGTAACTGGGCATGGTGGCTCTCTCCTGTAATCCCAGTGCTTTGGGAGGCTGAGGTGGGATAATCAATTGAGTCCAGGAGTTCAAGACCACCCTGGGCAACATAGCAAGACCCTATCTGTAAAAAGGAAAAAAAAAAAAATAGCTGGATGTGGTTGTGCATGCCCGTAGTCCCAGCTGCTGACAAGGCTGAGATAGGAGGATCACTTGTGCCCAGGAAGTTGAGCTGTGATCACACCACTGCACTCCAGCCCGGGTGACAGAATGAAACCATGTCTCAAAAAAAAAAAAAAAAAAAGACAAAACCAAAACAGGTAGACCATGAAAAGTATCCCTGCAGGCATGATGTGGCCTGTGGGCTGCCAGTTTGCAACTTCTGGAAAAGGAACATTTCATGACTACATTTCCATTCCTTGTATAATAAAATATTTTAGTTTAAAAATAATTCTTCAAATAATTCCACCAAGTACAAAGAAGCCAACATACGAATAAATTTCTTCTTGTATATTTCTATTTCTAGGACATCAAGGACCCAAAATAAACTTCAAAACCTTCAAAGGAGTTTGTTGGTATTTATTCCTCAGGGGTCAGCTGATTGCTGATGGGCAGACAGTTCAATAGTAATGCATAGGAAAAGACAAATTGATCCCTGCTGATAAAGCTGTTTTCTAGGTATGTGCTCATAAAACGTGACATTCCCCCCGCTATCCCCGTATTCTATTGGTAGCACAGAGGGGTCAAAGCATTAACGAATAGTCCACGAGACTGTTTCCTTCAGATTTTAAGAGAGAGAGCAGAAAGACCTTAGAAGAAATTATTTCATGTTTAGAAAAATCTTCCTATTGGCTCCAGATTAGCTTCACAATGACAAAGAGTGCTCCAGAGAAGAGCTGACTGGAAACTATCAGTGGCTGAAAAGTATTAAGCCACCAGTATTTTAATTAACTTGTTCCACTCCATTTCTGAGCTTACCACAGAGGAAGAAAAGAAATTGTATTTCAATACAAAAAGTCACAGTAAATGTTAAGCTCCATGTTTGATTGACAGTCACCCACACACCCACATACACTAAAACTAGCAGCTATAAATTTGGAGCATTTGTAAGACCCAGGGGATTTCTAGAGTGTGTGACAATCCAGATATATGTGCCTCGTTTACCCACAGAAGCGGTCTCCTGTGGGGGAAATGTACTGTGACATCCATTTTGATAGGTAACAGGCACATTAAGATGGGATTACCTCAGCTGGAATATGACTGTGATAGCAGGAATAGAGAAACACTGGACTAGAAAAACTACGGGGCATCCTTAGGGAACATGCTCAGTTCCCTTAACAACATGTACAGTCATTTGTTCAGAATTGACTGGGGAGAGTTGAAATGATCAATACCTCTTCCCAAGGTATCCGTGTATTCTGCAGACGTATCTTCAGCAAATAATTGCTCAAAATATAACTGTGCAAACAGTATTGGGCAAGTATTGGATCTGAAGTCTGATTCACTTTATAAATTTGGAAACTTAGTGACATGCAACACAAGCTAATTCAGTATTCTTCTGCTTATTTTTCCATATATCCAACACTGAATAGTAAAGTCTGTAAAGAGGGGCCTGAAGATGATGTTTATACCTATTCTAGGCATGATAGGATTTCTTCCCCTCTTAAAATATTAGGCTAGGAACCAATAATAAGGATATATGGAAAAGAACAAAAAATTATTCTACCCAAATGATGTTTCAGGAATATGCTGGAATTTTTCAAACTCTCACTTATTACTGGCAAAAGGCATAGTTTGGAAGTTACAAAAGTCAGAACCTGAGACACATAAATTATAAAAAGGTGTTATTGGTAAAGCATATTGAGACCACTGAGAGGCAGGCACTGAAATAAAATAGCACTCCTGTGAAGCGGCGTACAAATAGAATTTCTATTTAAAAAACAAATCCTCAGTTACTTCCCTTGTTTGCCAGACTTTTTCTTTCTCATGACTCCCTGTCTCTCATGTTATAATGTCCTCAATAATTAAAGCATTTGACCTCAGGAATCTACCCATTTGGAGGGTGAGTATATTTCCATTATTGTATTGAATAAACTTTAGTTTAAGAAAGGCTTTCTGGGAAAGATGAGTCAAATTTAAGTAAGTATAAACTGGCCACCATGTTTCTTGGCATTATAATGTTCCCAAGATATTGAATAATCTCAGTTGGGTCAACACTACAATTGACTTGAATGGCAGAACTCCAGGGGAAGTTGCTATGCTGGATTTGGCACTTAATGATGCTGCACAACTGTTTTCCCTTGAGAGAGTGCCCCATTATGGAAATGGAATCTCCAGAGTGGGATTTAAGTAGGGGTAGTCAAGACATCACTTTGCAATGTCAGTGAAGATCTGATTGGCCATTTGGGTGGAAGACAGGACACAAACTCTAGCTGGGATAGTGGTAACATTGATTTCAGTGTAGATTACTGCATTCTGCTCAAATTCCTGCTGTCATTCCAATTAAAATCAATAGTCTTCTTTCTTACCAATTCCCTCAAATGTGTAGGTTGCTGCAACCTGCCAAGAATGTATTAGATTTCCTTAATAAAGATAGATACATCACAGCAGTGGGTTAAGTGATACGGCTAACAGTTAATCCTTGCTTCATTAAGCCAAACCAAATAATTCTCATTTAAATGAAGAAACCCATCCTGCTTCCCAGTAACTATTTGGTATTGAAGCAGCAATGAGAACTCAGGCCATGTAAACTTCACTTCTCTTTAGGGACTCCTAGGGCATTTCCAGTAGTACCCCATGGAGAATGATAAACATTCAAAACAAAATGATATTTGTCCAAGGAAATGCATAAAATAGGCTTTGTGAAACCTCTTCCTAGAGTTTGTGTTTTTTTTAAAAATGTGTGTGTTCACTCTCTTGTTCAGTCATGAAAATATGAGAATCCTCCATGGGCCTCTCAGACATCAGTATGAATTAGAAAATCCTACCAAATAATCTCCACAAATCATCTCATGCAAAGTGCCCAGGCTTTACAGACTAAGTGCACGTTATACATATAAATCATGACCACTTTGGGGTTGATTGAAAAGGGCAGGTATTTTGCAATCCTGGCAGTGCGTGTATGCCTGTAGCAGCTGATTAGCTATTTCAAATTAATAGCTTGAAATTAAAACAAGCCTGGGGTTAGAATAAAGGGAAATGGTTTTTCTATGTAAGGAAAGCTTCAGTCTCTTCATAAAGCCCCCCCTTCCCCCTCCCCCTTTCCCTTCCTCTTATTATGCAGCCTCCGAATGATGTCTGTCAGCTAGAGGAATTATATGTGTATGACTTAGCATGTGAGTTTCCAGATCTCACAGGCAGGAGAAATGATGGGAATAACTGGAAACGACCAAGATGTCAATAAAATGTATTTTTCTGTAGTCATCTCACAAAAAGGCCTTAAAAGTTTCTCGGGGGGAGTTTTCCTGCTGTAAGACAGGCTGAACCCTCCCTCTGTCTGCCATAGCTCAGGAGATGCAGTTGGCTTCCCCTCAGCATGTCCACTACACAACACAGGTGTCCCCATTCAGTGAGAAACCAAAGAGAAAGAAAAGTTTACCAGAGAAAAGAGATAAAACAAATACACTGTTTCCAGGGCAGCTGGAGGCACAGGAACAGGGAGATTGGGTAATGTGGTTGAGGTTTATAGGTAGAAAAAGGAACTGGGTTTTAATGAAAAAATTTTTTTAAATTTGCTTTTTTGCCATTTTGTCTTCTTAGTATACTTGGCCTAGATTTTGTTTTGGAAAGTATTAGAAATCAAACTTGCACTATCTTACTTTGTCTTCTAAAGTTAAGCAAGAGAGAAATGAAGAAAAACAATGTGGATCTTTGAAAGACCCTTTTCCAGGCAATAGAAAATATACTTTGATATTCTTGCTGCCTCTCCAAAAAGTCTGGGAGCCTGAAGTTTGTCTAAACTTGGGATTTCTTAACTAAGCTGGGCAAGGTTTTTATTTCCCCAACTATTGACTTCATTTCCCTGATGATTCCCCTTATGTTTCCATATTTTATTTGATAATGATAAGCTGTCTTCTACGCAATTTTAATTTTATTTTAAAAGAAAGATGATAATGCCATTTTGTAGGCAAAACTAATTTTTTTCATGAAATTACCCACTAAGAATGCATAGTAACATACTCCTCAGTCTTAAAGATTGCTACCATTGCAACATATTGAGTAAAAAGAGGGAAAAAGGGAAATGTTTTGACATCAAACATCTGTTTTCAAACTCTGGCTCTGCCACACACTAGCCATGTGGCATTGGGCAAGTAACTTAGCTTTTGTGAACATCTGTTTGTTCGTCTCTAAAAGGTAAGGTTAATAAAAAAATACGTGGCAGCATTTTGTGAGGATTACTTTAGATAACAAACACCCATCATGGCAGATATTATGTATCCATTTCCTCCATTCTCTGCCTCCCAGTTTGAAAATGCTTTCTGGAGATTCAGTTTAATTGGTATCCTTAGAACACCTCCTCAGTCCAGTCAGCTCTGGGGTAGGCATTAGGAAAAATGACAAGAAAGCAAAAAAACCAAACCTGGATCTCAAAAGAACAGTCCTTTGTTTGAGCAGACAAAATGTATGAATAAAATGCAACTGGGAAGCAAGTAGAGCACATACAGACAAGTTATTAGATGTTATGGTATAAACAGCAGATGCCAATAAAGATTATGGGAATGAGATGTTTTATTTAGGCTTTTTTGATACACAGAATTTTAATTGGCATAAGCAAAACAGACCACTTTAAAAACAAATAAACTCAGGAGCCTGCTTTAATGGAAAGAATATAGGTTAAGATTTGAAGGTAGAAATGAACAGAGCACATGCCTTCAAGAAACTGACCTACTTGGAACAGAGAGCTTCACTGGGAGAAATGGCTCAAAAAGAGTATATTGGGACCAGTCAACAGAGAGCCTTGAATATTATCCTAATAACACCTGATCTATGAGCCCTCCAGAAAAAGAATGAAAGCAGAATTTTGGAAAGGTTATTGCTATCTAGGATGTACTGGAGACAAAGTTTGGGGCCAGAAACTGCTAGGGTCATGTGCGTGGAGGTGAGTTAAGCTGTTTTGTGCTACTTGACGCTTCCTTCTAGAGTGTGTGTTCCAAGTACTAGGCTCATTGTTTCACCAACTTGTCTATATAGATGGTTCGATCCATGTCCACTCAACTCAGGAGAGACTGGCTTATAAAAGCTAATTTAATAATATAGAAAATTATACATAGTTATTAAGGGGAATGGGGTGTATATATGTTAGGGAATTTAGCCTATCTAGTTTCTGTAACAAGAACCCCTTCTGGAAAATTAAACCAGTATCAGAAAGTTCATTAGTCAATCAAGTTTATTGGCCATTCATCAATTTATCAAATATTAACTAAGCATCTACTAAGCGACAAACAGCATGGGGGCACTGAGACCTGCAAGTGGTTTAGTGAGGCTGAAGGGGGAAGGAGTGGCATTAGGGAGTGAGCAGAGGGAAGCGCAGGAGCCAGGACACAGAGGGCCATGTATTTCCTGGTGAGGGAACCTGAACATGTTTCTCTTACTGGCAAACTAGTGAAATGTCTTGGTACATTTAGAAAATAAAATTGGCTGGGGCGCAGTGGCTCACGCTGTGAATCCCAGCCCACTTTTGGGAGCCGAGACGGGCCGGATCACAAGCGTCAGGAGGATGAGCCATCCTGGCATACATTGGTGAAACTCCGTCTCTACTTAAAAAATACAAAAAACTAGCCTGGGCCGACGGCTGGGGCGGGGTGGCCTGTCAGTCACCACTTACTCGGGGAGGCTGAGGCGGAGGAATGCGTGAACCCCCGGGGATGCGGGAGCTTGCAGTGCAGCTGAGATCCGCGCCTGCCATCCCGCCTGCGGCCGACAGCAGCGGAATCCGTCTCAAAAAAAAAAAGAAAAGAGAAAAAGAAAAATTATTTTAACTTGTTTTTTTTTTTTTTTTGAGACAAGGTCTCACTCTGTCATTCAAGCAACTTTCCCACCTCAGTCTCCTGAGTAGCTGAAACTACAGGCGTGCACCACCACACATGGCTAATTTTTGTATTTTTTGGTAGAGACGGGGTTTCACCATGTTGGCCAGGCTGGTCTTGAATTCCTGACCTCCAGTGATCCGCCCATCTTGGCCTCCCAAAATGCTGGGATTACAGGCTTGAGCCACCGTGCCTGGCCTATTTTAACTTCTAAATACGTTACTATTTAACTTGATATACCATTGACTAACACAGAATACATGTGTTTGCCCCAATGATGCTACCAGTTTGAAATAAAAATACATAGAAAACACATGAAAGTCAGATGTAACAACCTCTAGGAAGCTAAGTTTTGGTTACAAAAAATGAACTAAAGGCTGATATCACTAATATCCATAAGAGTCATCTATATACATTTAAAAAATTGGATTGCTATGTTTTCAAGTTAGGGAATAAATTAATTTCAAAATAGTGGAAAAAAAAGAATGAAATCAAATAAAATCATTATTGGGGGAACCATCATAAAATTGAGCAAGCATATCTACTAGAGAGGCTCTAAAATTTATACATTTCAAATTAAGCCTCATTATAAATTTGTAATTTAATTTTTTGATAGCTAATGCATTTACATGGCTCAAAATCAAAACAGCATGAAAAGTATACACAGTGAAGCAAAACTCCTACTCCTGTCCCCAGCCCTTTTGATACCATTTTGTTAATTATTGCTGTACTATTCTGATCTTTGTGTATACCCCAAATATGTCTTTGGTAAATATGAAATTTAATTTGGAATTTAAAAAAGAGAAGGAAGCAAATCAGCATTCACTGGGCAACCACTACTTGCCAGACACTGTAGGTGTTTTCCCGTAAGTTAGGTTACTGATTCCTCACAGCAACTCTGTAAAGTTGGTCTACCACAAGATGAAATGTCATGGCAGGTGGGCGAAAAACCCACCTTTTTGCATCGTGTGTTAGAAGTAGTACTTTCTCTATATTTTCCTGCCTCTAGAGCCACATTGGACATACCTTTTGATTTCTGTATTTTAACTAATTGCACCACTTTCACAAGAGCTTTAAAATACCCACCTTTCAGGGCTATTTTGAGGATTGAGTTGCTAAGTACATGGCATATAGTAAGAGTTCTATAAATGGAAGCTATCATTATTATAATGCCTCTGGGAGAACCTTGTATGTCAGGCTAAGATCATTCGATATGTATTGATTTCTGTTTAACTCATGGGGATGGCCCCCTTTTTTGATTTAGTCTGTACTGATGCCAACTTTATTCTTGGGTGAGTAACGACCATATAGATATAAATAAATCTAGGTATTAGGTGACTAGATCCTCTCTTAGACAGCCAAGTTCAAGGCCTAGGAATAAAAATGACCACATTCACCCTATCTCAAGGGTCAGCAAGCTTCTATAAAGGGCCATATAGAAATATTTGAGGCTTTGTGGGTCTTTGTCAAAACTACTGAACCCTGCATTGTAGTGCCAAGCAGCCATATAAATGAATGAGTGTGGCCGTGTTTCAACATAATTTTATTATGGACACTGACATTTGAATTTCATATAACTTACATGTGTCTGATATGGTTTGGATGTCTGTCCCTTCCAAATCTCATGCTAACATGTGATCCTTAGTGTTGAAGGTGGGGCACAATAGGAGGTGTTTGGGTCATGGGGTGGATCCCTCATGAATGGCTTGCTGCTGACCTCATGATAGCGAGTTCTTGTGAGATCTGACTGTTTAAAAATGTGTGGCACCTCCCTCCGTTCTCTCTTGCTCCCATCCTCACCATGTGACATGTTGGCTCCCCTTCACCTTCTGCACTGATTGGAAGCCTCCTGAGGCCTCACCAGAAGCAGATGCCAGCACTATGCTTCATGTACATACAGGCTGTAGAACTGTGAGTGAATGAAACCTCTTTTCTTTGTAATTACTCAGTCTCAGGTATTATTTTACAGCAAATACAAAATGAACTAATACAGTGCCACAAAATATTATTATTCTTTTGATTTTTTCCCCAATCATATATAAATATAAAAATCATTCTTAGCTCATGGGCCATGCAAAAGAAGGTGGTGGGCTGGATTTGACCTCTGGGGCATAGTTTGCCAATTCCTACTCTAAATGATAATTTGATAATCTGGTAAATCAACTCACTCCTTCCCCCAACACCCCAACCCCCCAACTATCATGAGCAAGCAGAGAGGGAAAACTAAAGGTCCATTTGGAAGGAATATTCCTACTTAACCAGGGAGCTACAATGTTCTTTCTCTTAAATGCAGCTTAGAGTTTTGTAAATATGAGTTAATGATTCATATACAAATTTGAGTTGCATTGATATCAACTAAATGATCTTGGTGCTGGAAAAAAATAGTGGAAAATATTTCTAGCTGCTAAGAAATCAAGCAACGTTGGAATCTGAAAGCATGTAATAATTTCATTTGAAAACCAAACTTCAGAATAAGTTAAAGTATTCTTGCTATTGGTGTCCCTTACAGGCAGGGAGTTTCGTGACGTTGAACACACAGAGGAATCCTCAATGCTGCAGGGAGCTCAAGAACACCTTGGTTTGGCCTCCTTGGGGGCTCTGCATTGGCTGAGAGCCTAGAGGTCAGACTTGTTGGGGACACAGACAGCCACTGCCACCTCGATGGAATGCTGGGCCGCATGCAGCCCCTGTCTGCTCCTAAATCTTCAGCAGTGTTATCTTCATGCCCTGCCTCCAACCTTCATCTCTCCTGTCCCCACTACCAGGATTCCCTTAAAAGCGCAGGCCTCAGAAACAAAGGTCAGGAAGGCAAATTGCCTGTGGAAAACTTTTGCTTTATTTTAACATCCCTCTCCTGAGACAAAGGAACCCCCAAACCTTGCTAATTGTTTGGAAATGGTTAGGGAAAAATACCTTAATAATTCCACAAATTATCCTACAACACAAGCGTCTCTTTATCATCTGGGAAGGCGGCCATTCTAAAGGGGCAAATGGCTCCAGTTCACTCAGGAAAATTCCATCTGCTTCTGTGGGGTTTTCAGAGTTATGGAGTCTTTGACACAAGACCTGGAATGCTAGATTGATAAGGGAATACTTTTAGAATTTATTTTAGAATCTTTAATGTTAGTACAGAAACTAGCCTTTTACAGTGCTCAAAAAATGTCAAAATGTTGGAATTTTGCTGAATAAGCATTTGGGGTTAAAGAATTACAATTGGCAAGCCATGAGTGGGAAGTAGGGAATGAACAAAACACAAAGAAGTGAAGGCATGAGATATTTTAAGCTCCAGAAAAGCAAAAGCCTGTCTATCTTATTCTCCATGATGTTCTTCACCACCAGCCCTTGGAAGAGTACCTGGCTCAGAGAATGTTTGTTTAGTGAATGCATGTAGAGAGGAATAAGAATAGAAAACAAAGCCTCCCAGTCAGGTCTCAGCAGAAAACAGAATTTCCCCCTAGATAATTCAAAAGAAGGGACTTTAATGAAAGGATGACTTAAAGAGGTAGGATAGGGTTAAGGGAAGAAATAAGACATGTTGAAGCACCCAGACATCAGCGACAGGCGGCTAATATCACTGCTAAGGCTGAAAGGACAGGAGCAGCTCCTTGGCAAAAAAAGACGCAGCTAGTGCTAGAGAAGTGCTCTGAAATACAGCATGAGGAAGAAAGACCCTGGCCTCTCTTCTCTTGCACTTCACTCTCCTGCCAGTGCCTTCCAGTGACCAAATCCACCTAGAACCCAGAGAGCCCGGGAGCAGGGCAGGGGAGATTGGAGGATGGATCTGAGAATGGGAGCAAAGAAAATCACTAGCACATGGGGTGAACTGGAATAGAAAGCTGGTTTTAAAAATCACTATGCCAACACGAGGTTGAATAGGAGTGGTGAGAGAGGGCATCCCTATCTTGTGCCAGTTTTCAAAGGGAATGCTTCCAGTTTTTGCCCATTCAATATGATATTGGCTGTGGGTTTGTCATAAATAGCTCTTATTTTGAGATACGTACCATCAATACCTAATTTATTGAGAGTTTTTAGCATGAAGGGTTGTTGAATTTTGTCAAAGGCCTTTTGTGCATCTATTGAGATAATCATGTGGTTTTGACTTTGGTTCTGTTTATATGCTGGATTACATTTATTGATTTGCCTATGTTGAACCAGCCTTGCATCCCAGGGATGAAGCCCACTTGATCATGGTGGATAAGCTTTTTGACATGCTGCTGGATTCTGTTTGCCAGTATTTTATTGAGGATTTTGCATCGATGTTCATCAGGGATATTAGTCTAAAATTCTCTTTTTGTGTTGTATCTCTGCCAGGCTTTGGTATCAGGAGGATACTGGCCTCATAAAATGAGGATTCCCTCTTTTTCTATTGATTGGGATAGTTTCAGAAGGAATGANTCATGAGTGAACTCCCATTCACAATTGCTTCAAAGAAAATAAAATACCTAGGAATCCAACTTACAAGTGATATGAAGGACCTCTTCAAGGAGAACTACAAACCACTGCTCAACGAAATAAAAGAGGACACAAACAAATGGAAGAACATACCATGCTCATGGATAGGAAGAATTAATATCATGAAAATGGCCATACTTCCTAAGGTAATTTATAGATTCAACACCATCCCCATTAAGCTACCAATGACTTTCTTCACAGAATTGGAAAAAACTACTTTAAAGTTCATATGGAACCAAAAAGGAGCCCGCATTGCCAAGACAATCCTAAGCCAAAAGAACAAAGCTAGAGGCATCACGCTACCTGGCTTCAAACTATACTTCAAGGCTACAATAACCAAAACAGCATGGTACCAAAACAGAGATATAGACCAATGGAACAGAACAGAGCCCTCAGAAATAATACCACACATCTACAACCATCTAATCTTTGACAAACCTGACAAAAACAAGAAATGAGGAAAGGATTCCCTATTTAATAAATGGTGCTGGGAAAACTGACTAGCTATATGTAGAAAGCTGAAATTGGATCCCTTCCTTACACCTTACATAAAAATTAATTCAAGATGGATTAGAGACTTAAATGTTAGACCTAAAACCATAAAAACCCTAGAAGAAAACTAGGCAATACCATTCAGGACACAGGCATGGGCAAGGACCTCATGTCTAAAACACCAAAAGCAATGGCAACAAAAGCCAAAATTGACAAATGGGATCTAATTAAACTAAAGAGCTTCTGCACAGCAAAAGAAACTACCATCAGAGTAAACAGGCAACCTACAGAATGGGAGAAAATTTTTGCAATCTACTCATGTGACAAAGGGCTATTATCCGAAATCTACAAAGAACTCAATCAAATTTATAAGAAGAAAACAAACGACCCCATCAAAAAGTGGGCAAAGAATATGAACAGACACTTCTCAAAAGGAGACATTTATGCAGGCAACAGACACATGAAAAAATGCTCATCATTACTGGCCATCAGAGAAATGCAAATCAAAACCACAATGAGATACCATCTCACACCAGTTAGAATGGTGATCATTAAAAAGTCAGGAAACAACAGGTGCTGGAGAGGATGTGGAGAAATAGGAACACTTTTACACTGTTGGTGGGACTGTAAATTAGTTCAACCAATGTGGAAGACAGTGTGGTGATTCCTAAAGGATCTAGAACTAGAAATACCATTTGACCCAGCCATCCCATTACTGGGTATACACCCAAAGGATTATAAATCATGCTGCTATAAAGATACATGCACACATATGTTTATTGCAGCACTATTTACAATAGCAAAGACTTGGAACCAACCCAAATGTCCATCAATGATAGACTGGATTAAGAAAATATGGTACATATACACCATGGAATACTATGCAGCCATAAAAAATGATGAGTTCATGTCCTTTGTAGGGACATGGATGAAGCTGGAAACCATCATTCTCAGTAAACTATCACAAGGACAAAAAAACCAAACACTGCATGTTCTCATTCACAGGTGGGAACTGAACAATGAGAACACTTGGGACACAGGAAGAGGAACATCACACTGGGGTGGAGGGATAGCATTAGGAGATATACCTAATGTAAATGATGAGTAAATGGGTGCAGCACACCAATGTGGCACATGTATACATATGTAACAAACCTGCACGTTGTGCACATGTACCCTAGAACTTAAACTATAATAATAAAAATAAAATAAAATAAAATAAAAATAAAATTTATCATATAAAAAAATCCCTATGCCTTCGTTCATTGCCTACTCCCCAAAGATATGCTCTGGCCCACTCATCTGTTTTTAATTGCATTGATAAGCTATTAGCTGTCAGTAGCTATTAGCTATTGGAAGTTTTAGATGAGGAAGTAGCAAAATATAAAGCTTTGGAAAGCTTTGCCTATGTTCACATTCCAGCTCTGCCACTCCTTAACTGTAAACACAGGCCGGTGATAGAGAGTTTCACTGACTATTTCAGCAGTAATGATCTAATGGTGGTTGCCTGCCCCTAGTCTCAATTTTCTTTTCTGTAAAATGAGGGAAATTATGGTAGCTACCTCATAGCATTGTTATACCAATCAAATAAGATAATCTAAGTAAAGTGCTTAGGTCTGATAGTGTTTCTTTTTTTAAAGCTTGTCTTAAAGATTTAAGTAAATTTGCCTTATATTACATAATTTACTATCAAATCAATGTTACAGCAAGGTTTTAGTGAATCTGGCAATCATAAAGGCTAGAGTCTTCTCATGAGAACACGGCCATACAATTTCACTCTGTTTTGGTCTACCTAGGCTAAGTAGTTCCCTTTCTTAGGCATTGATTTCTTTCTCCTTTAAGTAATACTAGAATATCATAGAGGCTTTAGGTAACACTGGTGAAGTCCACCTACATGCGATCTCAACATACAGCTGTGATTTAGTTACCAGTGCATTTCTGAAAATTGCTTCCTTAGCCTTTCAGCATGTCATTTGAAAGAACAACTGAAGTAGAAAGAAAATCAAGCAACAACAGGAGGGCTTCGTTTTAAACTCATTACTTTGCAAGCCGAAAATTTGCTTAGATCAGTTGGGGTTTCAAATGTAAAAACTGGCTTCTGATACAAAAGCCAGTAGCTACAGTTTAAAAGTCTGAAGCACATTTTCCCCACTCACTTCCTTATTTTTCCAACAAGAGTTTCACATGCCTTTTAATAGGTGAGATGTGCAGCCCATGGAATGCAGAGTATTCCTGTTTACATCATTATTAAAATTTAAACAGACATACACTTTATGGAAAAACTGGCCCTAATCATGATTTTATGCCCCTCCCCATTTCTAATTTTAAATACAATTGGTATATGAGAAACATTATTCTGACTGAGTTCTTGTTAAGTATTTGTTGAAAATTTCTACAATTTTAAATGCATTTACAACTCTGACAAACCAATTTAACTTGAGAGGCTAAGTAACAAGAAGATATCAAAGTTTAAAATATCCTTTTGATACCTGAGCTTTGTGGCTATTTCAATATGTAAGTGAGCCTTCACGATGGTTCTTAAAGGTAAGTTATTATCATAATATATGCTTTATCTAGTAAATACTTCTCTAGCGACTTAGTTTTTTTTTTTAATGTACCTAAAAAATAGCATCTTTTGGGTTATGAAAGTCCTTAAACAGTGATTTTCAAGAACTTCTGTCATTGCTTAATAACAATCAAAACCTACAGACAAACTTCGGAATTACATGTTAAAAATTGTACAGGTTGAGTATCCCTTATCTGAAATGCTTCAGAAAAGAAACGTTTCAGATTTTTTAATTTTTTTCAGGTTTTGGAATATTTGCATATACATAATGAGGTATCTCAAGGATGGGACCCAATTCTATAATAAACACAAAATTTACTGATGTCTTATATATGCCTCATACACATGGTCTGAAGGTAATTTTATACAACTTTTCAAACAATTTTGTGCACGAAACAGTTTTGACGTTGTTTGCACTGGGACTCATCATATGAGATCAGGCATAGAATTTTCCACTTGTAGCATTATGTTGGCACTCAAAAAGTTCTGGATTTTGGAGCATTTTGGATTTGAATTTTCAGATTAGGATGTTCAACCTGTATATGCAACCTGTATATAATCACAACTATGCTTTTTCTAAAAAGCAGCAAAATCCATTGCAAAGAAAGATGAAAGGAAATTCACCAAACTCTTAATAATAATTATATATGATAGACAGGAATAAAACAAAGATTTTAAAGCAATGCTAATCTCTCTTAAGAAATTCCTGATCCATTTTTTTATACCTCTCTTTCAGAATATGGTGTCAGAGGTTGTAAGGAAGAGCAGGTTGTAATTCTGGCTCTATCACTTACTGTGTGACCCTGAACTAGTACAAAAGTCTCCTTGTGCCCTGGTTCCATTATCTGTAGAAAAGACATAATAATAATACTTTGCAGAGTTGTTGTGAGATTAAATGAACTAATGCACGCAAATTACTTAGAACAGTGCACTGCAGGAACTCACTTGAAATAAGTGAGAGCTATTATTTTGTTATTTGTAATGAATCTGCTTACAATTCCAACTCTACCAGTGGAATGTTACCTCTTGAGGGTAGTGATCACCTGTTTACGTATCTTCTGTAGCCCTGGACCCTAAGACCATCTCTAGCAAATAATAAATGCTCAATAAAGAGTTGTGACTACATCAATGAACGAATTCCCCATGGCAAAGTGATAGAGAGTTTCACTGACTATTTCATCAGTAAAGATCTAATGGTGGCTGCCTGCCCCTAGTCTCTGACCCTTCTTTCTCTTAGCGTTCACCATAGCTTCAGAGTACAAGCGTTCAGAGCTTCTGCTCTGAAAGTGTTCCAAGCCTATCTGCACTGCTCCAGGCCACTAGCAAATGGTTCAACTGATGACGACACATCTATAGATGAACAAAGAGCACTTAAGAGGAAGAGTGTTATGCTAAAATATATCAACCTATAGTGTTAGAAACTTGAATCAACTTCCAGATTCTCATATGGATAATGAACACTAAATCACATCAGTTCCATAGAGTCAAAAGGTACTTCATCCATGTGTAAAAATCAAGGTTTATAAGGCAGTCAGTTTTTTTCTTTGGTACCACTCTCCCCTTCAACAGCTGCAGCCCAAAGCTATTGGGCAAAGCTGAACTTGCCTCAAAAAATCTTCTGGGAAGCCTAGAAGTCTACATAAATGGCTGGACTACACCTTCATAGAGAATGAGTTTGCTCTTCTGAATTTTCTTCAAACTTCATTTTCCTTGCTTTTAAAACAGCATTTCATAAAACTGTAATACGCTGAAGATCTATTCAGAATTTCTTGTGATGAAACAAAAATTGTCATATTCAATTAATGTTCAATTAATATAGGGTAATAGCTAATACTTGTCTCTCCTTACAAGGTTAGTCAATAATAGAAAACTAACTCTTCAGTTTCCTCTGTGCGTGTTTCCACTCCAATTCTTCCTCTCTTGCTTATGCAGAGGCTGTCCTTAAAATATACTAAACACACACACACACACACGCACAAGCCACACCTATATTTTTACCAGTTTGAGTAAAGAAAATGTGTATTATCATATCCCTTTTCTAAGATTTGGCACCCAGAGGAGTGAATAAATCATCTTGGCAAAGTACCTTACAAATCTTCAAAGGGCTGTACCCTAGCATCCCTAACTGCCCTTTATTAACCCATTATGGGTTATTACTTCATTAAATGAAACTATTAAAATACCCAGGGGATGAGGTGGAAGAAATGGGTTGGATGGAATTAGTAAGTACCAAGTAAATATGGTGTAATGGAGGGAATTCAGTACAGGAGAAAAGAGTGAGTGACTAGCTCACACTGATTTATATAATGTCCAATAATTTACAAAGTGCTCTTACACAAAGGAGGAGAACCAAAAGACACAGTGAAGGAAAGGGTAGTCAATTAGACTAGGTACGGAGGCTTCACTAACACGTATTTTCTTTAGACCTTAAAATTACCTTATATTAAGTTCCATGGAGATAATGGAATCCATGGGGACTACAGGGATATGTACATATGCTTTTAATTATTTTGAAATGTAAAATAGGTGGGTCAAAATCTGGCTTAAAGTTTTGTAAGCTTTGACATCATAACTCCTGTTATTTGAATGGACAAAAAAGTTCATTCTGAAAATTTTACCTTTTTTTTTTTTATTTTTTGAGAGATGGAGATAGGGTCTCACTCTGTCATCCAGGCTGGAGTACGGTGAAATAACCACAGCTCATTACAGCCTCAAACTCCTGGACTCAAGTGATCCTCCCACCTCAGCCTCCCAAGTAGCTGAGACTACAGGTACAAACACCATTTTCCACTCTGATAATTCTAAACCTTGATACATAAAGTAGAGTCAGGAAATGGGTTTCTAAGAGCTTTCATTCATCTGATTTCCCAGTACCACAAACATGTCAAATTCAGATTATCACAGCAGAATTGTAGCACAAGAGCAAGAATGACCAGAGGCCCTCCAAAGCCTGGGGTTGACCAAGAAGAAATTCCTATTTCTGAGCAGTTATTCTGAGGCAGGCTCTAATTCAATCAACTGGATGAAGAAGCAGAGCAGTATTTCCACCCAGAAGACCCAAGCAGTCTTTAACTTCATGACAGCTTCTCTTTCAAACCACAAACCAGAACACAGCCAAAATCCCATAAGGTGCAGTCTCCCTGCTCTGAGGTACAGCATTGTTCTGTATGAAACTTTAGAAGAAGGAAAGTGTGAAAGTCTGAGAGTCTAGCCTACCCCCATCCCAGGAGGCCATTATGGGTCATTTTACTGCAGTTTCTCTTTGCTTTGTTTTTTCCAATGATGCATTTAGCTACAGCATGTAGAGAGAAACCCTATTCAAGAGAGTGGGGTCATTATCCACACACAAAAGGCCATTTAGAGAAAGAACAGTGCAGTCAGTTCAAGCTATGGCTGCCAGAGTCCAGACCTACTGGAAAAAAAGGTTAGCTGTTTAAGTGGGAATGTGAAACAAAATGTAATAATTAGGGCTAACTAGGCACCCTCCCCTCTGCCGAGAAAGCTGCCTGGGATCATAAACTAATTCCCTGAAAGTTCTAAGCTTAGGGGAAAGCAAGTCATCAACACTAAGTGACAGTTCAGTTGTTAACCTTTACCCTAGAGGCTAGGTTTTTTTTCTTTCTTTTTTTTCTTTTGGTATGTTTTAATAGACGTCACTTTTATAAGCTTGAGCTGTTCTGTTTCTAGTTACCACTATTGACAGTTTCAGATCACTGTTGTGTGTGTGTGATTGTGTGTTAAAAAAAACATGAAAAAATATAAATTCTAAAATTAACAGTGGTTACCTTTAGTGATGAAATATACAAAATAATTGGGAATTAATTTTTCTACCTTCGACCTTGTACTTCCTAATTGCTCTTTAATTAACACATAATGTAAATGCGAGGAAAAAAGACACATATATCTCAGGCAAAATATTCTACCATGTTTAACTTAAATGAGAAAAAAACAATTAGGGTTTTGACAAGAATAATCATGCACAGAAAGGAGGTACAAGCCTCTGAGAAGAGGCAGTGTCATGAAGGTATGAGAACTGATATGAATGTTAACCAGCCTTCACCCTCTTTTCTTCAGCCATTTAGTGGCATCTGCATAAAAGTAATTTCAGACTAACAGATATTTCACAGTTGTCAGTAAGACAGCAAGTTCTCAGCATTTAGTAAGCTCAGAAGTGCAGTGTTCTGGTTAATAAAGCAATGCTAGGATGAGCACATGCTAGTCATTTAATAGACATTTCCTGTTGGATTGATTGGTTGGAATATTATGGTTATAAGAGAGTAACCATGTATACAGGGCATAGATAACCAATATTCAATAAATAAAATGTGAACTAAAATGCTTTTGAAAATTTAATGTGTCATGATTCAGAAGGTTCTTTCAGTTTTGCAGAGCCTTGACTAATCATGTTGAATATCAAAGTACAAATTCATAAGGAGTTCCCTTTGCTAGATTACATGACAAATCTGCTTTTTATATGATATTTCTAAAGTGACCTGCAGATAAAATGGAGATAGAAATTAATTGCTTGGGAAATAGAGATTAAGCATTTCACTTACACCTTTATGGACTTTCATTACCATTTGCCTTTATTTTATTGCTCTCAAAACAAAGTATTTACTGAGTGCAGGACATTTAATCCAAAAAGCATGATGACTGTGTTCACATTGCTTCATTACAAATGTAAGAATTATGTGTGGTAGGGGTATTTCCTTTAAATCTCATGAGACTTCTTTTAAAATTTTTGTGTCATAAAGTTTTGCCTAGGTGGGAGAAGGAACAAAGGAGACTCTTTACAGATATAATTGCCTTTTGCCTTGTGGGAGAAGAGTAAATGTGAATGAACAGGCATGGGCAGATCGAGAGTTGAGAAAAGGATAACTATATAATTCATTCAACAAATATGTCTGAATGCCCACTATATGCCAGGCATTCCTGTAGGTGTTTGCAATACACAGATTTTACTAGGGGAGAAAGACAATAAACAATAAGCATTGTCAATATACAAATAACTTTACAGGATGATAACAGTTTCCAAAAAACACAGCAAGGTCCAGGGGATTAGGAGAGAGGGTTGCTTCTAAAATTTAAAGTAGCATGATTAGTAGACTTCATCGAGGAAAGTACTGAGCAAAACCTTAAAGGAGATGAAAGGTTCAGCCTAATGGATAGGGGAAGGGAGGGAGTCATTTCAGGCTACAAATAAGAGATAATGGAAAGGGGGAAACTATTGGCTGAGGTAAATAAAAACAGCAGAGTATGGGAAGAAGACAGGGAGAGTCATTTACAGCAAGGAGGTAGCCAGGAAATTCTTAACATAATGGAACTTTAAAATGCTTGGCTTTAGAAATTGTGATTGGCTAGAATAGTAAAAAATAATCTCTTTGCCCAAAATGTGATTAGCATATGGGACGTGGGCCCTACAAAATAAAGAGATAACTGTGGTCAACTTGTATACACCTGTACCTCTAGTTAGGGACTAACAAATTGAATGTATTCATTCTTTTATCATGTATGTTCTGAGCACCACATATACCAGACACTGTGTTAAGGACTGTGATGTGGTGCTGAGCAAAAGAGACATGATTCTCCCATTCATAGCAGAGACCTACTTCAATTAAGTGATGTATTTATCTTATTACAAGGGCTATGGAAAATTACGTAGAAGTAGGAAAGCATATTACTAAACGTAGTTTAGTTACCTGACCTACTTTGGGAGTCAGGAAAAGCTTCCATTAGAAAGTGATATTTGAGCTGAGATTTGTGGGATAAGTTAGCATTAACTAGGAAAAGAGAAAGATACATCTAGATCGAGATGGAAGGAAGCATGGAATATTTGAAGAATTGAAAGGTCAGTGGCTGTGGGAGAGAAGAATGGCTCAATCCATCAGGAGCTAGTGGAAAACAGAGGGCACACTCAAATGGGGCAACTGAGGACAGTTTAATAAAGGGGCTCTGTATAATGATGTCTGAATGGTGAAGGGAAAGGAACAAGGAATGAACAGTACTCCAGGATGAGCAAGAATGGAAAGCTACTTCTATGCCTAGGCATCAAAATGGAAGGCGGGAGCATTTATCAGAGAAAATGGTAATAGGAAAGAGACATCACATGGTAGCTGTGACCTTCCATAAACAGGTGCAGCCAAACTGTAAGGAGGCTTTTTCCAAAATGTAAATTGTCTCGTACATAAACATTATTTCTTAAGTAAATATTGTCAAGCTGCCAGTCATTTACAAACAAAAATAAAGGGAAATGTGAATACTAATCAAAAGTACTTAATGAAATTATATAAAAGGAAGAAACATAATGAAAATTAAAATCTATTTAAAGAATTAGAAATTTGAATATTTCCAGCTTTTTGACTAGAAATGAACTTGGTTTTGGGCATAGTGAGTATTTAAAAAAATCAGCTATAACACTGTCACAGGATCTTTGGGATGTCACTTTTCTGGCTGGAAACCTCTGTGGCCCATGGCGCCTTTTGGGCCTGCTGAGCTCATTCTGCCCACTCAGCCTACAGGAACTGTGCTCGGCTAGCACTACTGGCCTGGATCCCATGCCCGTCAAGGGCAAGCCAGGCACAGGGCAGCAAGGGTTGTGTGAGTGAGTGAGCATGTGGTCCAGCTACTGCACACATTCAGGGTTGCTGACTGTGGTGAGGTGGGCAGCTCCAGATGCCGGCAGGGGTGCTGGCTCCCTGTGAGGCTGTGGCTGGACCAGGCATATGGCAAGCATCTTCCATGGCTGGCACTGGAGAATGCAGTGTCCTCCAGAAGCTTGGAGAGGCCAGGAACCACAGAGCCCCAAAGAAGGTGTCACAGCTCTGGCTCAGGGAGCTTTTAGATCTGGGCTCTCTGAAGGGCCACAGCAATTCTCTCCTTCTCTCTTCTCTCCTCTAATCACCTGCAACATGATGAGCAAGGGGATTGTTTCAGCCTTGTTTGTGTTACAGCTCTTTCAGCCCCACCATTCTGTAGTTCCTGAGTTCCTGTTCTGTGTCCAGGAAGAATGAGGAACACAGACAACTGGAGGGTGGGCAAGGTGCAGAGGTGTTTTCTTGAGAGACAGAATAGCTCGGAGGAGACCCACAGTGGGTAGCTCCTCTCTGCAGGCAGGGCCTCCTGACCAGTGTTCAGCTCTCAGCAGAGAGGAGATCAACAATGGGTAGCTCCTCTCCGCAGGCAGGTTGTCCCATCATCTGCCTAAGTCTGGCTGAGTCCGGGGTTTTTATGGGCTTCAGAAGGGAAAAAGTATGTGCTGATTGGGTAGCCATGAGAGGGTCAGGGAAAAAGCACTGTAATTTCTCACTCTGGTCCATAGAACTGGCAGCCTGGCCCCCAGGCCTCAAGCTATCCCTGGCCCAAAGGTGGGGTTTCACCAGGGATCTACCCCTTTCCACCCAAGAGCCTGTCTGCCTCCTGCTGCCATTAACCTGCCATTCATAGTGCCCATAGCATCCAGGCTGTTTGTGTGCAGAGTGCCTGCAGTTCTGTGCAAAACCACCCCCTCAGCTTCCCTCCTGTACTCATCAGCATCCAATGTCCAGAGGGGACCAAGGCAGCAGGGGGCTGGCATGTCAGTGCTGCCCCAAGTGTGTGCACACCCATCCAGATTGTGACAATACCTGGGTTTGGCCACAACTTTGCTCTGAAATCAGAGCTGGCGCCAGGAGCAGGCACTTCTGCGCCTACAGTGGAAGGGGGGCCTGGGCTTCTGAGAGTGCAGAGATGCCTGAGACTGAAGCCTGGCTGGGTGGCTGCAGCTGTATCCAGGAGGGCAGGGCTCCCACCCCTCCAACCTGGAAGGGGTTGGGGCTTCTGCCTGTTCAGGCTCTTGCTAGCTCTATGGAGCCTTCAGCCCCAGCCATGCCTCTCTTACTGCAGCTGGCATCATGGCAGTGGCTGTCCAGACAGGCCACCACTGCCATCAATACCACACAGTAGCTGTGACCTTCTGTAAAGAGATGCAGTCAAGCTGAGGCTACACAGCAGGGGGAGATGCAGGGGAATAAACCCCATACTGCAATCGTCAGCCACCTTCCCATCTCCCACAGTTCTTTAATCAAACTAGCTGGAAGTCAGAGAGTGAGGGAGCTCTTTGATGCAGCCTAGAAGGATCAGCTCCCAGGGCACAGAGCAAGGTGAAGAAGTATAAAGTGGACCTAGAGGGGTAAATGGAAAATATCCTGCAGAGTATGAAGCAGATCACACTATCTTATTGGGCAACTGAAGGATTCAGGTATTGGTTTTTCTGAAAGTGATAGGCAGTGAGGGAATAATGTGATCAGATTTGCCGTTCATAAAGGAAGGCCGTTCTTGCATATGAGCAGACTGGAGCCACTCATGAAGGATACAGGAAGCTCAGATAGAAGTATAGTGATTGGACCCAGTGAGAGATGGTGATAGAATCAACTAAAGTGGTGGTTGTGGAAGGTGAGGAGACAAAGAGTTTGCACTGGTTTGCAAATTGGAAGTGTGAAAGAGGATATGAGAAGTGTCAGAGAATTATAGATTTGCATTTGTGTAAGTAGATGGATGATGGTGCCATTCCCTGAAGAAAGACCAGGTTCGGGAGATGGAAGAAGAGATTATAAACTTGGTTTTGGTCATAGTAAGTCCTTAAGAAAACCAGCTATAAATCAAATTGGCCACCTACACTTAAGTAGGTATTTAATAGCCTACCTTTTATTGCACCCCAACAAGGCTCTGTATTAGGCATCTTATCTTCAATCTTCAAAACACAGAGGCAGGCATTATTTTTCCCATTTTACGGATGAGAAAACTGAATCTCAGGGATATTAAATTCCTTGCTTAAGTTAATTACTGAAACCCAGATATTTTAACTCCTGCTGGAGTTCTTTCTCCTTCATACTGCAATATCTGCAAGTAATGGATGTATTCGAGAATCCTGTAGAAGGGGTTGAGAAAAAGTTAAAAGGATTTCTGTTATGAGGTCTTGTTTCATATTGGGGAGAATACAGGCTTTATGTCATTGAATTCTAAAGTAGGCTCATGTGAATTTCAATTAATCAATCAGTCAAATCAGTACTCACTGAGCATTTATTATATGCTTATCACTTTGTTGGCTGTTATAAAGAGATTATGAGTAAGATAAGATGATTCTTGATTCAATGGCTTAAAATTTAGTTGGGGAAGCAAACATACACAGGAAATACTCTTAAATGTGATAACATTATGTGTTGATATAACAAAAAGACATACAGTAGGACTGACAGCTTGAGAAAGGATAGTATATATTATGATCAAGTCTTATTTAGGGGAGACTTCCATTGTGTATACAAAAGGAAATTGATAAAGGAGAGAATACTACATGTTGATGGTCTAAGAAACAACATCCCGCAATTGAATGTTGGTGTGCATATTCAATGTCTCTTTCCCAGAAAATTCCTTAAAATGGGCAATTAGTTACAGTTAGCTAAATGAAGTATGCATCAAATAATCTGAGAGTTGAGGTTTCTGGGAACCTTTTAAATTTAACATTAGTTTTGAAATTCCTGCAACCAAGAATGCTTTGCTTTTTTGATCAACAAAGGACAACAACCTGTTCATATCTTTGTTGAAGGAAAAGCTGAAACTGCAAATGTGTTTAAATCTCATACGATCTAAATCTTTATCCTAATAACGAAAATGTCATCAACAAAGCTTGGTCTAAGATCTTTGAGGCTCCATAAAGATTATTCTTTATTAGAAAACCACCTCAAATGTATTTCCAAAAGGAAAGATGTCTCTTGAATAATAGCATCCATAAAATAAGAAATTTTCTTAGTAGTACATATTATAATATGTGACATTTGTTTAGTACCTTATGGTTTGCAAAGTACTTAATATGCTTCATCTTATTTGACAACTAAGCAAAGCTGAATTTTCACCAGAATGTTATGGTGGATAATATACTTCCCCAGAGAGGAAAAATAACGTGTTGGTTTTAAACATATTTATAAACAAATAATCAGTCTTAGGTACTTAGGCAGTAAGAGGGAGGCCATGGTTGTCCTATTGAATAAATGTGTAGTTATGTAGAAATGATGACAGTGATAAGAATAACACAGATTGAGCCTTTCCTATTCATCTGGTACTAGTTCGTGTACTTACATGCATCAACCTGCTTAATACTACAAAAATCCCATGAAGAAGATAAAATTATTTCCATGTTATTGATAAGGAAACTTAGGCACAAATGTCTAAATTGCCCAAGGTCACACATCTAGTAAATGACAGACTCGGGCTTTGAACCCAAGAAGTCTGGCTTCAGAGCTCTCACAGTTAATTGCTACTCTTTCCAAAATGTAAATTGTTTCTTATATAAACCTTGTTTCTTAAGTAAAAATTGTAAGGGTCCTAATAATTTATGAACAAAATAAAGAGAAATGTAAACACTGATCAAAACTACTTAATAAAATCATATAAAAGGAAGAAAGAATAAAATATTAAAATCAGTTTAAAGATTCAGCAATTGAAATATTTCTAGCTTTTTGACTAGTCTCCCAAAACAGAGAGGAAGATTAAAAAGGTAGAGACTAATATATTATGTAAGCCTAACTCAATGTTATCATAATTATAAAAAAATTTTCAATAAATCCTAAAATATTTCCTGCTTTACTTAGAGAGGAAACTAGTTATTCTAATATAGAATAATTCCATTTCCTAAGCAAGAAAGAGAAGGTCTAGGGACAAATAGAATATTCTAAATTCTCAGGCACCTCATTGAGGATCCTAAACTTATTTACCCATTCCTCACACTAGGTGTGAGAGGAGCAAGGGGAAAGCAGCAGCAGTATAGGTTCTTTGAACTCTGCTCTCTTTGAAATGAGGATACCTCACACCCAGATGCCCCCAGCTTTGGAGAATTCTTTCATAACAGGAAGGAACATTGTCCCTTGAGGCTTGAAGGTACCAGTATTTTGGAGTAGAAAATGGTCAACCTCCATCAGCTCTGATAAAATCTAAAAAGGAGCTCTTAGGACTTCTTTGCTTTTGAGGTTAGATGGAAGAGACTTTTCTCCAACGTTCCCCTCAAAAAGTTAGAATATGGAATTTTTTCCTAAAGTCTCTTTATGCAGTCAAAGAGAGGTGGGTGTAGATCTGTTATCAGTACCTCTTGTCTGCTGCTTAGAGTTAGAAAGTCACAGGGGAGCTGATGCTCAGGTGTAAGGACTGTGGGTGTTTAGCTTTCTTATTCCTAACCTAGAAAGTCACCTACTATTTCCTATCACAAAGAAAACAAAATGTATTTTCTCATTGTGATGACAAAATTTAACTTTCCAAACTAATTTGAAGAATTATTTTATCTTGTGCTGGACTTATTCAAAATTCAGTTTAGATAAAAGACTCCTAAATACGTGGAACTTTTTTTTCTCATTGAGGAACTTCACTAATATGGGGACAAGATCTTATAATCATAGTGATCATAATAAATAAAAACCACTGTGCATAAATATTTTATGGATTTTACACATAGTCTTTTCCTAGTCCCATTAAAATTAAGAATATTAAAAATAAGCATGTTATGCTTTTTTTTTTATTTATTTTTTATTTTTTTATTTTATTTTATTTTATTTTATTTTATTTTATTTTATTTTTTTGTCACCTGCCTGGAGTGCAGTGGTGCAATCTCAGCTCACTGCAACCTCTGCCTCCCAGGCTCAAGTGATCCTCTCACCACCTCAGCCTCCTCTATAGCTGGGACTACAGGCACGCGTCACCATGCCTAGCTAATTTTTGTATTTTTTTGGTAAAGATGGGGTTTTAACATATTGCCCAGGCTGGTGGCCTGTCAAGTGATCTGCCCACCTTGGCCNTTATTTATTTTTTATTTTTTTTTTTTATTTTATTTTATTTTATTTTATTTTATTTTATTTTATTTTTTTGTCACCTGCCTGGAGTGCAGTGGTGCAATCTCAGCTCACTGCAACCTCTGCCTCCCAGGCTCAAGTGATCCTCTCACCACCTCAGCCTCCTCTATAGCTGGGACTACAGGCACGCGTCACCATGCCTAGCTAATTTTTGTATTTTTTTGGTAAAGATGGGGTTTTAACATATTGCCCAGGCTGGTGGCCTGTCAAGTGATCTGCCCACCTTGGCCTCCTAAAGTGCTGGGGTTACAGGTGTGAGCCTGGCCAGCATGCTAAATTTTCTGCCCTTGTTATTCATTCCTGACTGTAACACTGAAAGTAGTGTTTTCAAATTGTGATTTGCAATACAGAGGGTAAAGAAATCAATTGGTGGACCTCACCAAATGCCGGTTAAACACTACAAAGTAAAAATGAAATAGAGTGGACAAGAACAGAAATATTAGAGGATTTCATACACAGTAAAAATATTATGATTTTATTAAACGTTGTTAAAATTATTTATGTATGTATGTGTACTGGGATACAACATAATTCTTTTTTTTGAGATGGAGTTTCACTCTTATCACCCAGGCTGGCGTACAAAGGTGCAGTCTCAGCTCACTGCAACCTCTGCCTCCTGGGTTCCAGTGTTTCTCCTGCCTCAGCCTCCTGAGTAGCTGGGATTACAGGCGCCTGCCACCATGCCCAGGTAATTTTTGTATTTTTAATAGAGACGGGGTTTCACCATGTTGGCCAGGCTAGTCTCGAACCCCTAACCTCAGGTGATTTGCTAGCCTCGGTCTCCCAACGTGCTGGGATTACAGGCATGAGCCACCATGCCCAGCCAAAATGTACTCATTTTTTATAACAGTAAAAACAAATTGAAGTCCACTGACCTAGAAAAATTCCTGGACAAGTGCATCAGCCTATTCATGATTATTTTTCCTTCACATATCCAAAATGTTACTGTCAAGAGTCACTCATAAATTTTGATGTAGTCACATAATGGAATATTATATAGCAGTGAATATAAATAAATTACAGCTTACGCAACAATATAGGTGAATCGTAGACACATAATATTGGAATGAAAACCAAAATACAGAAAATGCATACAACAAGATACCATTTCCATGCCACTCAAAAAACAAGCAAAACTTATTATTTTTTTTTTTTTTCATTTTATAGAGGTAGGGTCTCATTCTGTTGCCCAGGCTGAAGGGCACTTGTATGATCATAGCTCACTATAACTTCAAACTCCTGGGCTCAAGGGATCTTCCCACCTCAACCTCCCAAGTAGGTAGGACTACACATGTGTGCCACTAGGCCCAGCTAATTTTCATTTTTTTTTTTTTTTTTTGTAGAGACTGGGTCTAGCTGGTCTCAAATTCCTTGCCTCAAGTGATTCTACTGCCTCAGCCTCCTAAAGTGCCAGGATTACAAGTGTGAGCCACTACCCTAGCCAAAATTTAATATTACCTTGACTAGTAATACATGCTTATATGATAAACTATTAAAATTTAGTTATTTTAAGGGTAGTTACCTCTGTGTGGAGACTGGGGAGAAAGTGGAGGAGATTAGGGAAGAACACACAAGAAGTTTCTATAGTGTTGTTAGTATTCTAGTTCTTAAGCGAGGGGTCAGGTTTTATTATGTTTCAAAGCTTAAATATATTCTTAATTTTGTGTTATATTGTTTTGCTTGTGTCCAACAATAAAAACTGAACTTGTTGAAATTTATAAGGAAATAAATCTAATTTTTTTCTTAAAATCTTGTCTTTGATAGAAGTCTGGTAACTCACCTTGTCCCTAAAACACACCACATTTCCCTATATTGGAGTGGTCAATAATAAATATCCCAGACAACTAAGTTCATCTAAAAATAGGAATGGCTTTCAACTAACTTCCTGGAAATGACAGAATAAATAAAGAGCATGTTCTCAAAATTGCAGATCCCCCCCTGTATCTTTGCATAATGTTCTTCTTTTCCTTGCCTCAGTTTCTCCAGCTGCAAGGAAAAATTATATGTAACTCTGGATTCTTGCTCTCTCTCTATCCTGCTCAAATCTTCAAAAAACAAGATTAAGCACTTCTATAGCAGTGCTTCACAAACTTGCTATTTGATGGACATACCACTAAAAAGACTCTTGAATGGCTGCTAAAATACCTAGTTCCAATCCAAACCCCCAGTTCATTTAATAGTTCAGCTCTTTTGCTATAAAGGAGCAAAGTGATTCTTGAATGGGCAGAAAAGCAGCTGCCCGCAGTTTCCTGTCCTCAGAGAATTAATTTTTTTTTAATGTTAAGTGCTCACTCAGCAGTCAGAGAGTCTATGTACATGAAACCTCGCTTCCTCAATGTAAATACACACAGTCCTCAAATCAAACAGTCTGTATTCCAAATTTATTGGAGAGTTATTTGTTTGGGATGCAAATTATCTTTTCAAAAGGAGATGACGTTAGAAATGATGGAACAGGTCTCTAAAGGAGAAAGCACTGATAGTTGCCCTGGTCCTTCTTGCCTCCAAGGCCTCAGCAGGGTGAAAGGATTTGGTAGGGGAAGACCAAGGGGCAGGAATCTACAGTCAGCAGAAATGTCCCACAAAGGGAAGCGGTTAAATGCAAGGTTGGGGAGTGTGCCTCCGGGGATACTGCTTAGTGGCACTCAGTCCTGGGCAGCCGATGGTGACAGTGGGGAAGATATGAAAAGGAGGGACTTCCACTGCAGGATGCCAGTGTCAAGGGAGACTTTCAAAGGCAGGCAGACCAGATGGGACTTCAGTAGGTATCTGCAGGACCCGTTTATAAGTACTGAAGAAAAAGCAACCTCCAGAGGTGTTGGAAATTTAAAAGTACATTCAATGTTTTGTCTACTAAACTGTTCAAGGCTCCCAGAGGGGGAAAACTACTATGTTTGGCTGACATGAGATTATTATTATTATTATTATTATTATTACTATTATTATTATTATTTTGCTCCTCTTTAATAAGGGAGTAAAAATCTCTGGTGCCTACAGCTACAACAACTCCAATTCTAGTGGTCAGACAGCCCAAGGCCCCACAGCCCTAACCTAAAGGCAATGCACGCATGGTCGTAGTAGAGAAACAAGAGTGATCCTGATATGGGGAGTACCATGGAGAGGACCTGCAGGTCATGGGAAGATTCCATATAAATGTTAAATACTATTATTCATTGTCACCAACATGAAATTCTCTCTAGCATAAAAAAAGGTCCATTCAGTTGACAGGGCTGACTAAGCATATTTAAGATGCTGAGCACCAGCCCTGTGACTGAGTAAGGATGCCAGGAGATCCTGGGCATTTGTGGAAGCAGCTATATCCCTAAGAGCTTGCCAATTCCACTTTTGGTGAAAAGGTCCAGGTAAATTTACACGGACAACTGAGTAAATGTTAACATGCTTTTTATATTTTCTTGTAACAATTCAGTGTAAAAATGTTCATACTCTACAATTTTCAAAGTTGTCATTTGAAAATTCTAAGATTTTGATGATAAAGGAAGAATGGGAAGAACTAAGATAAAATTTAGGTCTACCTCAACACAATCGTGCAAATTAGTAAAGGCACTAAGATGAGGGTCTGAAAAGTATTAGACTACATCATTAAAAATATGCTATTGTAAAAATATGTGTTTACAAATTCATTCTTGTCTTCAGCCTTGGGACAATTCTCTAGGCTCTTATTTTGAACTACTAGTCAAGTCATTCTCTTCTCTCTTCTCCTCGCCTTGCCTCACTTCGCCTCTTTTCTCTTCTATTTCATATAATAATTATTGAGAATTCAGGTAGTGTTTGGGATTATGTAAAGTAATGAATAGCAACAGCAAGAGCTATAATCATTTTCTTAAATAAAAAAAAGGTAGGCCAGAATTTTGCTGATGCATCCTCAACATGATCTGAAAGCCAAAGGTAAGAGTGAAAATTGGCTGGGCACAGTGGCTCATGCCTGTAATCCCAGCACTTTGGGAGGCCAAGGCGGGTGGATCACCTGAGGTCAGGAGTTCAAGACCAGCCTGAGGAACATGGTAAAACTCTATCTTTACTAAAAATACAAAAATTAGCCAGCATGGTGGTGTGCACATTTAATCCCAACTAGTCAGGGGGCTGAGGCAGGAAAATTGCTTGAACCTGGGAGGTGGACATTGTAGTGAGCTTAGATTGTGCCACTCTACTCCAGCCTGGGAGACAAAGTGAGACTCTGTCTCAAAAAAAAAAAAAAAAAAAGACTGAAAATTGTCACTGGATCATAAGTTCCAAACAACAAATCTAGGTGATTCTTTACAAGGTTGACATTGAGTTGGTGATTAATAGAAGGAAAGTCTTAGAGGGAGAAAGAAATAGTGTATGAATTAGTATGTCTAAGAGTAAAGACATTTTATTAGCCTACACTCCAGAAAGTCAATCCTTTAATTAAATGAAGACTATACCATCCTTTGAAACGTACTAACATCCTCAGATGAAGGCATTGCAAAATACTTTACAAAATATTCAGGGTCAGGAGATGGAGACCATCCTGGCTAACATGGTGAAACCCTGTCTCTACTAAAAAAATACAAAAAAATTAGCTGGGCTTGGTGGTGGGTGCCTGTGGTCCCAGCTACTTGGGAGGCTGAGGGAGGAGAATGGTATGAACCTGGGAGGTGGAGCTTGCAGTGAGCCAAGATCGCGCCACTGCACTCCAGCCTGGGCGACAGAGAGAGGCTCCATCTCAAAAAAAAAAAAAAAAAAAAAAAAAAGATTCACCAACTATAATCCACTCATACAATTATACAAGAATTTTATAGGCACTGGATACTTTTTAGCCTCAAACTCCTCAGTTACTCATGAAATCAGCACACTGAAAGTCTTCATTCAATCAGAAGTATAGATGAGTTGATTGATTCATTCCAGAAATACTTACTGAATGGCCCTGTATGAGGTTCTGTGAAGGAGGCAATGATAAATCAGGTGCAGGCCTCATTTTTCTAGGGGGTTTTGTGTCTAACAGGAGAAATCGGAAATCCCCATAAATAACTAGACCACAAGTCAGAAGAGCGGAGCATCACAAGAGAAGTGTGGGTGACATATCAGGGGCAAGCAGATGTGGTAAACTTTAGAGAGGAAAGAAATGGACTGGCTATGAACTAGACATACAGGATGGACAGGAAATGCAAACCAGACAGAGGAAAAAGTATAATCAAAGGCATGGTTTCGGCAATTTCAAGCAGCTCAGATTTGTTGGCATGAAAGGGAATGCCAGGAAATATGATAGGAAAGGACTGAATGAATCCTTCATGGAAAGAAGGATTAAGAACATCAGGTTGAGGAGATACATTGAACAGCTTAGATCTCAGCTCACAGGTGGCACACTTCTCTCCCTATGCTTGCATCATCCTGGCCATTGTTTAACATCTACCTTTGAAATAACTCTTCTTTACAGATTGAGACTGTAGTGCAAAAGGAAGTATATTAGGTCATTAACCTCTGAGTTTAAGGTAGGTTGTAGAGTAAAACACATAATATGGTAATTTTTCTTTTCTGTTTGTTTACAAAGAAGCAACATCATGTAAATATTGTTGAACAAAATAATATATAAAGGAATGACCGTGTGGATAGATGGGTAGGTGGATATGTGATGGACATGTGACTGAATGGGTGGGTGGAGAGTTGGACATGTGAGGGGCTGAGCATATAGGTGAACAGGTGAATGGACAGGGGAATGGGTAGTAAGTGGATGAACAGGTGAATGATTGCTGAGTTGCTGGCTTGCTGGATACTTAAAGCAGCTGGGTGATTTCTCTATGATCCCATAATTAGTTATTCAACAGCAGACCAAAAAATGTCAATAATATATCATTATTTGCTAGTAAGTTTTAGTCTGGCTATAGGAGTCCAGGACATTTTAAAGTATGCTTATGAAGTGAGCACATCCTTCATTGCACATTATAACAGAACTTAAAAGACACATGTTCCTTCAATTCCCAAGCCATTCATCCCTTTCTGAAATAGCATAGGAATTAAAGTTTTCCTAAAAACAACCTAACCTAAGTGAAAGAAGGCCAAACCACGATAAAGGTAAAAGTAAATTTTACCTTTTAGATTTAGCGATTTTTAAAATTGACATTCACCATCCTATAGAATGAGGAGATTCAGCTATAATGACAGTTTCAAAAATTGTAGAACAATGAAGTTTCTTTTCTTTTCTTTTTTTATTATATTTTAAGTTCTGGGATACATATACAAATGTGCAGATTTGTTACATAGGTATACACGTGCCATGGTGGTTTGCTGCACCCATCAACCCATTACCTACATTAGGTATTTCTCGTAATGCTATCCCTCCCCTTACCTCCCACTCCCCGACAGGCGCTGGTGTGTGATATTCCCCTTCCTGTGTCCATGTGTTCTCATTGTTCAACTCCCACTTATGAATGAGAACATGTGGTGTTTGGTTTTCTGTTCCTGTATTAATTTGCTGAAAATGATGGTTTCCAACTTCATCCATGTCCCTCCAAAGGACATGAACTCATTCTTTATTATGGCTGCATGGTATTCCATGGTGCATATGTGCCACATTTTCTTTATCCAGTCTAACATTGATGGGCATTTGGGTTGGTTCCAAGTCTTTGCTATTGTGAATAATGCTGCAGTAAATATATTAGCCCTTTGTCAGATGGATAGATTGCAAAAATTTTCTCCCATGCTGTAGGTCGCCTGTTCACTCCCCACCACAAGTCAACAGATTATACATTCTTCTCAGCACCACATAGCACTTATTCTAAAATTGACCACATAATTGAAAGTAAAACACTCTTCAGTAAATGCAAAAGAATGGAAATCATACCAAACAGTCTCTCAGACCACCGTGCAATCAAATTAGAACTCAGGATTAAGAAAATCACTCAAAATTGCACAACTACATGAAAGCTGAACAACCTGCTGAAATGAAGCCAGAAATAAATAAATTATTTGAAACCAATAAGAACAAAGACATAATGTAGTAGAATCTCTGGGACACAGCTAAAGCCATGTTTAGAGAGAAATTTGTAGCACCAAATGCCCACAGAAGAAAGCAGGAAAGATGTAAAATCGACACCCTAATATCACAATTTAAAAAACTAAAGAAGCAAGACAAACAAATTCAAAAGCTAGCAGAAGACAAGAAATAACTAAGATAAGACCAAAACTGAAGGAGACAAAGACATGAAAAACCCTTCAAAAAAATCTGTGAATCCAGGAGCTGGGTTTTTGAAAAAGATTAACAAAATAGATAGGCGCCAGCAGCCGGGCTAATAAAGAAGAAAAGAAAGAAGAATCGAATAGCTGCAATAAAAAATGATATAGGGGGTGGAGCAAGATGGCCGAATAGGAACAGCTCCAGTCTCCAACTCCCAGCGCGATCCGACACAGAAGACCGGTGATTTCTGCATTTTCAACTGAGGTACTGGGGT
>NW_016811462.1:0-1543 GCF_001698545.2 Rhinopithecus bieti | reverse complement strand
CCTGCCCCTCCTCCTCCTGCTCTCGCAGGCTCCTTGGCACCCAGGCTGGGAAGCGACGGTCCCAGCCGTCTAAGCGGGAACAGCTCAGGCTGAGGGAGCTGCAGCGCAGCCGAGGATCTGACGGCCCCAGGTTGCGTAGGTGCGGCACGAGGAGTTTCCCCCGCAGCGAGGAGGTCCTGAGCAGCATGGCCCGGAGGAGCGCCTTCGCTGCCGCCGCTCTCTGGCTCTGGAGCATCCTCCTGTGCCTGTTGGCACTACGGGCTGAGGCCGGGCAGCCGCGGGAGGAGAGCCTGTACCTGTGGATCGATGCTCACCAGGCGAGAGTACTCATAGGTAAGGCCCCCGCGTCCAGCGCCTTCCCCTGCCTATGTCCTCCTCTCTCCACTCTTCAAGAAGGAGGGATACCAGCATTTCGTGTGTTTTAAAACTTAATTTCCATAAAAGAGTGTTCCCACCTTTTAATTAGAGATTTTCCATCTGAAAGCTTATAAACTTCTCTTTTAAGAAACCAAAGCTGATCTAGTGTTCTGATCGTGCTGTTGTTAATTTTTATAGCCCTGCGTTTTTAGATGCACCCAGCATTTGTTTGCATCGGTTAACTCCATGTCCATCCCTTTTCCGTGAAAGCATGGGTCTGTTGACATCATTCTCATCATCCACGGAGAACAGTTAATCTTAGTAGCGTTGATGGTACCGAAGGCAGATGCCTTGTGAACAGAAATGACCCATACTAATTATTTAGTTTTCTTTTTGCTTGAAACTTCTGATTTAGATGATTTCAAGTCTACCTGGTTTGATCGTTGTATTATTTTAAAAACCAGGATTTGAAGAAGATATCCTGATTGTTTCAGAGGGGAAAATGGCACCTTTTACACATGATTTCAGAAAAGCGCAACAGAGAATGCCAGCTATTCCTGTCAATATCCATTCCATGAATTTTACCTGGCAAGCTGCAGGGCAGGTAAGTTCTGAGAAAATTACCCTTTAATATTTCCACTGCCTTATGGCAGGTGGAAATAGTACTGTACAGTGTGTAGCCTGGCACATTTTACAGTTATTAAGAGAAATTTCTCATCTGATTGCCAAAGCAAATAAAGAATTAATTTCCATTTATTTCAAGTTGCCATATAAATTAATGATTTTCAAAAGAAAAGAGTAAGCCATGTGCCTAAGCCCACTATTCTGATAAGACTCAGTGTCCTGAGGCTGCTGGAAATATAAAGATTTGCAGCACCAACATCACTGTGTTTCTGTAATCATTGACATTAAAATTTAACATACTTAAAATATTCTTTTCCCATAGTAGTTTCTAATCACTTGTGACATTCTTTATACTTTACAACAAATTTTAAAGTCTATAAGTATTTCTGACATTGTGCACTTTTAAAAAGCCAGTATGTTGAATGTTATTCACTGGAATATGAATGTTCCATATTTCTGGTAGAAGTTAGACCCATAAGGTGTCATGTAAGAAAGTTGTAAAATATTGCAGCCTATGTTTTCAAGTTACCATTTTAAATGCTTTCATATGGAAAAGAAAACT
>NW_016811461.1:0-1863 GCF_001698545.2 Rhinopithecus bieti | reverse complement strand
GTCTCGGCCTCCCAAAGTGCTGGGATTACAGGCTTGAGCCACCGCGCCCGGCCTCAATGAACTTCTTTTTCATGCGGTGTAATCTATATAAATTGTTTAATGCAAGGAAAACCACAATAAAGAAATCGTGCCCATTCTCTGGGGAAACAGAATAAAAGCACACAGGGTCAAATGTGCAGGTTCTGTGTGTAAATAGCAGTGATGAAGTGCGTATCTTGCATATCTTACCTTTACGAGCTTCCTTCTGTGGGAGAATAACAAACCCCCTGCAGAAGTCTATAGTAATGACAGTGACTAAAAACTTGGGATAAAGCAGAAGAGGATCTGAAATTGTTAGAAAAACTCTCTGATCCCCAATCTGTTTGCTCCACTGCATGAAAGACACCAGATTTACCAACAGCTGAAACTGATGCTGGGCATGAACACAGGGGAGAATCAAGCAGCAAAACTCAGCTTTTTATTTCTTGTGCCCCTCCTATTACAGACAGTCCATAAATATTTACTGAAGGAATGAATGCATCACGCAGATGGAACACAGTTGGGCAAGCCAGTCTCACACGTCTTCTGCTGGGACAAGGACGACATATTTTTAAGCTGTGATCAATAAAATCTTCCTTGCCTGCTACCTTTCTCCCTTCCACCCCATCACAACACAAAAACCTGCTCCCAGTTCCTCTGCTTGCACCACTGACAAGGTTTTCCTAGTTATCCTATGCTTCCCTGGGGAAGCTTTCTTGACCACCAAAGGAAAGAATAAGGCAGGACTTCCCATTGAAACCAATGGGACCAATTGTTTTCTCCCATCACCGCTGTGGTCACCACCCCAACCCTAACTGCTGCCTTAAAATACACGCATTTTAGTAAGGGTGAGAGAACTCAGTTCTACAAACTGCTTATAGACCAGACACGTGAAATGTGCACAATTTTACATACTCTCTGAGAATAACATAATATGCCATGAAGATCTTCGAAGCCCATACTATTTTATTTTCCTTCTAGTTAAGGATGCCTTGGGCTTTAGGGCCACAGATCTCTTTTCTATTTTGCCAGTTCAGTTTAGTTTCCACCTCAGGCCCTAGCTGAGATATAAAGGTATGCAAGTAGAGCCGTGGAGAAATTGCGCTGTATGTTCTACAATAGAAGGTCACATTTGGCTTTTGGTTGGAAATATCCTATTTACTTCCAGCTGAAACTCAATAATACAGCATCCTGTTAATTCTCTCCACAGGGACTCACTGACCACTTCTTATCTGTGTCAGAAATACAATGTCCTCCTCAGAGACTAATTTTTTCATCTTAATTAGCACATCTGGGAGCCTTCCTCCTTGAATCAAGTCCTCCTGTGTCTTAGTTTTGATGATTTTTCTGATCAGTCCTTTCCTTCTACTCTCAATCATATCACAGTGGCATCTCTTCTGTCTTTTTTGTTTTTTGTTTCTTTGGGTTTTTTTTTTTTTTTTTTTTTTTTTTGAGACGGAGTCTCGCTATGTCGCCCAGGCTGGAGTGCAGTGGTGCGATCTCAGCTCACCTCAACCTCCGCCTCCCAGGTTCCCGCCATTCTCCTGCCTCAGCCTCCCGAGTAGCTGGGACTACAGGCGCCCGCCACCACGCCCGGCTAGTTTTTTTTGTATTTTTAGTAGAGACGGGGTTTCACCGTGTTAGCCCGGATAGTCTCGATCTCCTGTCCTCGTGATCCACTCGCCTCTGCCTCTCAAAGTGCTGGAATTATAGGCGTGATCTTTTGTCTTTTTTATCTTTCTTTTTTCTTTTTGTATTTGAAACCACAAGTGGTTTTAGGATTCCAAGTTGAATCAACTGTAGCCCACACATCCTCCAAAATCTTCCTACAAAATTGTATTTCTT
>NW_016811459.1:0-924 GCF_001698545.2 Rhinopithecus bieti | reverse complement strand
AAACTGCTCCATGAAAAGAAACATGTAAATCCGTAGATGAATTCACACATCACAAAGCAGTTTCTCAGAAGGCTTCTTTGGTTTTGTCTGAGGATATTTCCTTTGTCACCATGATCTTCAATGCGCTCTGAAATATCCTATTGCAAATTCCACGAAAAAAGCATTATCAACCTGCTAATTGAAAAGAACAGTGTAAATCTGTAAGATGAATTCACACATCACAAAGCAGTTTCACAGAAAGTTTCCTTCTAGTTTTTATCTGAGGATAATTCCTTTTTCATTATGGGCCTCAATACACTCCCTAATATCTCTTTGCAGCTTCCACGAAATCAGTTTTAGGAAACTGCTCCATGAAAAAAAAAGGTATAACTCTGTGAGATAAATTTGCACATCACAAAGAACTTTCTCAGTAAACATCCTTCTGGGTTTATTTGAGGATATTTTCTTTGTCATCATAGGCTACAATGCAATCCAAAATATTCTATCTCAGATTCCCCAAAAACACTGCTACCAAAATGATTTGTGAAAAGAATCGTGTAACTCTGTGAGGTGAATTGACAAATCACAAAGCAATTTCTCCAAAGCCACTTTCTAGTTTCTATCTGAGAATATTTCCTTTTTCATCATAGGTTTTATTGCGATCCATAATATCCCTTCTTAGATTCCTTAAAAACAGGGCTACCAAACTGCTCCATGAAAAGAATGGTGTAACTCTGTGAGATGAATTCAGACATCACAAAGCTGTTTGCCAGGAAGCTTATTTCTAGCTTTTATCTGAGGATATTTCCTTTTTCACCATATTCCTCAATGTGCTCCCAAATATCCCATTGCAGATTCCACGAAAAAAAAAAAGTTAGCTAACTTCTGAAAAAAAGAATGGTGTACCTCTTTGAGATGAACTCTCACGTCACAAAGAGTTTTCTC
>NW_016811458.1:0-925 GCF_001698545.2 Rhinopithecus bieti | reverse complement strand
TATGCTGGATTACATTTATTGATTTGCATATGTTGAACCAGGCTTGCATCCCAGGATGAAGCTCACTTGATTGTTGGATAAGCTTTTTGATGTGCTGCTGGATTCAGTTTGCCAGTATTTTATTGAGGATTTTTGCATCGATGTTAATCAAGGATATTGGTCTAAAATTCTCTTTTTTTGTTGTGCCTCTGCCAGGTTTTAGTATCAGGATGATGCTGGCCTCATAAAATGAGTTAGGGAGGATTCCTTCTTTTTCTATTGATTGGAATAGTTTCAGAAGGAATGGTACCAGCTCCTCCTAGTACCTCTGGTAGAATTCCGCTGTGAATCCATTTGGTACTGGACTTTTTTTTGATTAATTATTAATTAATCAAAAAATCAATAGTTTGATTAACTATTAATTATTGCCTCAATTTCAGAGCCTGTTATTGGTCTATTCAGGGATTCAACTTCTTCCTGGTTTAGTCCTGGGGGGTGTATGTGTCCAGGAATTTATCAATTTCTTCTAGATTTTCTAGTTTATTTACGTAGAGGTGTTTATAGTATTCTCTGATGGTAGTTTGTATTTCTGTGGGATCAGTGGTGATATCCTCTTTTCATTTTTTATTACGTCATTTGATTTGTTTCTCTTTTCTTCTTTATTAGTCTTGCTAGCAGTCTATCAATTTTCTTGATCTCTTCAAAAAACCAACTCCTGGATTTATTGATTTTTTGAAAGGTTTTATGTGTCTCTATTTCCTTCAGTTCTGCTCTGATCTTAGTTATTTCTTGCCTTCTGCTAGCTTTTGAATGTGTTTACTCTTGCTTCTCCAGTTCTTTTAATTGTGATGTTAGGATGACTCCCTTTCTACTCAGTTTGCTCCATAGTGAACCACCCAATTATGTGTTTCTAGTCCTCATAACGTCTTGTTTTTTTGTTTGTTTT
>NW_016811457.1:0-782 GCF_001698545.2 Rhinopithecus bieti | reverse complement strand
TTCTTCTTTCTTTCTCTCTCTCTTTCCTCTCTTCCCCTTCCTTCCTCCTTCTCTTTCTTTCTCTTTGTCTCTCTCTTTCCCCTTCCTTCCTTCTTCTTCTTCCTCCTCCTTTTCTTTCTTTTTTCTTTCTTTCTTTTTCTTTCCTTCCTTCCTTCCTTCCTTCCTTCCTTCCTTCCTTCCTTCCTTCCTTTCTTTCTTTCTTTCTTTCTTTCTTTCTTTCTTTCTTTCTTTCTTTCTTTCTCTCTCTCTCTCTCTTTCTTTCCTCTCTTCCTCTTCCTTCCTCCTTCTTTTCCTCCTTCTCTTTCTTTCTGTCTCTCTCTTTCACCTTCCTTCCTTCCTTCCTTCCTTCCTTCCTTCCTTCCTTCCTTCCTTCCTCCACCTCTCCCTCCTCCTTTTTCTTCTTTCTTTCTTTTATCTTTCTCTCTCTCTTTCTTTCCTCCCTTCCTTCCTTCCTTCCTCCCTCCCTCCCTCCCTTTTTCTCTTTCTCTCTTTCTTTCTTTCCTTTCTTTTCTTTCTCTCTTCCTTTTTCTCTCTCCCATCCTTCTTTTTCTCTTCCTTTCTCTCCCTCCCTTCTTTCTTTCTTCCTTTCTTTCTTTCTCTTTCTTTCTTTCTTTCTTTCTTTCTTTCTTTCTTTCTTTCTTTCTTTCCTTTCCTTCCTTCCTTCCTTCCTTCCTTCCTTCCTTCTTTCTCTCTCTCTCTTTCTTTTTCTTTTTCTTCCTTTCACTCCCTCCCATTCTTCCTTCCCTCCCTTTCTCCCATGTTTCCTTCCCTCTCTCCCTCCC
>NW_016811456.1:0-1858 GCF_001698545.2 Rhinopithecus bieti | reverse complement strand
CATTGTTCAATCCCCACCTATGCGTGAGAACATGTGGTGTTTAGTTTTCTGTCCTTGCAATAGTATGCTGAGAATGATGGCTTCCAGCTTCATCCATGTCCCTACAAAGGACACGAATGCATCCTTTTTTATGGGTGCATAGTATTCCGTGGTGTATATGTGCCACATTTTCTTAATCCAGCCTATCATTGATGGACATTTGAGTTGGTTCTAAGTCTTTGCTATTGTGAATAGTGCCGCAATAAACATATGTGTGCATGTGTCTCTTTAGTAGCATGATTTATAATCCTTTGGGTATATACCCAGTAATGGGATAGCTGGGTCAAATGGTATTTTGGTTCTAGATCCTTGAGGAATCGCCACACTGTCTTCCACAATGGTTGAACTAGTTTACAGTCCCACCAGCAGTGTAAAAGTGTTCCTATTTCTCCACATCCTCTCCAGCACCTGTTGTGAAACAGAACTTTTAAATTTTGATATGGCATATGCTTAAGCAACATCAGGAGATGTTTTCTTTCCATGTTATCCAAGCTAAAGGTCCTCCCTTCTCCCCATCCCCCCAAACCCTGGACAGTAGAAAATTCTTATTTACCTGACTGAAAGGACAGTTTCACTGGCAGGCTGCCGTGGTAACCCCTGCATGCCCTCCCTGAGTTGCTCTGCAGGTCCAAGGCTTTGGGTTTTAGCAAAACTCCCAGGGAGCAGCCTCTTGCATTATCTTTTCACACTTGCAGATCACTTCCTAATTTGAATAATGTGCCCCACATCAGGAATTTCTCTCTGAGTTTCATATAGGAAAAGCATCACTTTCCCAAGGAACGGTCACCTGTTCTCCTGCTGTGATAAGGAGTCCTATGGAAACCATCACATTCTTCCTTGATCCTTGGCAGCCTGAAAGCCCGGGTGTCATGTTTTGCACGTATTTGTTTTCTCCTATTTCATTTAAACCAATTGTTATTTCTGTCCTCCTCCATCCCTTTCCTTAATATTTTATTAAGTCTATTGTAAATGTCTTTTTTTTTTTGTAATTTTCCTCAAGTCCTTCCTAGGGTGAAGCAGAATGGAAATCAATTCAAGAAATTACATAATGCCTAAATACACCAGCATTTCTAACATCCTAAGGCAGCCAGATGTTTCTGTTTGCTTGTTTTCCATTCCCTCTGCCTTCTCCCACCCTCATGGTCATTGGACAGCCCTCATTCCTTGCCTAAACTCCCCTCCCCTCCCACCTTCTTAAGTCCTCATCCTTTATTACCCAGATAAATAATCCTGGCAAAGATACACAATAAAAGAATTAGTAGTTTTAATAAAGCAAAAGGACATTCAAAGCTCCCCTTGAATGTCAGCCTCAAATTCTGGCTACAGTGGAGATGATGTAGAGCAATTATAATGGGGAGCTGCAAATGAGCCCTGGGGTGGGGGTACTCACAGAAAGCCACCAAGGTAGAAGGAGTGATAATGTGGGGTGGGGAGAGAGCTGATGGATGGAAACAGATGGGAGGAGGAAGAGAATGACTAGATGTGTTGGCAGTGCCCAGGCGAGGAGCTGGTGTGATTATTTTCAAGTTGGCTAAAAAAAAAAAAAGGCTTTTTCCCTCTGTGTTGGATGTTTTAAAAAGTTATGTGGATCACGAGGTCAGGAGATTGAGACCATTCTGGGTAACACAGTGAAACTCCAGTCTCTACTAAAAATATAAAAAATTAGCTGGACGTGGTGGTGGGCATCTGTAGTCCCAGCTATTCAGGAGGCTGAGGTAGGAGAATGAAGTGAACCTGGGAGGCAGAGCTTGCAGTGAGCCGAGATCAGGCCATGGCATTCCAGCCTGGGCGACAGAGTGAGACTCCGTTTCAATTAAAA
>NW_016811455.1:0-608 GCF_001698545.2 Rhinopithecus bieti | reverse complement strand
AAGGTAAAATATTTGTTTGCATATAAATCTATGTATGTATTTATCAATGAATGTAGCTTTTTTAGATCTCTACTTGTCCCCAATTCTCAAATCCTTTATTCTAGCACCTAACTAACTTCCTTAGCAGAGAAAAATGGGTAAAAAATATGTGGGGTAGGAGTTTGGGTAGCAAATGGAAAAACACAAAACAAAAGGCTAACACAAAGTTTTTTCTTTACCATATTTTACTGATGTTCAATTAGAAAACCAGCATTCACAAACAGAGCGGGTTATGTGGGTAAGTTTCTCTTTAGTAGAAATTGCAGAAAAAATGGCGAGAGTTTGATAGTACACTATTAATGCTTTCAGTGTCACCAGAGTATTCCTTTTTCTTTCTTTCGTTATTTTTTTTTTTTAACCTGAGACAGGGTCTCACTTTGTTGCCCAGGCTAGAGTGCAATGGCGCGATCTCAGCTCACTGCAACCTCTGTCTCCAGGGCTCAAGAAATTCTCCTGCCTCAGCCTCCCAGGTAGCTGGGATTACAGGTGCCTACTGCCATGCTCGGCTAATTTTCTGTATTTTTTAGTAGAGATGGGGTTTCACCATATTGGCCAGGCTGGTCTCGAAC
>NW_016811454.1:3460910-3482950 GCF_001698545.2 Rhinopithecus bieti | reverse complement strand
GGATGTACATTTCACACAGAGACACACACAGGCAGAGGGAGGATATTTCATTAGGAATCTGTTAGACATTGAAAGCTCGAGTTTGTCCGATGCCGTCTTGGATCATGACAGATCCGAGCTGGAGAGACCAGCGTAAGTCAGACCCAGGGGAGGTGGAGGAGGTTGTGTATCTGGTCTGGGCTGCTGCCTGGTAGCTTCCTGGCTGTGGCCTCCCAGGTGGCAGCCCGGCAGCATTTGCCACCACAGGGAACTGAAGGGGAGGGGAAGAGGAAAAATTACAGTTTGCAACTCAAATAAATCCCTAAGGATTTATGACTTAATCTTAGTGCAGTATCACTGAAAGAAACACAATCTAGTTAACTGAAAGTAATTTAAAAAGCAATTTTAATCTTTACTTGTTCTCTTAAGGAACATTAAAAGGGATCCAATTCATAATCTACAGCAATATGTGGGAAAATCCCCTTTCTTCTCCCTTTCAATTCTTTTACACATACAACACCCCATACATGCGGTTTCCAGAGCTTCTCTTTCCCTAAACCCCTCACTCAACCCTCCAGCCTCCCTAACTCCCAGGAACAACACCTGCACAGGCTCTTTCTTCTTTCTCTGGGGTCACCAAAACACACCTGTCTGTGCTGTTCTAAGAATGCTGGAGGCCCTGCAATTCCCTCTGAAGGGAGCACAAAGACCCCACTTCCCACTCAGGTCTCTCACCGGCTCTCCCTGCTCTTTATATTCCTTTGTAGCATTTCCAGATAAAATACAGGGCATCCATTTCAACTTGAATTTCAGATAAATGATGAATAATGTTTTAGTATAAGTATGTCGAAGCAACATGTCTTATATTTTATTTTCTAAATCTGGCAACCATATCATTTTGAGATCATTATTCACCAAAATTTTTTTTCACTTAAAGAGAAACAAGTCAGACACTTTTGAAAAGATACTTTCAGAAGTATTTGGTAGGCAACTGAAGTGGCCTGGAATTTCCACTAAGTGAGACAGAGAATACTATTTTGTGCTGTTATTGTGGACCTGAACCACTTTGTCCAGCTTCCCCCGTTAGAAAATGCTTGGCCAACATTAATTTACATGTATAAATTAAATATGTTTACATATTTTCTGTCTAGAAGTTTAGGATCTGCCTACCCTAGTACTTAGAATACAACAGATGGTACAAAATAGATCTTTTCGAGTGTAATTAAATGATTCCTGTGTTATCTAAAAAAAAAAAAAAAAAACTCCAAACACATATGGATAGAATAAGTTACATGTTAAATTTTATGAGACTGTGAGTTTTGTCTTAATATAAATATATCCAAATCCCGTCATGCCAATGACATCTCCTTTTGAGAGACTTCGCCTTGGAAGGTGATGTATTTATTCTCAAGATGTTGTGCCAAACACATTGGAGTCCTCTCAAGCCGCTTCCAGACCCCTTTATGGGCCACACACAAGAATCACTCTTCTTGCTTTATGGTCTCTCTTTGTTTTGTCCTTAGACTGTATGACCCAGCTGGATCTCCCGCTTCACCCGCCCCGCGTGGTTCTAAATGACTTTTGGCTATCTCCAAAAGGTCACATCTATCCTCTGAGGATGAAGATTCACAACCATTGGGAGTACACTGACATCTCAATTAACAGATCCCCTGGGAGACAAGCTCTTTCATAATAAAGTGCCCGTATTAAAAATGAGATTAATTCCTTATAAATCATACACAATGGAGTGGGCCGAGTATACCAACTGCACAAAAATGCCTCTGAAAGAGCTTATATTTGCCTTTGTCCAGCTCAAAGCAAAAAAAATACTGATTCCACTCCAAACTGCAAGTCACCTTGCTCCCTCGCTCGCTGTCAGGTACCTTTCTGCACCCCTGACTCAGTGGCAATCTCCTCCTCTCCAACTTAGGATACCCCGTGCCTTCTCTACACTTCAGGACCGTGAAGAATTGACACTCACCTGTTCATTACCTGATTACACTTTATTGGAAATTCATTGATTCAAAATATTTATTGAAAGTAAGTTTCAGTCAATGTGTTACTTTAACTAGCAACTTGACTTATGGTTGGTATTAAAATCTTTGTTCCTGGATACAGGAGAGCCAAGAATCATTAGGTATATATGGATATATTTTAGGAGATGAGAGTGCATCTGAAATTACTGTCTACTACTGAGTGATCATCCAGATTTGGGAGGGCAAAGAGAGAGGGGCAAAATGTTATCTTTTATATTCAGATGATTCCTTTTGTTTTACAGAGAAAGTGGAGGTTGGGCCAGGTTAAGGTTGCTGGAAGCCTATTTCTCAGAGCCACTGTGTATACAGCAGCCTGTGAGATACTTTATAATTATATTATCTGAGGACTTCCCCACCACTCTCTACTGTTGAAGAAAGTAAATCCAACAGGGCGGAAGGGAAAATGAAGAAAGCATATGGATTTTGGTAAATTTGGCTTTCATTACTAAAAACAATAAGGCAGTAGCTGGTTCTTCAAATCCAGTAAAATCCCTGACATCATTAAAGGCAACCATATAATACCTTAATATCAGTACAGTATATTCATACTCTTTTAAATATTTCCTAAATAAATTTGGAACAATTATCTGGAAGATTCAGTATGTAATTACCTTAATTTTTTTCTTTTATAAAAGTAAACTTCTAGCTGGTACATTGCTGAGAACATCCAGCATTTAAAGGTTCTGGAAACTGACATATGGGGGTGATGGTAGATGCTTAAATATGGTTCATTTTTCTACATTCAGGGAGAAGTGGAGGTGTTCCTGCCTTATTCATGTCTCTCTCTAGGCCATAAAAGCAGAAATAAGCAAAATGATGATGCATTGTGATGATGAATAATAATAATGCAAAATAGCAATACCTGTCTTCAGATTGTGAAAGCAGTTTCTTAGCCTTTTTGTATGCAGATGAAGAGGTGGATTTTTATAGCAAATCTGCCTTCAGACCTAAATGCCCTCCTACACCACACACCCACTTCTAAACACAGGCTCACACTTAGGAATTGAGAAGGTGACTTAAAAATTAGGATGCCAGAAATGGGACAAAATTGATTTTGTACCAAAAAAATTTCTGATCATTTTGATGGGACATATTTATATAATTGTTCATAACAGGCATTTATTGAGTGTGAAAAATGACCTGTGTTGAAATTGTAGAAAACAGAACAACTGGTCATAAATGACTATTTCCTGATGAATAGAAATGAAATAGAAACAAAAAAGCACACATCTATGAACAGGATGAATGACAAAATCTTTATCCTGAAGGCAAGAAAGAAATGACAATGCTCAAATATCAGTTATACATCAGGTTTCCACAAAATCTTACTTTTCGTTCAATTCCAAACCACTTGCTAATTCAGGTCTCTCTCTTTTTTTTTTTTTTTCTGAGACGGAGTCTCGCTCTGTCGCCCAGGCTGGAGTGCAGTGGCCGGATCTCAGCTCACTGCAAGCTCCGCCTCCCGGGTTCGCGCCATTCTCCTGCCTCAGCCTCCGGAGCAGCTGGGACTACAGGTGCCCGCCACCTCGCCCGGCTAATTTTTTGTATTTTTAGTAGAGAGGGGGTTTCACCGTGTTAGCCAGGATGGTCTCGATCTCCTGACCTCGTGATCCGCCCGTCTCGGCCTCCCAAAGTGCTGGGATTACAGGCTTGAGCCACCGCGCCCGGCCTAATTCAGGTCTCTTTAGAAACTCTGGGAGATATTTTCTGTACTGACTTCTTCAAAAGTTCTCTCTTTTCTGATGTATTGAAATAGTTTGAAGGTGGCTGAGAAAAATATCCTGGCCTTCGTAGTCATTGGTTCAAAACTTCTTTCTCTGAGGGTTTCATCTATAGGATTTCTAATTTTTGCCTCCAAAGAATTTTTTTCAATTGGAAACTGTGATTTTATGCTTAATAAACAAGATAACACCCTGAAGATGATTCTAGAAAATTCCAGCAGGTATGAAAATTATCATCAAGGCGGCAGGATTTTGGATCAAAATGGCACTATTTTGACTCTTTAACTGATATTCAAGAAAATGAGAAAAAATTTCTGTGGGCCATGTGGCTACTTCCAATTTTAGAACTGTAAAATACGCTGAGAGGTGATATCTGATATAATGACTACACTAAAAAAGAAGCTTTGTAAGTTAATAACTGACTTCAATTCTAAATAGATCTCTAAAGAAAGGAAGGAATGGTCGAAGGGTACATTCCCTGTAGACTGGGGATTATAACTTTTTTTCTAAGGAAAAAGTACTAAAGTTTTAAATATAGATCTTAGGCATGCTAATATTTGTACTAGGAAGAGGATGGGTGAACTTGAATTGAAATAATACTGGAAGCAAGAAGACCAAAAAGGTAGCTTAATGAGAAGTAAGATAGTTTTGAAGAAGTTAGACAAAAATGCAAGAGAATTTGTTCAAGGATTCAAGGAGAAAGTATACAGACCAGCAAAAAAATGAGGAGGACAGATTATGTAAGGGAGCTGACTGGAGAGCTATGGCCACAGGCAAAGAAAAGCTAACTGAAGGAAAAGAAGATTACAGGGAAGAGTAGAACTGTAATATTGGCCATAGTGCAGCTGTGTATGGCTTGCATACCTTAAGATCATTTCCCACAATAGTAAGGTGGTTTTTTTGTTTGTTTATTTTCTGTTACCAAATAGTGTCCAGAGTAAGTGTCATGTGGCTGATATGGTTTGGCTGTGTCCCCATCCAAATCTCATCTTGAATTGTAGCTCCTGTAATCCCTACATGTCATGGGAAGACCTGGTGGGAGGTAAATGAATCATAGGAGTGGGTCTTTCCCGTGCTGTTCTCACGATGGTGAGTAAGTCTCACGAGATCTGATGGCTATAAAGGGCAGTTCCCCTGCACATGCTCCCCTGCCTGCTGCCATGTAAAATGTGCCTTTGCTCCTCCTTGCCTTCTGCCATGATTATGAGGCCTCCCCGCCCATGTGGAACTGTGAGTCCAGTAAACCTCTTTTTCTTTATAAATTACCCAGTCTCAGGTACATCTTCATCAGCTGTGTGAGAACGAACTAAAATAGTGGCCAACCAGTGAAGTCTGAAAGGTATAAAGGACAGGTCCTAGGTGTGTAGTCTTTGGGAGGTAATATTAGATATTTACTACAGGTAGATGATGAAGAAATGTTCACACTGGAAGTTATCTTCAGCCTCTGATAACTGTAATATCCTGTAAGGAAGCCCAGTTTCTCTGGCCCTGCCACTGATTTGCCACATGGCCTTGTCCAAGGTGCTTAAGTCCTTTATGGTCTTGGTTTCCTTGTCTGTAGAATATGAAGTGGTTTCAAACTGTGCTCACAGAGGCCCAGAGCCCTGAGAAGGTGCCTTTTTGTGGCTAATAGGTGGTAAGTCGAAGCAGGCTCCATTGTTGACACTTCTTTAACCACGTGTAATTCATTTTGCATTTTGTAGGTCCAGATGCAATTTCCTTTTATAAATTCCGTCTGCTTTGAAAAGATTTGAAAACTACTATTAAGCAGAGAGCCTCTAAAAGTTCCTTTTAAGCTATGCATTTATACTACTGTATGTCATTCTTTTCCACAAAACCTTTTTTTTTTTTTTTTTTTTTTTGAGATGAGGTCTCCCTCTGTCTCCCAAGCTGGAGGGCAGTGGTGTGGTCTTGGCTCACTGCAACCTCCGCCTCCTAGGTTCAAGCGATCCTCCTGCTTTAGCCTCCTGAGTAGCTGGGATTACTGGCATGTGCCACCATGCCTGACTAATTTTGTATTTTTACTAGAGACGGGGTTTCACCATGTTGACCAGGCTAGTCTTGAATTCCTGACCTCAGGTGATCTGCCTGCCTTGGCCTCCCAAAGTGCTGGGATTACAGGCATGAGCCACCGCGCTCAGCCCACAAAACAGTTCTTGATGCTATGTGTGCCAAAACAAGCACCGATATGAGGGGAAGCATCAGGGATCCATTGCCTCAAAAATGCCAGTAACAACCACAAAACTTGGTGGCATAAAACAATAGTCATTCGTTGCTTGTGTGTCTGCATGTGGGTGATTTAGGCCTGGAGGCTGGGAAGGCAGAGTGGTGCTCAGGACTTGGATGGCAGCCAACTGGGGTCTCACCCATTTGAACTTAGCTCCAGATGTGCTGTTTGTTGGCTAGGCAACTCGGCCCTCCTTCATGCATCTCTCATATTCCTCCAGTAGGCTAGCCTGGTCATATTATCACAGTGATGGCACAGGGTAAGAAGAGGGGGCAAACCTTGTTGAAGAGAAAATTCTACCAACCACCCCTGATAACAAGAGCTTTTACAAGTCTGTGCTGCATCAAGTTTGCTGTTGTTCTAATGGCCAAAACAAGTTGTATGGCCTAGCCCAAAGTCAGTGTGGGAGGGCACTTCCAAGGGGTGCAGATATAGGAGCCATGAAAAACAGGGTGATTAATACATTCAGTTCACCATGGGGAAATCGTAAGTCTTAGGTTCTCGTAGAAGTGGCCAAATAGGTTGGACTACAGAATTGAGGTTGGTCACTGATAAACAAAAAGAGATGGTAGCCTGGTTGATCAGAACAGAATAAATAATATTACCAGTCAGACTTTAAGCAGGAGAGTATGTGAGTATGAAGGAAATTACTCTTTCAATGAACCACAGACCTTAGATTTTTCTCTAAATCACTCTTCGAAGCTTTCCAAGGTTTTCCACTAGGTACCAATCAGGTCATATCATTCATGCATTTAATATTTGAGAATGCAAATGCCCATGGAAAGCATAGGAAGAGTGAGAACGATTTCAATGATGCCATGAGATTTGCAAACCTCAGAGTGTGTGTGAGATAGTATACTCCTAGCCCCTCAGAGTGTAAAACTGCAGTCTGCAAAATACAAGCCCACTGAATCAGCTTTTACTGAACCAAATAAATGGTGACTTATACTAATGCAGGGGGAAGTCTGTTCATGTTTGAATGAGAAGTTTGATTATGAACACTTTTGGCCTCACATGCTGATTTTGGAATCTTGTTAAAGAGAAAATTCTACCAAGCACCCCTGATAACAAACCTTTGGATTGAAGTTGGGAGACACTGCAGACATGTCACGGGCCTTCCATCAGATCAGCACTGGGCACAGTTCTTTCCCACGGCTTTCCGTGAATCCCGCCCACCCTGGGAGGTGAACACCAGGACCTTCATGCTCAGTGATTCCTTTAAGCTGAAGCTGAAATGTGGCCCAGCTTGTGCAGTGTTTCAGCGGGTGATACTGGATGATCTAATAAAAAACCCAAAGCCAAACGCAAACGGTCTGATGCCCACCTTGCCAACAACTTCAACCTAAATAATTTAACAGGTCAACTTAGGCTCATTGTCAAAAAATGGGTCAAGAGCAATATTACACAGATTGAAGAGAAGGCATGTATGCTGCTCCGGCATTGTTTTAGATAGTGCATAAGTAGAAGCAGTTATTTCTCTAGATGGGCATCTGTCAAGCCTTCTCCCCAAGAAATGACATTTGGGGTGTCACATCCAATTCCAGAGATGTCAGTTGACAGCCTTTAAAATGTTCTTGGGATAACCCCTCTCGATAAGAAAAGCACTGTGATGAGTATGACCTTATCATAGACATACACCAAAGCAGCCCTCGACAACGGCATCCATTTCTGCTCCTCTTTAGAGTGCTGAGTGACAACTGTGGTCAGATGAAGGTGGAAAGGGAACAAAAACATGAAACACAGTGATTTCCAATACATTTTTTTCCTTGTCTCGGGGCGAAAAATTACACCATTATGTCATTTTCGTGATGTGCTCATCAACAGGAGTGAAAACCTCATTTGTCATCTTTTGGTCTGATAGAAAATCAGAGTTTAGAGAATTCAGCTAGGCTGTCAGCCTTCTTTGCTGTCAACAAGAACAGCTGAAGGAAGGCAGCAGGAACACAGGGCCAATGAGAGCTGCTGGGCCCAGATGCCGACACCGACTGTGGAAAGCCACGGAAGGCTCTTCTGTTCCTCAGCGTTCCAATCCAATTTGCGGAAACTGTTTATCAGGTTTCCGTGCAGACAGGATGTAAATATGCCACTGAAATCTGCAAATATAATAATGAAAACTGATATTTGTAATTGTATCTGTGTGGTTGTACTGACTCAAAACTAAATGGATTTCCAACCCAATATTGCCAAACGAATCCTTGAAAATGTGAGGCCCATTACGGTGGAAGAGTGGCGTCGCTTTGCACATCCTGATGCAATAGGGACATCTCTGTCATTTTGCATGATTGAAATATTCTACCTGTCTCCTGGATTTGCCTTGCCACAGTTTTAAACCCATCTTTTGCATTGGAAAAGTAGATGCCATATTCCTTCCATTGGGCCCACTCTGGAGAACAGGGGCTGTGCCATGCCAAAGAGAGGGATTCAGACGGACACTGCCTCTCCCATCTGAAAATCAAGCATCTTCCCCTGGGTGGCCTCCATGAAGCCCTCTCTTATTGTAAAGGGTTCAAAGCCTCATTCTGTCACTTACCATCAAATGACAGGAATCTTTGTAAATCCCCACTGCCTCGTGTCCCCAGCTCAGCACAGTGCCACAATCCCAGAAATGTCATTCTAGCATTTAAGTCACTGAAACACATTTAAATCTTTACTATGTACTCTTAAATGGGTAGATGAGAGAACGCTCTCTTAATAAGTCACACCTTATGAACCACCCATCTTTTCTCTCTCTCTCTCTCAATATTTCCATCACCAGGTATCTTTTCCCACCGCACATTCCTCAGAACTCTTCCTTCATCTCGGCCCACACAGATTCTCTCTTCTCCTCTCTTTTATTCTCTTGGACTCAGCTCTTTATTTTGTAGAGTAAGGTGGCTTCTCAATTTCCATTCCTTACATTTTGTGACAGAGATGACCCTGGATGCCTGAAGAAGGAAGAATCCCTTTCTCCTCAGGTTGGGTGGAAAGGACTGGGAGAATCACAAAAATGTGTAACTTAGCGATTGAACCCGGGAGGTGGAGGTTGCAGTGAACCAAGATAGCAGCACTGCACTCCAGCCTGGGCAATACAGAGAGACTCTATCTCAAAAAAAAAAAAAAAAAAAGTAACTTAGTTTCTTTTTCCAAAGTCCTCATTACACTCCTGAGCCTCAGTTTCCTCATCTGTAGAGTGGGCATCATGGCAATAAGCCCCATATCTCAGGGTTATTGCCAGGCATCAGTGAAAGTGGGGTGTGAGCCCCACCACCAAACTCGCCCCTGGGATAGAGCATGTGCAGAGTTGTACAGTTCAGCTTCTCTATTTCTTTTTCCAGTGGCATTTCAAAAATGTCCATCTTTTATTATGCTAAGTCTTCTTTCTGTGATAAAGATGTGCTATAGTTGCACTTGCTTAGGGTGATTTTCTGATACAGTGAATATTATTTCATATCTAGCATTTTGAGGGGAGGAACAGTATTCTGCCTATTTTGCTATCCCCTATAGTATTCATCGAAATGCTTTCAATATATTTAGTGCTCAATAAATGTTCACCGAACTGCATCACTGGATTTTGATATGAACTGGATCTCAACCCACTTCTTAAACATACATGTCACATCTGGCAGGACTTAGGGCCACTTTTAAACACCAGGAAATGATTGGGTATAGATAATAAGAAAACTGTTTGAAATGACAACACTAGCCATTGATTGAGATTTAGCATTATTCTCTTGGGGAAAATACTTGACTTTAGTTATTTTCCAGCAATAAATGTACCTATTGTTTCTAGGTATGTAATGCTATAGTGAAATTTGGCAAAGATTTCTGTGATAGCTTATAAAATATAAATGATTCAAACAAGAAGAAAATTTTAATTCCCTTTAGAAGAAGTTTCTGTCCAGCATAGTTACTTGTTCCTTTTCGATAAAGTTAAACTTTGACATTACTTTTACCCATACAGCTCTACCTTCCTGTTAAAACCTCACAGTTCCCAGGTAAACAAACGATTCCGATTCATGAATCTTGTTTGAGAATAGTAGAGACTTTCAGAGTTTTGTGAGATTAGTCCTTTGTTGCCCAAATCTATAATATGCTAGTTTTTTCTCTTTGTATACGGAAAAGTGTGCTTTGGCAAACTTCATTACAACTTAAATATGTTACTACTCTGTACTGGTTTTTCCTTCTCTCTAACCTCCTCAGTAGAAGGCAAGTTTTAAGTATTCAGAATCTTTTCACTTCCTGTATTTTCAAGCAGTATTTCTCATCTTATTTTTAGTTTGTTTGTGTTTAAGCAAGTAAATGGTGACTCTGCAAAGCATGCAGCACTATCACATCTGGAAATTCAGATGTAACCATCATAGGGAAAATTCCATTTCCCTGGAGTCATTTTTGCCTCTTTTCTTAGAGAGTGCAAGTTTGCCAGCAGACAGAAGGAAGCAGCAGGCATGGAGAGGGAAATGAGAGGCAACCCCTCCACACTCCACCTTGGGCTGTGCCCCTGAAAATGAGGTTGAAATAGTCAACTCTTGCAAAGCCTCTAAAGCAAGTTGGGAGATGCTTCTAGAAATGTAAATGAGGATTTACTTTCTTATGGGCCTCTCTTCCCTACTTGTCTTCATTCATCCCACCAGAAATAAAAAGTAATGTTAAGACTTCTAATTTCCATGATGACCTCTCTGTCTAGAAAAACGATCTTATGGCTGGGCGCAGTGACTCATGCCTCTAATCCCAGTGCTTTGGTAGGCCAAGGTGGGTAGATACCTTGAGGTCAAGGAGTCTGAGACTAGCCTGGTCAACATGGAGAAATTCCCTCTCTACTAAAAATACAAGAAATCAGCTGGGCGTGGCGGTGCGCACCTGTAATCCTAGCTACTTGGGAGGCTGAGGCAGGAGAATCACTTGAACCCAGGAGGCGGAGGTTGTAGTGAGCCGTGATTGCTCCATTGCCAATGCACTCCAGCCTGGGTGACAGAGTGAGACTGTCTCAAAACAAACAAACAAACAAAGAAAAATAACCCTATGTAAAGAAAACAGTATTTCATGTCATTTTACATGTATTTTTTCTGATTGATTATGCAAGTGATACATGGTCAAGATACAAAATTATGAAATACAGAAGAAAACCACTTAAATCACAGTATCTAGAATCAGTCACTAACTTTAACATAGCTCCTCATGTGTTGTGTGTGCATGTATGTACACACTTGCATATACTTAGCCTTTAATGTCACTAAATCTTCATCTTCATACAAACGAATGAGAAAACTGCTTGAAATTACATTTCCATGTTTCCCCTACTACTCCTAATTGTGTGAAAGAGAAACATTTTTATATACTGGATGCAAAGTGAGCATTGAAGGCATATTTTCAGAGAACTAGTAATTTTGGAGCTTCTCACGGCCAGAATTTTTGAATGGTAAGAAACGAAAAAAGAACAGAAGGCAGCAAAGGGTAGAGAAAATGGTTGAATAATCAGCTGTGTTGTTGAAGCGGGTGGAGGAAAGAAAGCGTGTGCCTATCACATCTGAGCCTTATTCAAAGCAAAGTGGTCTCCGCTTGATGGGCAGGATGCCAGAACACTGTAATAAAGGAGCCATGTAGGGCTGCAACATGGTACTCTGGAAATACATTTTCCAATTAGTCATAAGTGTTTATTCATCAAGGCAGACCACAATGCTTTTGGTAACTCAGTTGTACAAGCAGCTGTAATTGGCAATTGAGAAGCATCAGTGCAAATGTTTTCATGCCTAATTCTGAAATTGTTCATGCTCCACATTTCCACAGAATGGTCCCTTTGTCCAGGAGTGGGGTCGGCAGAGTGCCTGTGACTACAGGTTTAGGCCCTTTATAATCATCCAGCATTAAATTAGGTCCATCCTACAGATCTTGCCCATTTTCCTAATCTTGCCCTTTTTCCTGAATGATTTAAGGAAGAGAAGTTGAAGTGGACTGAAAAATGTTCTTTCAGCAAGGTTGGTGGATATTTTAAGTCTAACGGGAGACTTGACAGGATGGCCAACCACGGCCGGGTACGGTGACTCAAGCCTGTAATCCCAGCAATTTGGGAGGCCGAGACGGGCAGATCACTTGAGGTCAGGAGTTCGAGATCAGCCTGGCCAACATGGTGAAAGCCCGTCTACAAAAAATACAAAAATTAGCTGGCATGGTGGCGTATGCCTGTAATCCCAGCTACTTGGGAGGCTGAGGTAGGAGAATCACTTGAACCTGGGAGGCTGAGGTTGCAGTGAGCCGAGATCACACCACTGCACTCCAGCCTGGGCAACAAGAGTGAAACTCCATCTCAAAAAAAAAGAAAAGACAGAGAGAGAGACAGAGAGAGAGAGAGAGACGATGGCCAACCTAAGTGTATTTTTCCAGATCTTCAGGAGTAACACAGAAGAAAAGAGTAACAGAAGCCCTCACTCCTTCCACATTTCAACAAGAAGCTCAGTTGGGCGTGCCACGAAGCCTGGATCGTGGGAGCCCCTATGGCCCACTCCTGATAGCTCTGTTTTGGTAATGTATTATACTGGCCTTCTGGCCATTAATCTAGAACAAGTTTCAAGCTAGATAAGAAAGCTCCGGTGAAAAGAATCCCACAGGATGTGTCCTGACCTTTAAAAGAAAACCATCAGGACTGACAGGCTTTCACGTTTGAAAACAAAAAAAATTTTTTTCACTTCTCAGTAGCATAGAGCTGCAAATGATTACTTAAAAGGGTCCCCCCCTTTTATTCTCCAAAGTTTTCAGGTACTTAGTGTGAGAGCCTTGTGACAATTAAATCAATTTCCACTGCAGTGCCCAGAGGTGGGACTTCTACAGCTTCCTCAAGGAGACCTTAGACTAATAAGGAACCAGCAACTTATCTGAGAGGATGTTGCAAAGTGGAAAAATAGAATTTGAGGTCAAGGAAAAACTTTGTAGCGGAATTACCCCTTCCCACAGACTGAAAATTCAAGCTTATAAGACAGAAGAGTCTTATTTATAATGGGAAGAGGAGTGGAGCTGAAATTACACTTTGAAAATAGCTTTCTGATAGCACTATTTGACTCTAGAAAAAAGAGCTGTCATTAAAAAGAAATCTACTTAATTCTCCCTCCAAGTTTAAAATGTACTTTTCATTTCCAGAGGTAAAAAGAAACCCACTGATTTTGGTCTGTAAAGCTCATGGTACATAAACAACTAGAGATAACAATAACCTGAACATTCCATTTACAGCAAAAGTAAATCACCACTCAACTGCCCCTTGCCTATGTTTAATTCAGGTAATTAAAATGTGACGCTCCTTTGAGACCACAGACCACTTTTACACTCCACAACCTCCAAGCATGGCCCAACCAAGCATCCCACTGCCTGTCTTCATCAACAGACAGCCGAACCTAGCAGGGAAAGGCCATTTGATTCCTTTCCACGGGCATTATGGAGCACCTTTTGTCTGCAGAACTCAAGGCCAAAAGATTAGAAGGCGAGGCACAGAGCAAGCATTCCACCTGAACTAGCTGGGAGCTGACTGGAAGATCCAGAGCCACCTGCCCAGGTCACCAGGCTACCTTCCCATGATGCGGCATAGGGACTGTGTTGGGCAGGTCTCAGTGCAAGCAGGGGCTTCGCTGAGCACATACAGGCATTGCAGGTGGTCTGAGCATCAAATATCACAGAGAATCCAGTGGGCAAAGTTGGGGAGTGGCAAGAGAAGGATGGAGAAAGCTGAGGTCCTAGACATTAGGGAAGGTTCCCAGAGGCTGCTAGTCTGAAGACTCCTGGGACCCCCTGATGTCTTTTAAGCCCACACATTGTGGCTCAGTGACTGATTTAGCACTGCTCTGTTTCACTGACTCTGCTGGGCTTCAAGTGTCATCAATTCAGGCCAGTTACTCAGTGTTTGTGGTTAGGGTTTTGTTCTTTGCATGCACTGGGTTGCAAGTAGCCAAGCAGGGCTGGCTTCATCGCCATTTAGCCTGTGCATTTGCCAGGAAGGACTCTGGATTTAATGTTCTCCTGTTACCATCTTGAAATCTTTATTCATTTTTGTAAAAGGGTCCTCACATTTTCATTTTTCACAGGGCTTGTAAATGATATAGCCAGTTGTAGCATCTCAGGCTAACATTTCATCTGTCCCACCTAGAAACTGACTATCCCCTCCTCGAAATTGACTATCCCCTCCTCATGGGGGTTGGCAGGGGTGTGGTAATTGCTAGATTTAAAGAAAGCCAGGAACTCTTCTTGAAATACGGAGAGTAACCATCACAAACTGGTGCAGGGTTTTCTGCAGATGGGGCTGGGAACCTCATGCCGAACAGGAAAAAACAAATGAAGGCTGCTCATCATGATAATCGGGACCCTTGACTGGAAGGTCAAGACAGGTGCTGTGCTAATTAGTTGGGTAAATGTTCTTCCTTTTTTCCCCTTCCATATGGATTACACTGTACTCTGCAGGAAAAAAAAATCAAGGCTTGTCCTTAGAAGGTGAGTTTACTTTGATAGTCAACTAATAGGTGGTCAGAAGTTCTGTAGCTTATGGGAATACTGAAAAGGGATTGGGGGTACACACGGAGCCCAAGCCCTAGAACCAGAGCCATCCCTGACAAGCCACAAAACTGTAGGGCTGTCACAACAATACCACAAGGATAAACTTAGGGCAAAATTCAGAAGAGAAATTGTGGTAACAAACTTGGGACATCATTCAGGAGGCAGAACCTAGCGGTTGAGAACTTTTAAAAGGTGGCTTCCTTGATGAGATTGGAGGGAAAATCCAAATTAACTGAAACATCATCCTTTATCATTCCTATGCTGTAATCCATTTCTAAAACTGCCCTGGCTATTCATCGGATAGCTTACATCTAACCCTTTTCTAGCTTTTTGACTTTAACCTATTTATGGAGATTGTGATATGTAGCTTGCATCCTTCCCAGGACTATTGGAGAGTGATAAGAGATAATGCAGGTGACAGCACTTTGACAACTGAAAAGCACTAGACAAAGGTGAGGCTCCAGCATCACACAGCCTGCAACTCTACTTGCAGAGGCCAGGAGAGGCCTGGGCCAAGAGATGCTCTGTCCCCAGAGGAGCATGTGCACTTCAAGGAGGCAGGTGTGCTGATTCCATTCCAGGAGTAGATTATGTGTCCTCTAGAGGCCCCTGACATTTTCCAGCTCTACTTTGGAGGTGGCAGATTACTAGGAAAATTGTGTTCCTGCCCATGCAGATTCCCTCTTGCTCCCCAGAGCTCTTCCTCCCTGGTTTTCCCTCAGTGTGATTACTCACTAATCCCTTCCCCCTTTCACTTTTGACCAGACCCATATGTTGAACTCCAGAATGACTTGTGGATGGAGGCTTGAACTTGGAACATTTGTTTGGAAAGCCACTCAAGGCTTCAACCATGAGGGATTTTCCAGGTTTCCAAATATATCCTCTTGTACCATCAAAATGTCTCAGGTCAGATCATTTTCATATTGTGGTTCCGTGTGTGTGTGTGTGTATGTGTGTGTGTGTGTGTGTGTGTTGGTTGTATTTAGCAGGGGAAAAAAAAGGTCATGGGCCAAAAATCCATTTGAGTTTGTTTGGATGAGTAAGAAATGACGGGAATTCAGAGTGTACAAGATTATAAATATTACAGAGGTTATTCAAAATCTCATTTACTTTTAGTCTGACTCCCTCTTTACCCTACATATTTAAATTCCATTTGCAGCCACCGACCCTGATACTCTTAAAGAAAATAACAACAAACAAGCTACAGCTAAGGGAAATGTAAATTGGTTTGTTTGCTTCTTTACACTCCTGGGCAGTGGAAACATAAGCAATTGTTATTCCAAGGGTCTCATTGAATATACAAAATCTTTGTCTTTCTTAGGAGTTGCTTTAAAGGTTAACCACTTTCCAAACAATTCTGTCTTGAAACCAATTTTATGCTCCTTTTGTCCAGCTACAAAGTTCTTTAAAACTTGTTCAACTTTCCCACACAATCACATTTGCACTCACTCAGAAAATGGAGAGAACAGTTTGCTTTGGGAAAATTTGTTTGTTGCTCTTCTTTGACATTGATAAAGTCCTCATAGTGTGCTGAGAGCTGCAGCGAAGCTTCTAGAAGCTGCCCTTGGAAGCATTTGTGTTCAAGGGGACAAGGGACCAGGCGTCTGAGGTTCTCGCTCTGGGTTGGAGTAGGGCACGAACAGCAGTGATGATGGCAGGAGGAATCTGTGCTGAAGATGTGGCCCCATGCTCATCCCACCAAATTCCCAGGCCCCAAGGCCCTTCCTCCCTGGATAATTTTTTCCAGCAGCTTGTTTTATGCACTCAGAAATGTCCCTTCCCATGTAAATTCTCATTCCCTTTCTACTTACTTTTTACTTAAATGATTGTTTATTGTGTACAAGCCAAAATGGTGTGCTCTGGGAATGTCCTCCAATACTACTATTGAAGAGAAATAATATGATGTCCAGTGCCCTCAAATGAAGTGTGGGCCACCAATGAGCAATATCTCAGCAACATAGATGTCTTCTACTTTCCCCTGGGATGAGAAATGTCATGCCTAAAATCCACAACCTCAACTAACAAAAAATTTAGTATTTTCATACACATGAACTACCCAGTTTTTAAAACAATTCTTTTAAGTATGGAATCACTCAATAGACACTTAAAATGTGATTTGATTTACAGAAATTTCATTCAAGAATTTGTGAAAAGAAGGTACATTTGTGCCACAGTATTTCCATTTACATACAAGTCTCTCACTAGGTAGTTAACAAGCATGTGTCAACCACCAATAAGAGTTGAGAGCTCAGATTCGGATTTGCCTTTTTAAAACACTATTTCTCAGCAATTCAAAAGGAGTTCTCCTCTGCCTTGCACAATGGGACCCTTTCTATTAAATCATAATATAGGCACTTCTTTCCCTCTAATGATTTATCAAACATTTTTTTTAGAGATACAAAATGAGTCTCTTTGGGCATACTGTCTGTTTCATAATAAGCTGTATTTGTTTCCAGTGTATCACTGCTCAATGATAGAAACTGCCATTGTAATTATAGCCCATATAGGCTGTAATTGTTCAACAAAGGGTGATTCAATGAGGTCAAAACAGAATTTGAAAGCTGTTACAGCAAAGCAGGTTGGGCTGATGATGGTGCGCTAGTAACTCATTGCCCTACTAATTGGAAGGCGCAGATGTGGCTATAGAATCAGAAGCTCTCTTGGCCTGGGTGAGAGACAAGCTGACATATTCAGCCAGGGCTTGTGAAGATGCACGGGGCTGATGCCAGGGGGCCCGTGTGCCAAGAAGATGCCCCGATGTCAGCTCCTGGCTATGCCATGATCCTTATTTCCATCTGGACTTCAAATATCAATGTGGAAACCCAACGAAGGTTTTGATTCCTAGTGACCTGAAGAAGTGCTATTTCCCTTACAAAGGCAAGTAGAGATGTGCCACCAATGTTAAGTCTCCAAAAATAGCCACTGAAAGATATCAACTCTCACCACACAATTTGTTAAAATTTAATATGCATGACTGATATGCATGTGTGTCCCTTCCAAATTTGTTGTTGAAATGTGATCCCCAGCATGGAAGGTGGGGCCTGGTGGAAGGTGTTTGAGACATGGGGGCAGACCCCTCACGGAAGGCTTGGTGCCCTCCCCACGGTAATGTGTTACTGTGATACCTGATTGTTAAAAAGAGTCTGTGACCTCCTTTGTCTCTCTCTTGCTCCCTCTCTTGCTATGTGACATGCCTGCTCCCCCTCTGCCTCCTGCCGTGAGTAAAAGCTTCCTAAGGCCCTCACCAGAAGCAGATGCTGGCACCATGCTTCCTGAACAGCCTGCAGAAGTGTGAGCCAAATAAACCTCTTTTCTTTATAAATTACCCAGCCTCAGGTATTTCTTCATAGCAACACATTGATCATTCTAACTATATCACGTAGGATGCATTTGGCTTCTTTTTAATTCTCTTAGAACCTTGGTCTTAAGCACTAAGTCTTCATGTGATCCTGTCCTAAGGCAAGAAGAAAGAGGGTAAGAAGACAGCAAGAATCTATTTCCCACAGCTCTTTCCCCTGTGTCTCATTGGCTGGAATTGGGTCACATGTTCACCCGTACACCAGTCACTGAAAAGGGAAAAAGACTTCTATGGTAGACTTAGGTTAGTCATTGTTCATCTTGAGAGGTAGAAGTTGGGAAGAGGGTACTCCTCTTTCCCAGAAAATACAGCCAACACTATCTGAATGTAATTAGGGTGCTAACTTTTATCCAGTCCCAACAGGATACAAAGGAACAATCACAGCTATGGAAAACATTGCCTCCTAAACTAAACTGAAGCCATGTAGCCTGGTGGATGAATGCTAACTTGGAGGGACATTGCTCTGGGCTGCTTTGTCAAATGATTCACTCCCTGCTATGCATCCTTGGGCAGTTCTCTGTTGATCTAAGCCCCAGTTTGCTTTTCTATCAAAGGAAAATAGTGTCATTTACCACCTCCTGGCCTCACAGTTGGGTTGTGTGATGATTAAAAGAAGCCCCATAAGACCTATGAATTTCTCAGCTTAAAGTATGAAGTGCTGACTTTTCTTTGGATGACAAACGTCAAATTGCTGAGCAGAAAATCAGCATTGGCATGCCTCTCAAAGTGACTTGGAATCCTTAAGACCCAAGTATGGAGCCCTTTGTTGACAATTCTGATTTGATTCCTCTGGGCTCTCACCCTCCTTTTCCCAGCTTTTCTCTGCTGCATTTGGACTCTCATTCCTGCTCCATATCCCACCTCCCCCCAAAGCTAGGAGCACCAAGAGTTTGAGTAACAGGTCAAGGGTAAAAGTGAGAGTGTGATGAAGGAGTTGAGGAATAAGGGAAAGGGGAGAGCTAAGAAGATCTACTTTGTTTTCCTTTGGCAAATTTGAAATCCTGTTTAAACCCACTGTTGTGACACTTCAACTAGATCATTAAATGCTTATACAGTGCCTAAGACTGGTACATTGCAGTCTCTTGATACAGGGTTCCACGTGTTTAGGGTTTCAAGCTAATATGTCTTTATTTCCAAAGCCACCCCTTCTGATGGTGGTGTGGACGCTGGTAAAGCTATGTCCAAACAGAGCAGAAAGTGCCCAGGCAAGCTGTTCTATCTTGGACATGCCAGTCCTTGTTTTATAGACATTCTACTTAAACACACAAACCAGTGCAAACACAGACCCATTGCTGTTATATTTATCTATTTTCAAAAAAAATGAAAGTGGCTTTCTTTAAAGATACAGAGAGTAGAAGTTTTGAAAAGAAAGAGAGCTTACAAATAATTTAAAAGATATATCAAATGGTGATTCTGAAAGGAAATAGAATGAGTATGAAATTCCACAGCTTTAGACAAATGAAAACCCGATGGGTTATATAATTCTCTGTATGTAATTTTTTTGTTGTTGCTTTCAGTTTTTCTTCCTCTCTATCTCTATATGTTTCTTTGAAAGACACATTGTACGTGGAAAGTTAAACTAATAGCTGTTATTAAATTCAAAAAGAAATGTCATCATGTATTTTATCTTAAATTCTTCTTAGAATAAAGTAAAGCAGTTGAGTAATTAGTTGGTCAATCATGTTGCTTCTTACAGAAGAGTCATTGTGGAACATCAAAGAAGAAAATACCTTTAGCTCTGGTTTTGTAGAAAATATAATATTGTTTCTTAAATTAAATGCTTCTTAAAGCAAATCTTTTAAAAAACAAATGGCATATTACCTTATTTTGGTAAGCTAAGATAAAAAGGTAACTACAAAATTTATAAATTGTTTCTGTTTGCTGTCCCCAAAGCTTTTTGTTCATCTATAAAATTTCCCTGTCTGCCTTTGGACATTGTGTTTCTTAGTTAGCCATATCAGACAGTGTTCCTTTCTTCATTTGTAAGCAACGCTCCTATGGCAGATTTTGGTAGGAAGCCTCTTCTTCAGCCATGGGAGTCGACACAATGTAATGGAAAGAAGAGGCGCTGAAACCAGATGGGCACAGGTTCAAATCCTGTTCCTGCCACTTATAGCAGGAACCTTGGGCAGGTTGCTAAGCTTTCCTTAGCCTCAGTTCTGCCTAAAGTCAAATAGGGGTCAAACGGGGTAATAGTACCTCCTGGCCTCCTCCACCTCAGCCACCACACCAAGTCCTGTTGATCAGGCCCTCTCAGTAGACACACATCTTCCCTCCCACTACCATTCCTTCCTGGCTCTACTGAATTCAGTCCGCCATTTTCTCTCCCTGGAATTACCACGCAGCCTTCCCTCCGATCTCTGCTTCAGTTATCGCCCTCCATATTGTGGTCAAAGTGAGCTTCCTAAAACACAACCAAATTGTGTTATTCCTCCTCCCCTACATATTCTTCACTGACTTGGTAAAGACCCATTGTCATGACCCTGGGACCAGGTCCAAGCCCCTTCATACGTACCATAAAGCTCTTCTCCATCCGGCCCTGCCTCTTCTACCTGGCTCTCTCACCAACCCCAGCTCACTCCAGGTTCAGCCACAGTGAATTCTCCTTTTCAGGGAACCTGTCAGACTGTTTCCAAATAGAGGCTTTGCCTAGATTTCTGTCTGCCTAGAACACCCCTTCTCCCTGGTCCTCTGCTGAAGTGTCACCATTCTTATGCCCTGCTCAGATATGTCACTTTCTTCAGAAGACCTACCTTGTGGTTTCTTACCACCTTCCCGACCGCTGCCCCCAAGGTCCATGAGAGGGGTTTTCTCCTGTGAGTTTCCTTAGCACCTTGCACTGTCATGAGCCTATGTACCTCTTGTCTCTCCCCTAGCTGTGGGCTCCATGAGGGAGAAACAAGGTTTTCCACATTTTGACATCTTCAGGGCTCGGCTCAGCTGCCTCATAGAAATTGCTTTAAAAGTATAAACTAAATGAAAACATGAGTTGATGAATATATTTCAGGGGTTTTGTGTGGATTAAATGAGATAAAATAGAAAAATTGCTGGAAATATTGCGTTCACTCAATGATAACCATCATTATTACTATTACTATTGCTACTATTGTTATTAATACTATTGCATAATATTGTACTGCTTTTAGATATGATTGTGTCTTCTGCCTATTGAAACACATGAGCAAATGTCTCAAGGGCTTTGGACACTTTTAACTCCAGATATATGATGAAAACTGCTATAGGCAATGGTTTTGTTAGGTCTTTGAAAAAATGTGCCCCTACCTCCACCTCCTTTATTTTCTGGTTTGAGTGCCTCTTGCAACCTTTTAGAAATAAGTGGGTTTATTCATTGTAACATGCACTTTTGCCAGTTGGTTTTCTTCTATGTAACCCCTTGCGTCCCTATTCAACAGAGGCTAGTAATTACCATAGCAACCGCAGCATGTGGTGTCTATGCACTCTCAGAAACAAAGCACTTGCTTTAAAAAAAAAAAAATGCACACACACACACACGCATTAATTTGTAACATGAAATTCTGTTTCATGGTGTTTATGAAGGGGAACCATGCCTCCCAGTAAACCGACTCACCTTCCTCACTAGACCCAGGGCTCAAACTGCTGTTCCCTCTTCCCCCCACCCCCGACCCCATGGCACTCTCTATGCACATATTGATTCATTTTAAAAATGAAATTTTTGTGCAATAGGAAAAACGTATGGAAAGGATTCAGTTTCAGTGGGAAGGTACAAAGGTCAGTGAGAGGGTGCATAGCCCCGTATGGCAGTCGTTCCTGTCTGAGTGATGATTATACTACCAAGGGGATTCATTAAAATGGAGCCTATTGCTGCTGCACTGAATGAGACGCTCCATAAATTCTGCTGTGAGCTTGTCAGGGGCTAAGTCCATATGTAATGCTTAAGTACAGCACCCGCATCTGCATGCTGGGGTTTGCACCCCAACCCTCCTCTGCCTCCCCAAATGCTGGGTGCAGCACATACTCACTCCAGTCCAATCAAGAACCCAGAGCCTGAAATCCTGTGCATAACCCAGAAATTGAGAATTCCCATTCCCGTGTTTCCAGCAAGACTTGAGGTTTCAGAATGTGACAGAATCATGAGGTGGCCTCTGGTTCTTGGTCCCAACCTAGGGGAAAGCAGGAGGGGACCAAGAAGGCTTTGGTTATATGAAAGGAAAATATCTTGGACCCCCCCC